>NC_033799.1:13222106-13272547 GCF_001876935.1 Asparagus officinalis | reverse complement strand
TATATATATAGAGAGAGAGAGAGAGAATTCATAACCTTAACAATTGACCCGTAACATTAACAATTAACTCGTAACCTTAACAATTAACCCGTAACTTTAACAATCTCCCAATACAAACAACAAAAATAATAAAAAAACAAAAATAATAAAATAATCATCATCAATCATTTCAACTATCATCTTAGTACATTATGATAAAGAGAGAGAGAAAATGAAAATAATAAAATAATAATCATCATATTTTAATAAAAAAGAAAGAGAGAGAGAATGATATTATGGTCTTCACATATTTTAATCTCTTGAGTTTTGTGTTTTGGGGGCTCAGAGAATAGAATCTTTATTTTTGGGGGTAAAACACCCATTGACCAAGTCTTAGAGGTGGGAAGCACGTTTCCTTAGCTTTTGGGGGCGGAAGCATTTCCCCAAAAAAAAAAAAGAAACTAAAGGACATAACTCCAAGATGCTTTACAAAAAACTTTTGCTGATGGTACTCGCGCAAAACATTTCTATGACCATAGAGTTATTTCATAGCGAGAAAAATGAGTTCTTTTTAACTATCTTTTGTTTTGGGCCACTGACAAGATCAAGGCCATTGGCTGATTTTAGCTGTAGAGGAACGTGCTGCTCATAGGCCCGTGGCATGAGAAAGCGGCCCAAAAGCATCACGTACTACTTCAAGAATTAAGCACATGAAAACATTTTCATTCTGGCGGACAAATGAACCTCGTCTCCGAATTTTTATAGTAATTATATTATGGCAATGAATTACTGGCTTTTGGTTGCTTGTCCCAGTTACTATCATACTTTTCAAGATTAGAAGAGCATCCTTTTTAATTATACCTCCACTTATTGGAACTTTTGTCACATATATACTTAATTTCAACCTCCAGTACGTCTAGCTTTCAAGTTAATTATTGGTGGCAAAAGTTGATCTTAAAATAAGAATCTCATACAAGGATTGGCTTCTAAGGTAGGTAAGGTAAGGTCTTATAAGCTATAGTTTACTTGAAAGTTTGCAGTTTGACATTCTCTATTGTGAATTCTAAACTGTTATTAATATTCTACGATTATCGGATACGGATGCCGAGTAAATTTGTGAAGACCGAAAACTAGAAGAAGCTGAGGTTGTGGTAGGCAACTCCTCCTTAACAAGGTTAGTGAGTAAAACTTGGTCAAGGAGTTAATTAAATTCTGTTTGGCAAAATCCTAGCCCGTATTTTTTTTAAGTTCAAATTCTTCCTCTCAACGAGATTAGGAATGTTACTTGGAACAATCCTGGCCTGGTTGAGCCAAAACCAAGTCGAGGTAGGAGTTGCCAAACACAACCTAACTCGTTAGAGACAGTACTAAAAACAGTACCATGAATAAAGTAAAATAACAGGACACTTGATTCTCACATCGTCACAAGAATGAGATCTTAGACACCATAAAGTAGAACAAGAGCTTAAAAAAATATTTGATGCGATGACAATTGAGATCTTATTAACATGCATTATCTGTGAATTCATGATTGTGGGGGCCACATGGCCACACCCACGTCTCGTGATAAAATCACGTTGAAGTGTGAAAAGACGTGATTGAAGAGATCCAGTGGGAGGCTAAGAGCCAGGCCAGCAGGGATTCCACGTGAAGAGATCACATCCGATGTGATGAGATCATGTTGCCTCTTGTTTACGCGTGAATAGATCAGGGAAATCTCTTCACGGGCCCACCCACGTGCTGCTGCAAGACCCGATTCTGCTGCTATAAAAGGGCACATAGGGTTTTTTGTTTCGCGTGCGAAGGAGGGTAGCAGACAACAGTTTTTCTTTTTGGCGGCGTGCAGAGGCTGGGAAAAAGGCAGCGTGCAAAAGTGAGTTTTGGGCGGCGTGTTGTTCCGGCGGCTGTTTCTTTTGAGAGAAAAAACTGAGAGATATTTGTGTGTGTGTGAGAGATTGTTTGAGGGTTTAGATTGAGTGATTGTAAACCCTAGTTGTATTCTCTCCCTCTAATAGTAGATCTCCCCCCTACTTGCCCCGTGGACGTAGGCAGTTTGCCAAACCACGTAAAATTGGTTTGTTTGTGTTTGTGGTCATTGTAATAGTTTTTAGGATCACTCAACAAGTCAGTCCTAGAACTGATGAGAGGAAGAGCCGATATCTCATTTTGTTGAGATATTCGCTTCAGATTCTTGTTTCCTTGGTGAGACGAGAATTCTTATTGATCTTTCTCTCTTATTGTGTACCAGAAACTCTACCGAAATTTCCGCTACGCACAACAAGTGGTATCAGAGCACGGGCTATGCTTGGGCTATTTGGAGGAGTAGATCGCTTTGGAAGCTCGTCTAGGGCTTTGTTTGGTGATAAATGTGGGATCTTTTTGGTAAAGACTCTATCTTTTTAGTTTTGGATCTATTCTTCGTTCGTTGGTGCGTTGAGAAAGGATGTTGGGGAAAGAAGGTACTTCGGGTGTCGAGGGTGGTGCTTCTGGCGTGAAGACCATTCAGAGTTTGAATATCCACTCTATGAAGATAGATGTGGAGAAGTTTAATGGCATAAACAATTTTAGATTATGGAGATGCGAGGTTTTGGATGCGCTAAACGTGCAGAATTTGGAGGATACCTTAGAGTTAGATGGCAAGCCAGATGATATTGAAGAGAATGTTTGGAAGAAGATGAATCGAACGGCGTGTGGTGTGATTAGGTCTTGTTTGACTCAAGATCTAAAATATGATGTGATGAATGAGACTTCTGCAAAAAAGATTTGGGAGATTCTCGAAAGTAAGTATCTGACAAAGAGTGTTAAGAACCGCTTGCATTTAAAGAGGAGACTTTATCGTTTTCAGTTGAAGAAGGGAACCTCAATTAGAGATCACATGAACACCTACACAAAGCTTCTTGCGGATTTAGCGAATGTGGATGTCATGATTGAAGATAAGGACAAAGCGTTGTTGTTGTTGAGTTCCTTGCCCGACGAGGAATATGAGACATTCGTCCTTACTTTGATTAATAGGAAGGCATCTCTTTCGTATAGTGAGGTCACTGCTACACTGGTAAATTATCAGCTTCGGAAGAAGGATAAGGAGACTTCGACTGAGTCGGTAGCAGAGGCGTTGGCCGTAAGAGGGAAGGGTCCAAACCGAAAAAATTGGAAGTCACAGTCTAGAGTAGGAAAAGATCAGTGTGCTTGGTGCAAGGAGACTGGTCATTGGAAGAAAGACTGCCCAAAGCTCGACGAATGGATGAAGAATAAGCAGAAGGGAAAAGGGAAGCAACCATCATCAGAAGCAAATATCGTATCGGATGGTAATAATTCTGACTCTTCTATTTATTCGCTTTCTATCAATCCTACAGATAGTTATTCGAAGGAATCTGAATGGATGTTGGATAGTGGTGCGACCTATCATGTTGTGCCCTAGAAGAAAATGGTTCTCTAGTTTTGAGAAGCTGGTGGATAGTGGTGTGGTGTACATGGCTAATAACCGTACATGTCAGATCCTTAGGATAGGAAGAATTCACATAAAAATGTTTGACGGGACTGTTAGGGAGTTAAATAATGTGAGATATGTTCATTCTTTGAGGAAGAACTTGATCTCAATTGGAGCTTTGGTTGGAGAGGGTCTGAATGTTCGAATTGAGAACATGGTTCTCAAGATTATGGAATACTCTCGGATTGCGATGAAGGGCGTCAGGAGGAATAACCTGTATTACTTGACTGGAGGTATAGTGGCAGGTGAAGAACTAGCGACTTCTATTGATTCGACTAGACTACGACATTTAGGGCTTGGCCATTTCAGTATTGATTCCTCGCATAGATTGAAAGAGGGTGCGAAGACCTGCAGTTTGAAGTCCAGTGAACATGTTGATGTGAGCAAGAAGACCGAGGTAAAGTTTGGCACCTCTATTCACCGTGCTAAGGGTCGTTCTGAAGGAGTTCACGTGGATGTTTGGGAGCCTTCCAAGGGGGCATCATTAGGAGGTAATATGCGTTTGGTTTCCTTTGTTGGTGGCTGTTCTAGGTGTGTTTGGGTTGCAACCAAATCCCCATTAGAGAAAATCCTAGTAGTCTCTAACAGTTTGAAGAAGTGTAAGATGGACAGAAAGGTGAAGGTACTTCATTCTGATTTTGATGGGAGGTACAAGATGGACATGTTTCTGTATTGGAGCCGAGCTCACGGCATTTCGAGACACTTTATTGGAAAGGAAATCTTGGGGCAACCAGATAGGGTGGCAAATTTGGAAAACCGTGCCTTGCTGGAGAAGGATCGGTGTTTGTGGTCGAGCAATGGTTTGCAGAAGAGGTTTTGGACCGAGGCTTCGATATATTTGAGTCATCCCATTAAAGAGTTGTCAACTACTGTGATTGGAGGTAAAACTCCATTGGAAGATAGGTCTGGTAGTGTCACTTTGGTTGAGGCTTCAATGAGGGATCTAATTGATTCTCAGTAGGTGGAGAGTTTTAGACAGACCTTAGATGTATCGCAGCGGGTGGAGATTGATGCTACTTCACATTGGGTGAAGATTACTTCAGATCATGCCGTATTGTTTGAGATTCCAGCTGAGGTGACACAGCTTAGGGATCATTTGGATTTACGTGCAGATGATGAGTTAAGTTTTGATTCGAGTGCAGCTGGTAGACATAGTTTGGATATGGCCATTGGTTCGCCTCAGGTGGAGGTGTTTGAGGCTATTGGAGGTGCTATCAGCCGCAGAGTTGATGATATTGGAGAAGGGTTGCGAACTCTTCTAGTTGATTAAGGTCGTTCGTGGTCATTTTGGGTGAACTACCTTCGGCTTGATTCCTTAGGCAAGAGGATACGTAGGCAGTCGTTATGATGCAGCCGGGTTGGATTTTGATGGGGGTGAGATCGATTTGGTGAGTAGACACTGTTTGGTTTGGGTGAGTGTTCGCACTTCCGTTTGGGTCTCGATTTGTTATGGATGGAGTACGTTGTCATGAGTCTGTTGTCATGACGTACTGGACGCAACAAGTGAGGCATTTGGTGTGATCAGTGTCGGCTCAGTTTTGGGAAAGTTTTGCCGAGGTGGAGAATTGTGAATTCATGATTGTGGGGGCCACATGGCCACACCCACGTCTCATGATAAAATCACGTTGAAGTGTGAAAGGACGTGATTGAAGAGATCCAGTGGGAGGCTAAGAGCCAGGCCAACAGGGATTCCACGTGAAGAGATCACATCCAATGTGATGAGATCATGTTGCCTCTTGTTTACGCGTGAAGAGATCAGGGAAATCTCTTCACAGGCCCACCCACGTGCTGCTGCAAGACCCGATTCCGCTGCTATAAAAGGGCACATAGGGTTTTTTGTTTCGCGTGCGAAGGAGGGTAGCAGACAGCAGTTTTTCTTTTTGGCGGCGTGCAGAGGCTGGGAAAAAGGCAGCGTGCAAAAGTGAGTTTTGGGCGGCGTGTTGTTCCGGCGGCTGTTTCTTTTGAGAGAAAAAACTAAGAGATATTTGTGTGTGTGAGAGAGATTGTTTGAGGGTTTAGATTGAGTGATTGTAAACTCTAGTTGTATTCTCTCCCTCTAATAGTAGATCTCCTCCCTACTTGCCCCGTGGACGTAGGCAGTTTGCCAAACCACGTAAAATTGGTTTGTTTGTGTTTGTGGTCATTGTAATAGTTTTTAGGATCACTCGACAAGTCAGTCCTAGAACTGATGAGAGGAAGAGCCGATATCTCACTTTGTTAAGATATTCACTTCAGATTCTTGTTTCCTTGGTGAGACGAGAATTCTTATTGATCTTTTTCTCTTATTGTGTACCAGAAACTCTGCCGAAATTTCCGCTACGCACAACATTATCATCATCTTAATGTTTTCAACTGGGTGAATTCAGGTTAGAACCACAACATATTTGATAGGATAACTTATTACTTTTTGATTGCTGATCTTTAGGCGCATGATTCCTCGTGAAGAATCACCCTTTAGGATAATATATGCTATTCTGGAGATAATGTGATATAATTTCTAGAAAGCAACCAATTACTTAGGTTTCATTAACATTTAAAGGATTAATTAAATGACAAAATTTTATACTTCAAGAACTATAGTGCTTCCTCTTTAAAGAGCTTTTTTCCTACTTCTACTTACATGTTTATGACACCCCACTTTAGCCAAGGGTAGAACGGCGAGGTGTAAGACGATTCATTAGTCACCTTTTTTTTAAGAACAGCCGTAGCTTCATTATAACTTATTAAAAGCACGATCATAGAGCTGCTACAAGAGTACACAAAAACTTCAATAACAACACTATGGTTACAAGTCTCTTCGAGCATAATGTTCGGATTGCAAATATTGAATAACATTAAGCACTTCAAACTTGATGACTAATGGGAGCACAATACCTTACCGCTACATCATCTTCCGTTGATAAGTGTTTTCATAGCGGTTTTTTTACTAATTATCGGCCCCTCCCTCCCCTCCCCCTCCCCTACTTCTTTTGCGACATGAACAAAAAGTACGTCGCTAAAGTCTACTAATTTATGCTGATTTAATATTGAAAATTTCTTGGTATGTACTATAATATGAGCTAGCTACTGAAATTTTTCCTTCTGTATAAAATTTTTAAACCATTTTCCCTCTGCTTACTCAGGTTCATTATTTTCATTATTCCCATCATTCTTTAAAGTAGTTCCATCACGCAAGTAGCACAACTTGAGTGCAGCATAAAAACATAAGGGGGTCCCCAACATATCTCGTTGCGACACACATTTGCTCTTCAGACAACAAATCTGTCACCAAAATCAATCAGATTCCACATGCTACTACTCATCAAACACCAAGATATATAAATATCTCAACCCACAAAACTAACTAAAAATTGAAGGCATAAAAAAAACCCACTATTTATTGATCAAGCCCTCATCAGTCCAAAGTCAAAAGAGTAGATCCGCGCAATTTGTACCACGATAAGTGGAGCGATGAGGAATCATACGAGCTTTCAATCCAACAGATAAATTGAAGCGGTGCTGCTGCTAGCTTTGATGGCTTGTGAGCTGTAAAGGTGCAAGAATTTGGTGACCGGGATCATTTTGAGTGTCACATCAAGAATCATCTGTGTATCACTTTTGAGCTCATGTTGCAAAAAGTAGGAAATAGGGTACCCAACACCGTGTGCACAGAATCACAGATCTACTACAAAAGTTGTAAGTGGGTTTTTGGCCTTATGAGCCAAATTGTTACCCAACCGTTATCATGTGATCTGGTTGTTAGGGAATATCTCATATTCTGTGGGATATTCTCTAATCAAGATCAGGCGTTACAGAGAAATCTGAGGAGAACGCAGATAGCGGAGGAAAATAAGGCAGTTATTATTTTGCTGGCTGGAAATGACATAGAAGTGCTGAACAGAATCAAATCAGCACTTAGTAGTGAATTTGAGATGAAGGACATGGGAGATGCTTCCTATGTTCTTGGTATACAGATCCTTAGGGATAGAAAGTCTAGAATGTTAAGTCTAAATCAAGAAAGGTATTTGCATACGATACTTAGAAGGTTTGGGATGCAGAATTGTAATCCTGCGCCAACACCTTTGGTTATGGGAAAGCGGTTGTGTAAAGAACAATGTCCTGGAGAAGGGCAGAAACCGCTTAGTGTCCCGTATGCACAAGCTGTTGGAAGCTTGATGTATGCAATGTTGTGTACTAGACCAGACCTGGCATATCCGGTGAGTTTGGTTAGTAGATATCAAAGTAATCCTGGTCCAGCACATTGGGAGGCTGTTAAGAGGATTTTGAAGTACCTGAAAGGTACTGTGCACCATAAATTAGTTTATCAAGCAGACTCGCTTGAGGTTCTTGGTTACTCTGATGCTGATTTCGGAGGAGACAAAGATGACGGGAAGTCCTCTTCCGGACATTTGTTCATCTTTGGTGGTGCAGCTGTTTCTTGGGGTAGTAAGAAACAGGGATGTGTGGCAAGATACACACAAGAAGCTGAGTACATAGCCTGTAGTATGGCCACTACTCATGCAGTCTGGATAAGACGGTTCCTAAAGGACTTGGATCTCAATTTGGTGGATGGACCAATTGAGATATACTGTGATAATCAAGCAGCCATCAGCTTGATCAACAGTGGTGCAAACAGTTCTAAAGGAAAACATATTGAGATACAATATCATTATATTCGTGATATTGTGGAAAAGGAAGAAGTCTGTGTGACTTATATTCCTACTAGTGACATGATTGCTGATCCCTTGACGAAGGGTATCCCAGCAGGTACATTCATCAAACATGTTAGTTTGATGGGACTTAGATATGTCTAAGTTAAGGAAACTTTCATGAAAAATGAAAGGAGACGATCATGGATAATGGTTGTACTCGGTTTATTCACGTAGAGTGAAAAGTGTATATATCTCATGGATAGTGGGAGTATGAAATTACATCTAGAGTCACATCTCACGGATAGTGGGAGTGTATTCTCAAAAATATTTGGCCATTTCGACCAAGTGGGAGATGTAAGTGGGTTTTTGGCCTTATGGGCCAAATTGTTACCCAACCGTTATCATGTGATCTGGTTGTTAGGGAATATCTCATATTCTGTGGGATATTCTCTAATCAAGATCAGGCGTTACGGAGAAATCTGAGGAGAACGCAGATAGCGGAGGAAAATAAGGCAGCTCTCTAATCAAGATCAGGCGTTACGGAGAAATCTGAGGAGAACGCAGATAGCGGAGGAAAATAAGGCAGTTATTAGGGGACGGAGAGGGGGAAAGAATGCCTATAAATAGAGAGGATTACCTCACCTCTGAAGATATCAACTGAGTAAATCTCCACCGGAGTCCCCAAAATCAATCTCTCTCGTTCTTTCAAAAGTTTCATCTAGTGATTTTAGAAATTTGACACTGGAAATTGTCGGGGGGAAGAAATCAAGCACAATCTATATTTGATGTAGCTAACAGGTATTGACCCAAACTCCTATTTAAACTCATCACTCTTTCTTACCTTATTCGATATGGAACTATACTAACATATTAATCACCTCAATAGAAATTGTCTTGGCAAACTCCTGTTAATGAAACACCGCAGGTTGACACTCACAGATTCGCTAAAAAAAACAAAGAAATTTAATAAGAGTAAGTTGGTAATAATGCGGTAACGTCTAATTATTGGGGGAAATGATGTAGCTAATGGTGTCCACACACACCTGGACACTCAATGTAGGGTGAGCATCTGGGTTATTTCTTGGTGTTTGGAGGAAATTTATATGCATGTTTAGTAGTTATTTCTGTTGTGCTCGAAGATTTCTCCGAACTAGAAGGTAATAACAGCGGCTTGCTAGTATGTGATGCTCACGTTGGTCTTACCTGCATGTTGTCAACTTCTGCAGGTGTGACAGCTGCATAATGGTTACAATTCTACAAGTTTATACAAATGTCATTCTAATCTGTTAGCCTTATCTTTCTAGGTTGGTTGACTCTTTTTGAATTGCTCCTTGGCCTGATGGGTCATTCATAAGGTTTTCGGTACATTTGAAAGATCCCTTCGTTTTAGAAATCTGATTATAGGGTCATGTTCATGTTGGAAACATAATATACAAAGTAGCAGAATTTGCAGATCATGTAGATTAACAGATATTAATTAAAGTTTAGAAGAATCCCTCAAATGCTTTCTAAATTTCTTTTATAATCTGTCTCCAGATCAATACGAAATAGCTTCCTCAAGAGGAAAAAAAACCTCCAACTGAAATCCACCCATCATCGAAAAGGAGCAATACTGAGAGATAGATTCTCAATTTTCTATTTCTAGGGCTATATAATAAACTATATTATATATAATATTAAAATATATATATATATATATATATATAATAATATATAATATATATATATATATATATAATATATATATATTGAGCAAGACTCCTATCCAACTTAAGTGGATAGGAAATAGTTGTCCACCAAACTTTTTAGCCACTCATTTATTAATATAAAAAGTCTCTTCATATCATGCAAGGATCCCTAGGCAAGATCCATGGATAAAAAAGTTGGTGGACACCTATTTCCTATCCACTTAAGTGATAGGAGTTTTCCACTTATATATATATATATATATAATATATATATATATATATATATATATATATATATATATATATATAGTATATATATATATATATATATATATATATATGAACTATATAATATATGATGTGGCACTTACCTCTTTTTAGATTTTAATTTTAAAATAATTCTTAATTGTTTAAAACTCTATACATAACATTTAAAGGTTGAATATTCTTTCCATAACAATTAAGGATAGAAATAGAATTGTATTGCATGTAAATCTCTTCTAATGACATTAGTAAGACGAATTGGGTCCCGTATAGAGAACCAATTATTAATCAAATTAATAATTTTAATTTAACAATCAAGTTTATATCCGACCAACTATTCATAAAAGCTCTTACATAATATGGGATTAAATATTCGTGAATAATATTATCTTACATTCAGTCCCCTTCAGTGTTGATTTATTTTAGGTAACTTTATTGAGCAGGACAAATCACCTATTTGTTTATGCCTAAGTTTGCAATCCCCATGAACATAAATAAAAATTATTTTGAAAGATCAAAATATTTTATTTTATAAGAAAATAAATTTTAAAAAAATAATTTTCAAAACCACCGGCCGACGGAGAAATTTAATATCTTCATGGGATATGCATAATAAATCACCTCATCAAAATGAGTATACTGGATCCTATCTAGATAGTCATTATTTCCCTAAATGAAATCTAGTAACCTAGCATTTCAGGTTATATAGCACTTGTAAAACAAGCTTAATCTTCATATCAAAGTATGCTAAATTATCAAATCGAAAAGGATAATATCATCAAGTCTAAGGGACCACGTAACAATTCGAATTCTCCATCTCTTAGGTGACATGTCCTAGAGAATCCATATGTGGTCTTATGCTACACATATCACAATATGCGCTTATGACATACACCTGGGAAATCTTCACTCCCGATAGCTGAGACCAACCACCACATCTCACATGTCGCAGTCATGCATAATAACCTGTTATAACAAAGTTATTCTTTACTAGTTGTAGATTAAGCACAAATTTAAGAAAACTCTGAATTAGATAATATCTCCAAGCAAGTGATCATCACAGTGCATGATCTAACAAAATAATTTCTAAAGATAATATAAAAATTATATAAAAGATACCCAAACAATATGTGCAACAATAAAACTTAATTAATATTAAAAAAATGTTACATAAAAATGTATTAGATGTGTAAGGACATATAACACTATTCTAGCGATCTCCCATTTACCCTCACATCCAATCAGATGCTATCCTAACTCACATTTTTTTATAAATGTCTGTCAAAAAAGTGTTGAGACAATGGCTTTGTGAAAAAAAATCTGTAACGTTATATGTTGTAGCAATCTTTTGAACCAACGCATCCTTCCTGTTGTGAATCTCTCTAACGAGATGATATTTCCACTCAATATGCTTATGCTTCTGATGAGCCCTTGGTTGCGTAATCTGAGCAAGCTCCAATGTTATCATAGAATAGTAGAATAGGAAATACACTAGCAGGAACTATGCCAAGCTCATGGACAAACCTATTTATCCATACTCCTTCTTTTACGGCTTCACTTGCTACTACATATTCTGCTTCAGTTGTAGAATCCGCGGTGACATTTTGCTTAACATTTCTTCAACTAAATGCACCATTATTAATGACATAAATATATCCAGATGTAGACTTTCTATCACCCGGATCGGATTGGAAATCAGAATCAGTATATCCTTCAATGCTCATGTCATTTGTATTATAAACTAAACAATAATTTTTTAATTCTACGCATATATTTAAATATGGTTTTCACTGCAGTCAAATGTTCCTCACCAAGATTCGACTGAAATCTACTTACAAGGCTAACAACATATGCTATGTCAGGTCTAGTACACAACATAGCATATATCAAACTACCAACTGCCGAAGTATATGATATGTTTCTAAAACTTTCAATCTCCTCTTTAGTTCTAGGACACATTTCCTTAGAGAGTGAGATTCTACGTCCAGTAGGAAGTAATCCTTTCTTGGAATCTTGCTGGATGAACCTTCTGGGGATTTTATCCAAATAAGTAGACCGTGACAATCCTTTACGTCTCTTTTCTCTCTCTCTCTCTCTAAAGTTTGAGACCCAAAATATAGGATGCTTAACCAAGATCTTTCATAGCGAACTTGTTTGAAAGCCATAATTTAACCGATGTCATCATACCTATATCATTCCCAATGAGTAGTATGTCATCAACATAAAGCACTATGAACATAATGGAATTATTCTGTTATTTATTATACACACAAGCTTCTTCAAGATTTTGGATAAAATCATATTCTTTAATCGTTTTATGAAAATGAATATTTCAACTCCTTGAAGCTTGTTTAAGTCCATTAATTGATCGACCTAGTTTGCAAATCATACTTTCTTGACCTTTACATACATAACATTCCGGTTGCTGCATGTAAATATCTTCTTCAAGATATTCATTCAAGAAAGCTGTTTCAACATCCATCTATCATATCTCATAGTCATAATATGCGGCAATGGCTAAAAAGATTCTAATGGACTTTAACATTATAACCGGAGAAAATGTTTCCTCATAGTCAATACCCTCTTTTTGAGTATAACTTTTTGCCACTAAGCGAGCTTTGTATGCCTCTACACATCCATCAACTCCATGTTTTCTTTTAAATATCTATTTACATCATATAGGCTTTACCCCAATAGGTGTATCAACCAAGGTCCATACCTTTGTTTGCTGTGAAAGTTGTTGTTTTCATTGCTATCGAATCTATTACAACTTTAGTCGTTACAATAAACTCGAATGAAATAAAAAGTTAATCTTTTTATAAGATCTCCTTACACAATAAAAATAAAAAAAATACAACTTTATCAAACAAACGCAGAGATCGTTTATCGGCCTTCTGCTTGCGTGGGATCTTTGCCTGTGCCGGAGTTTATCCGTGGACCACCGTCGATCAGATCTGATTGCTAAAAAATTGGGCAGAGCTTCGTCTATCCACGAGGGATCGAGAAAACCGTAGCTCTTATCTCGGCGAAGCGAGATAATCACTCTTCTTAAGATTACCGCAACGGGATAATCCTAAGGAACGGATCCGGGAAACTGTAGATCTGATGAATCTCTCTCTCTCTTACGTTGAAGAACTCGATCCGATCTCTCCTCCTCCTCTCTGAAATCCGTGCACTTTAAGTCTTCAATCCGGCAGGGCTTCGCCGAGGCACGAGAATTCCAGCTCTGAAAAAATGAGGGCCTGAGGCTTGTATTTATAGGCTCGGGGGAGTTTGGAGCGGTTAAAACCACCTAAAAGCCCAAATCTGCGTTGGAGACACCCCAGGATGTCTCCACTTGATCCGAGACACCCTAGGGTGTCTCCCCTTGATCCGAGGCACACTAGGGTGTCTCGGTTTGGGCCGAGACACCCTTGGGTGTCTCGGCCTTGGCCGAGACACCTTGGGGTGTCTCGCTTGGCCGAGACACCTCGAAGTGTTGAGACGTCACTTTTTCGTATGTTTGTTCGTTTCCGCCGTAACTTCTTCGTCCGAACTCGGATTTGAGTGGTTCGAAGTGCGTTGGAAAGCCGACAATGAGTTCTATCAGCTCCAATGGTTGGATCATCTGTAGAGTGAATGAGACACGAAGGACATTGTTCCTTTCGTAAACATCACGGGGCTCCCGATTAGCCCGTACCTTCGTTATTCCGAAATTCTGTTAGTCCACGTAGTTCGTCGATTCACTTCAAGCGTTCACCGACATCAATCGAACTCCTGTGAACCGGATAGTGACGTTCATCATCGTTCCTCAACACTGAGCTGTTCGTGGAGACCTATAGGCAATTTTCGATGCCTACAACCTTGTTATGATACATGGAGTCCATTTTAGCTTTTATAGCATCAACTCACTAAAATTTATGTCAGATGTAGCTTCTATGTAAGTTCTAGGATCTTCATAATTCTCTTTATTTTTCATTAAGTATGTGTCATCCAGGTGCTTGTACTGTATAGGTGGATGAATGATCCTACTTAATCTCCTTATTGTAATTGGTGCATCAACAAAAAATTTAGTTAATGAATCTCCATTCACTTTATCACTTGACACTCTTATTGAATCAATAGAATCTCCAACGGTATTTGCAGTCTCACCCATTGGATTAGATAATTCTCCTACTAAAGAAGACGATTCTTCTTCTAGAGTTATAGATCCTTAACCAACAATTTTATTTTCTAGAAAGAATATATTTCTACTAACAGTTATTGTCTGATCACTGAGATTATAAATATAATACCCAGTACTTTTTTTAGGATAGCCCATATAGGCCTCTATTTGTTCTAGACTCCAATTTGTCCATTATTTATTTTCTTACATGAACAGGACAACCCCAAACCTTTATGTATCTAACAATCAGTTTTCTTCCTTTCTAAACCTCATATAGAGTAGAAGAAACTAATATGGTAGGAATTCTTGTACACATTCAAAATGTATTTTCACCAAGGATAATGATCAACTTAGATCCGAGAAGTGAACGCTCATGGGCTAAACACTTCGAATGGGCCCAAAGTCAACCCCATAACAAGCTATAGCGAAGGTCGCCTAATGATTAAAGTGAACCTCGCCAGACAGCCTACATCGACTCAACCGACCAAGTCAAATGCAAGTCGATATTCGCAACACGCCTTAGATCAAGTCGAAAGATGTCATCAGTTGATCAAATCTCGAGTTGAATTTTGTGCTAAATTCGAACTCGTAAGCAAAGTTCACCAATTAATGAACTCCACCCACGTGGACCAATTCATCTACTTCTGAAGAAGGCGTGCCATGTCCAAAGCGACATTTGCCCACGTCTTCAGCAAACTTCTCCCAAATAGCCGTTTCAAAGCTATTTTCAAGGGATAACTGCTTGATCCCTACTAACTTTTACTTTAATGGTCATTTAATCCATAATTAAGGAGATCATTAACTCTTTCTTTTAGCCTATAAAAGGAGAGGAGATCATCCATTTTGAGAGAGAAGGGGGGCCCAAAAGCTTTGGCTAAAACAAGCTACACACACATCGCATTCGTGATCCCATTGAGAGACGGTGCTAAGAGAAGACTGAGCTACCTTCCAAGCAATCTAATCCTCATCAATAGTGAAAGACCCATCATCTTAATCAGCGCGTCAATGGAGTACAAAATTGATGCTCCATCGGCATACGGAAAAGAATCTCAAGAAAAAAAATAAATTTTCCTTTGTTTCGTTAACTTTCTTTCATTTGTAATCTGCGTTAATTACAATACAAAAGAACCGGAAACAATTCTATTTAATAAATAATTTGCATTCTCTAATGCATAACCCCATAAGAAAGTAAGAACCTGAGAATGACTAAGCATAGATCTAACCATATCCAATAGGGTTTGGTTCCGTCTTTCAGATACACCATTATGTTGTGGTGTTCCCGAAGGTGTCAAATTACTAACAATTACATTTTCTTTTATAAATCTCTTAAAATCTTCAGATAGGTACTCACCACCTCGATCAGATCGGATGGCCTTGATATTTCTACCAAGTTCATTTTCAACTTCGGCCTTATATTCTTTAAACTTCTCAAAACATTCTGATTTATGATGCATTAAATAAATATAGCCATATCGAGATGCATCATCCGTGAATGTTACAAAATATGAATATCCATCTCTTGCTTTAACATTTAAAAGACCGCATACATCAGAATGTATAATATCAAGAGTACCTTCAGCTCTGGCACGTTTTCTCGAAAAAGGTAATATAGTCATCTTACCTTTTAGGCAATTTCACAAGTTAGAAAATTTTTTATTTTTAGAAAATCTAAAGGACCGTCATTTACTAACATATTGATCCGATCAATATTAACATGACCCAACCTTGTTTGCCATAGATAAGTTGGATTATTTTGATCAAACTTACGTTTAAGAGATTTATCAGCTTTAATAATATTTGCATAAGAATTAAGGGCAGTTGATATATATTATATGTCATTTTCAACTTCACTATGAGCAATAATAGAATTTTCAAATAATATAGTAGATGTATCACCAAATAAATTAGAGTATCCATTTTTACAAAGTTTAGAAACAGAAGATAAATTTCTCCTAAATGATGTCACATAAAGACGATCTTTTAGTTCCATTACATGCCCTTTATTCAAATGCAAAAAGTAAGTTCCTATAGATAATGCTGAAACTAAGGCTCCAGTCCTTGCAGTTAAGGTGATCTTTCCATCTTCAAGCTTTCACCTTTTCGTGTACCCCTGCAAGGAATTGCAAATATGTGAAGATGAGCCACAATCCACACACCATATATAAAAAGAATAATTCACTAGTTTATACTAAGTAATGAGATGATATACATTTAGAAGATTTATCCTTATTCAATGATGCAATGTAACTTTTACAATTCCTTTGCCAATGCCCCTTCTTGTTCCAAAAGAAGCATTGATCACGAGTCTCATCCATCTTTTCTTTCTTGGAAACGTTCTTTTCTTTTGCTGGCTTTTTCTTATAAGAAAACTTCCTTTTCTTATAGCTAAATGGTCTAGCAGTTTATGTAACCATCAATATGGCTTTATCTTTCTTCGTAATATTTTCAACCATTTGCAACATATTGCTCGGTTTTGACAAGTGAGATTTAGTTCTTGAATACTAAAATTTACTTTGTACTGATTAAAGGATCAAAAAAGTGAAGCAAGAATTGCATTAACTTTTAATTCATTATCCAGCTCGGCTCCCAACGACTCCAATTCATTGATGTACCCATCTTATGAACATGGCCTAAACTAGTGTACCTTCAGCCATCTTGGTGTTCATCAAACTGCTCATAGCTTTTAATGTGTAGTACGATTACATTCTTCGTACAAACCCTTAAGGATTTCCAAGATCTCCTTGCAAGTCTTCTTTCCTTCATGTTGTTTTTGCAAAGCAGGATCTAAGGAAGCCATAATATAGCACTTTGCAAGTTTATTATGTTCAACCCATTCATCATGCTCGAGAATCTCATGTTTTGTTGCATCAGGATCAGGTTTAGTAGGTTCGTTCTCTTTGACAACTTTTGCTAACTTTTCAACAGTAAGGATAATAAACAATTTTTTTTCAATCCACATAATTTAGACCAGTCAGTTTATAATTGTCAGGTAGCTTAGCAAAAGGACTAAACTTAACCATCCTACACAAGCAGAATACAATAACATAAGTATCTCAATTTTATATTTTATTGTTGCATAATCATCACCAGGGATATGTTAAGTAATGAAATTCACATTAATATGCTTCTCTCATATATAAAAATAATGTGAACAGGAAATCCAAGTTTAATTATAAACTTTCAGATTGTCAAGATAGAATATGACAACAAGGTAGAATCAATCTATCCAATCATTAATAATTAATGACTTTCCTTTCAAAATTTTGGCCCTTAATGTAAAAGGAGCTCCAGTATTGTAGCGAGCACCCTAAGACATCAACAAAGTGTGTACCCATCGATTCAATTATTTTATGTAAAACAGGTTGCACCTCCTTTTGTAGCCAAGTGGCCCCATTAAACATAAAATATTTAGCATCATTATACAAGAGACAACTAGATAATAAATTTTGGCCAATCCTATCCTGTCCAGCATTAGATAAGCTAAAAAATTATTATCCAAGTTTTATCTCTACGATGGACGACCTTTAGGTTTTTATTTCTTAAATATTAATCTATCTACACTTCTATATAACTTTTGTTATTTATTATAATTGAGAGAACATGAGAGAAAATAACAACAGTCAATTTCTAATAAATTCTAAACTATTTTATTTAATAAAAGAAATTCAGAACAATTCTGGACCTATAAGTAATTTTCCATGTATTACATTAATCTCATGAAAAATTAAAATTAAACAATTTAAAAAACAATGCAACCATTACATGTATAATTTTAAAAAGTATTTCATAATTACAATGATACATTATCAATAAGCAAGAGTTAAATAATCTTTTCATCAAAAGAAAATAAATTAATTTCTATTAGGGGTTAAATAGAAAATAATTATTACTTTCAGATGGGTTCCAAAACAGTTTCTGGTTCTAATAGGGGGCTAAAACTAATATTACAACAAATGTCAACACTAGTGGACTTCAGAACAGTTTTTTTGTTAAACGGGAGCCTAATAATAATTTTACAGTAAAATTCAAATTATCAGGGCTTCGTGTTTGAGTTTTGTTTGTGGGTCAGACCCGTTTGAACTATTCAAATATGAATTGGTTTTCAGGTTTAAAATATCCATGGGTCAGCACCCATTTACTTAAAAAATCATTTCTTAATAGGTTTGAGTTTCTAAAACTCGTTAAGCAAAAATAAACCCAATCTCCTTTGTCTTCTTTCTAAAGATCTAGGGTTTTGGTTAGGGTTTCCGACGTCCTCTTCAACAGGTTTGATGCCCCCTTTCGCCAGCAGGCGGCGAGGGCAATATTTTTTTAATATAAAAAACATCAATCTGGTCACATCTAATCAAATTAAATAACCAAGATACATGATCATATCAAAGAACCCTAATCATGATCAAATCAATAACCCCAATAGATCTCAATAAAGTTTAACAAATTAAACCAACGAATAGTGCCTTGCAGTGAATAGTAACCGAACCCTAATTTTGATCTTAATCAAAATTTTAATTTAATCCAAATAAATAATTCAAAAATTAAGATAAATCAAGATAATTTAATCTGATTAAATTATTACAAATTAGATATTAAGCTCGCTCTGATACCATCTATGGAAATATAACATATAAAGCAACAGAATTTGCATATCATGTAGATTAATCAAAATTAATGAAAGTTTAGAAGAATATCTGAAACGCTTTTCGAATTTCTTCTATAATTTGTCTCAAGATCAATATGAAATAGCTTTCTTAGGAGAAAAGCCTCCAACTAAAATCATCCGTTACTAAAAAGGAGCAATACTGAGAGATAGCTAGGTTCTCAATATTCTATTTCTTTATTTCTTGTTCTTAATAAGGCTATATATGAACCTTATATATAGGATTGGACTTTCTTTATAGATTTTAATTTCAAAATAATTCTTAATTGTTCGTAACTCTATCCATATATTTAAAGATAGAATATTTTTTCATAATAATTAAGGATAGAAATAAAATTGTATTGCGTGTAAACCTCATCTAATGACATTAGTGAGACCAATTGGGTTTCATATTAAGAACCAATTATTAATCAAATTAATAATTATAATTTAACAATTAAATCCCTATCCGACCAACTGTTCATAAAATCTCTTCCATAATATGTGATTAAATATTCATGAATAATAATATTTTACATTCAGTCCCCTTCAGTATCAATTTATTTTAGGTAATTTTATTGAGCATGATAAATCACCTATTTACTCATGCCTAATATTGCAATCTCTATGAACATAAATAAAAATCATTTCGAAAGATCAAAATATTTTATTTTGTAAGAAAATAAATTTTGAAAAAATAATTTTCAAAACTATCCATCGACAGGAATTTAATATCTTCATGGGATATGCATAATAAATTATCTTATTAAAATGAGTATACTAGATTATATCTAGATATCCATCATTTCCCTAAATAAAATCTAGTAACCCAACATTTCAGGTTGTATAATACTTGTAAAACAAGCTTAACCATTATATCAAAGTATACTAAATTATCAAATCGAAAATGATAATATCATCAAGTCTAAGGGACAATGTAACAATTCGAATTCTCCATCTCTTAGGTGACTTATCCTAGAGAATCCAAATGTGCTCTTGTGCTACACATATCACAATATGCACTTATGACATACCCAAGGAATCTTCATTCCCGATAACTGAGACCAACCACCACATCTCATATGTTGCTATTATGCATAATAACATGTTATAACAAAGCTATCATTTACTAGTTATAGGTTAAGCATAAATTTAAGAAAATTCTGAATTAGATCATATATTCAAGCAAGTGACCATCACAGTGCATGATCTAACAATACAATTTTTATAAATAATATGACAATTATATAAAAGATAACCAAACAATATGTGTAATAATAAAACTTAGTTAATACTCAAATATATTACATAAAAATGTATTGGATGTGTAAGGGCATATAACACTATTCTTGTAGTTCGGACCCTTATCATAATAATATCATCTAATTCAATTCTTGTTATTGGTTCCAACGTCTCATATAAGAATGCACATATTTATTTTTTTGCCCGATCTAAAGTGTTTAATTTGAACTTGAATTCTCTCTACTATTAAAAAATAGTGGAGCAACAAATAATAATCATCCACTAAATAAATTAATTACTATTAATAAGATAGTTGTATCTCTACTATTATTCTTTTTAGTAGAGAGGATATGAATATGTTTAGTGTCTTCTTTAGATAGTTGTATCTCTACTATTATTCTTTTTAGTAGAGAGGATCTGAATGTTTACGGGGTGTTTGTTTCAAATCCTATAATTTTAGGATATGGATTTCATCATGGGATTTGAAATCCATAGGTTTTTTAGCATGGGTTGAGATTTCTAAAACTTTGTTTGTTTCATCAATATTTTAGGTTTTGAGATATTATAATTTGTAATATTTTATTTGTTTCAAACTCAAATTGTAGCATTACAAATTTTAGAATTTGAAATTCATAGTTGTAGCAAATAAGTTTTAGGATTACCAAAATAATAATTGGTGAATATAAGAACCTTTGGTGAGCTTACCTCCCACAAAAAATAAATACAATTGTATTCAATTGGGGTAAGCATACTCATTCAAATTTATACTCCAATGGCTATAAACGGTCATAAACTAACTCGAGATAATGTAAAAAAAATATAAAAATAAAATGAAAACAAGCTCAAACTCAAATATCCAACGTTCAAACACAAATCCCATCATTTTAATTATATATAACCAAGGTAGGGGCTCAGATATAGGTATAAAAATTGAAAACATGGATTACCTCATCTAACAATAAAGTTACAATGTAGGTTGCAATCGCATTGAATGGATTGCCTCACCTAACATTATAAATACAACGTAGGTTGCATTCTCATCCTAGATTGTCCTACCTAAACATAGCAAAACATTATAGATTGCATTCTCATAATATTATCATCATCATTGCCCAAATTGAACAATACAAAATAGCCATACCAATGTAAGCGTTAGTTCTAGTGCTATTTCTAATATAAGCATTAGTTCAAGTGGTATGTTAGTTCTAGTTGAGCCCATGTTAGTTCTAGTGGCTCTCGTGTTAGTTCTAGCTGATGTTATATTAGTTCTAACTTGTAGCTAATGCTATTTCTAATATAAACGTTAGTTCTAGTGGTATGTTAGTTCTAGTTGAGCCCCTGTTAGTTCTAGCGGCTCTCGTGTTAGTTCTAGCTGATGTCATGTTAATTCTAACTTACAGCTAGTGTTATTTCTAATATAAGTGTTAGTTCTAGTGGTATGTTAGTTCTAGTTGAGCCCGTGTTAGTTTTAGTAGCTCTTGTGTTAGTTCTAGCTGATGTCATGTCAGTTCTAATTGACAACTAGTGTTATTTCTAATATAAGCGTTAGTTCTAGTGGTATGTTAGTTCTAATTGAGCTCCTTTTAGTTCTAATCGTTCTCGTGTTAGTTCTAGCTGATGTCATGTTAGTTCTAACTTACAGCTAGTGTTATTTCTAATATAAGCATTAATTGTAGTGGTATGTTAGTTCTAGTTGAGCTCATGTTAGTGTTAGACCCTAAGGGGGTGTGATTAGGGTCTTATGCTAATCTAATCCGATTTTATACCGATTTAAAACTAATTTAAATATTATTCTTGCAAGATAAATATACAATATGTTATGAGTAAGAATATACAATATGAACAAATGGCAATATCCTAACAATGATATATATTATGAGATATATGTGCGACGATATGAAACTAAGGGTAATATAAACACAAACAAGATAGTGGTCACTATGAGCAATAGATAATGGCGACAAGAATAAAATGAACAATGAGCACAAGTGAGATGCCAAGGCAATCACAAACACACAAAGATGATCATGGAGTTTGGACCTTCTGTCCTACGTCTCCTCTCTCCACTCCCAGGGAGAAATTCACTATCACACCGAGTTTTCTACGCTTACCTGAAAAACGTTTACACCTCACAATACCGTTTTCTAGCTAACTGAAAACTTTACAATCTCACATTCTTGTAATCACACTTTACACCCTCTAAGTGTTGGCCTCTAGCCCGTATCTACCTCAAGTGTTAGGAATTACAACCTACATCTAGGCATTACTACCTACCCTACTTCTCTTAGGACGACCACGTCTCTCACCACACACTCCTCTTGGGGTACAAGTGTATTACAAAGTGTATCTCACAATGAAGCTCTCAATACAACAAATTTGTTCACTACAATAGATGAGAACTCAATGTAGGCTCATTCTCTAAGTCACACAATCCCACAACCCAATTATACAATGTATGCAAATACAATAAGCTCAATGGTTATGTGTGTAAACAAAGAGATACAATAGAAATAATTAATACTCAATATGAAATCTAGCTTATGAAATTAAGATCAAAATATATAAAATGCTAGAATTGAGTTTAAGAAAAACTTCTCTATGGATCAAGAGAGAGGGGGAGAAGAATTGGATGCTCAAACACTATTGGTGATCTTCCTCAAGCCCTTATGAAATTTTCATCACAAACAAACTCTTTATAAACAAACTTCAAAACCCTTAAACATATTTAAAAACTTTTCTTGGATGATTATAAGTGTTGAAAGATGATGAGTATTTATAAGAACTCAATACAACAACCCAAAGACAAAGGAAAGCCCAAAAAATAAGGCAAATCCCTAAAAAGTCAGAACCAGAAAAAATAGAGCCGTTATGCAACGGTAACCTGTGCGGTCGACCATGGTACTGTAGCGATCGACCGTGGGTACTGTAGCAGTCTGGCAGATCTGATTTTTCTGCGTGTCTAGCTTTGTAAAATCAATTAAAAATAGTAAACCAATTCCAAAAATCATAAAAGTTTTAGAGAAGTTTCTAAACATGTATGTGAACATGTTAGAGAAAGAATTTCTAAAATATCACTTCTCAATTGTGAGAAATAATTATTTGAACATAGATATATAGCTTCTGAAAAGCTGTTGAAAACTCGTTTTTGTAAATTCAATTGAAAATAACAAAACAACTTCAAAATTAGTAAAACTTGGGGAAATATTTTTATATATGAAGATAAACATTTAAAGAAAGAAAATTTTTCAAATTTTATTTCCTAATTTTAAAAACTCATCTGTTTTGCAAAAATATGCACGCACATGTGCACGAACATGAACTTATTTAAAACTTGATTTTGTAAATTCAATTAAACATAACAAATTAATTTAAAAATTAATAAAACTTTGGAAAAAATTTATAAACATGAAATTGAACATGTTAGAAAAAGAATTGCTCAAATTGAATTTCCTATTTGTGAAAAATCATGTATTTTGCAAAAATTATAAATACATGTGTACATAAACTTCTTGATTTTTAACTATTGAGTTAAACAATATTTTGAAACCTTATAAAATGATTTTATAGACTTAATAGAATATTTATATAATGGTTGTTAAGTCCAAAAACTAATAACTCAATATTTTGTCAAAATTACTCAAAATCAAGAATTGTGTGTGTGTGTGATATTGAGCTTAAAGTATTAACACACAAGTATAAATCCTAAACTAATTTACCCAAGCTAGATTGGTCTTCAATATGCTTGACTTGATAAACTCGCGGATGAATCTTGAACTTGAATTTTTAACTTGGATTTGCATAGCTTCACTCCAATATTCCGCCAACCTCCATTAGATATGATCGTGAATGTTTGATTCTATTCATCTTCCAACATATTGTTTGTCTACAATAAACACAAAACACAAATACTTGACAAATAATATTAGATATAAATTATTTGTTAAACATCATCAAAACAAAGAGGCTAACAATCTCCCCCTTTTTGATGATGACAAACAATTTACGAAAAGATATATATATATGCATGAAGGGAATGAATATACAAATAATAATAATCATGCATATAACTAAAAAGAATATACTCACAACATTTCTTCCCCTTTGACAACATAAAAAAGGAGTCAAAGGATGAAGAGAGTGAAAGCTCCCCCTACATATAAGCATGATTGAGTATAAAACAAATATAGGGAGTGCTCCCCCTATCAAAATGCCTTATAGGATACATCAAATGAATGCTAAGGCAAAACATGTGAGAAAACATAAATGAAAAAATATGCTAAATTTAACTCACATACAAGAAGACAATAAGAACACATATAGATATATCATTATGAAGATAGTGTCTCATTATACTAACATAAAATCATGTATAAGAATAGATTTATGAAATCAAAAGAAGAGGAACATAAGAATCATGCAAAAAGTTTTCAAATAAAAATAAATCAACCAAAAGAAATCATAAATAAAAGTTTATATCCAAAAAAGATGTTTGATCAATAAAGAAAACTTTCTATGTAGGACTTGATCAAACCACTCATAAAATACATTATAAAGCATATTTGATTGTGCTATATAATGAATTTAAAGCAACAAATCAAAACAAATTTTTGACAAAAGAAATGCAAGAGAGGCGACAATATTATATATCAAACTCTTAAGCTTGTTCCAACCCATATAAAGATTATTAGTACCCGGTAAATAAGATTTGGGAATTAACACCCAATAAACCCGGGGGGTTATATAAACACAAACCTCTCATCAAAACAAAACCAATAATCATGAAAACAAAAGAATTTGATCAATAATAAGAATTGTTTTCATGTTCAAAAATTTAAAGTATAATTTTCAAAACCAAGAAAAGAAAAAAGAAAAACACTAAAATTCTTGGTTTAAAAATCAAATTTGTTTTGGTACCCAAAAAATCTTGGTACCAAGAGATTTAGGGACATGACCCCTATCTTTTAAGCTCAAAGCCCTAGGGTTATGAACCCTCTTGGACGCATGTAGTGCACTAACACGGTCAAAGCAATAATCACTAAAATGACCCTTTCAATTGTAATGTGTGCAATGAAAGAGATCCATTTGTTTTTGTGGACCATTAGCTCGTGCATGTGAATCATTTGTAAATAAAGATTGACTTTATAATTATTTTGCAAATGAAAAACATCATTAAACAAAAGTGGTCTTTTTGGAACATTTTGTAAAATAGGAGCTTTTTGCATATCAAAACAAAATTTAGCAAGATGTTCAAACCTACCACACATATCACATTCAAAAATATGTAGTCTACTAGAAACATTTGGCAAACGTGATTTTTTTTCAAATCAAAACAATACTTGGCCAAATAACCAAAACGACCAAAAAGATCACATTGATACACATGAGCATGCTTATGATGTACTTTTTGTGCATGTGTGTATACATGCGATGAAAAAACTTGATGAGATGCACAATGAGCATTAGTATTATTATGTTTGTGTGCATCATAGCAAAATTTAGATAAATGGCCTTTACAACCACAAATTGAACATTTGTAAACTTTGCTATATATGTGTGCATGGTGAATAGAATATCTAGATGTAATAGCATGAGACTTAGTACACATATCCATAAGCTTCTTATGATTATTAATGCATATTTTTAAAGTTGAATCTAAAGATGAAATGCGTTTATTCACAAGATTTAAATCTTTATTATTAGGCACATATGTATTTTTATTAGAAGTAGAACATATATAGTTATTTATAAAAGAAACAGTATTATTTTTTATGTTCTCTACTTCTAACATGACATCAATCTTAGCATGAGATAGGCTAGCAATTGATGAGGTTAATTTTTTATTTTCCAAATTTAATAAGTTATTATTTTCTTTAAGCATGGTATTTTCTTTTGTAATGACATCAAATTTGGGCACTAGCTTCTCATGATCGGATTTTAAAACTACATGCTTGCTTTGTAAATCAATAAAATCTTTATGCAATTTGTTATAGGTATGCAATAATTTTCACTTGTACAAGCAAGTTCATCACTAGATAAATCATTAATTGATTCAAACTCGCAAACCTCACTAGGGCTATCGCCTAGTGTCTGTGTGCATGATGCTCCATATGAACTTAAAGCGGGATCCTCCAAAGCTTGTCGGATCGCCTCCAAGTCCCATTGATGTGCTTCAATAAATTTCCATAAGGTGTAAGGACTATTAAAATGAATAAACTTGTTAGACATAGATGAATTAAAAGTATTTAGCAAATATTCTAACAAAATATTGTTCATTATAAACATACGATGATTATTTTTATTCCACTTGGATTTCTTCAAAGTGCATACAATATAAGCATCATCTATAATTTTCCATAAATCGAAGTGTCTAGATTGAACAAAAAGTTTAAATCTAACACACCATTGGGTATAGGAAAAATTATCTAATGATGGTATAACCTAAACTAGATGTACCGTGCATATCCATAATATATATATGCAAGCAAAACAAACGTAATCAAAACTAGATTAGCACAAATAAGATAACTTGGATCTTTAAATCAATGTGATTAGACCTTAAATAAAATAGCACCAAGCTCTAATACCAATTGTTAGACCCTAAAGGGGGGTGATTAGGGTCTTATGCTAATCTAATCTGATTTTATGCCGATTTAAAACTAATTCAAATATTATTCTTACAAGATAAATATACAATATGTTATGAGCAAGAATATGCAATATGAAAAAATGACAATATCCTAACAATGATATATATTATGAGATATATGTGCGAGGATATGAAACTAAGGGTAATATAAACACAAACAAGATAGTGGTCACTATGAGCAATAGATAATGGCGATAAGAATAAAATAAACAATGAGCACAAGTGAGACGCCAAGGCAATCACAAACACACAAAGATGATCATGGTGTTTGGACCTTCTATCCTACGTCTCCGCTCCCCACTCCCGGGGAGAAATCCACTATCACACCGGGTTTTCTACGCTTACCTGAAAAACGTTTACACCTCACAATACGGTTTTCTAGCTAACCGAAAACTCTACAATCTCACACTCTTGTAATCACACTTTACACTCTCTAAGTATTAGTCTCTAGCCCGTATCTCCCTCAAGTGTTAGAATTACAACCTACCTCTAGGCATTACCACCTACCCTACTTCTCTTGGGACAACCCCGTCTCTCACCACACACTCCTCTCGGTGTATAAATGTATTACAAAGTGTATCTAACAATAAAGCTCTCAATATAATAAATTTGTTCTCTACATTAGATGAGAACTTAATGTAGGCTCACTCTCTAAGTTATACAATCCCACAACCCAATTATACAATGTATCAAATACAATAAGCTCAATGGTTGTGTGTGTAAACAAAGAGATACAATAGAAATAATTAATACTCAATATGAAATCTAGCTTATGAAATTAATATCAAAATATATAAAATGTTAGAATTGAGTTTAAGAAAAACTTCTCTATGGATCAAGAGAGAGGGTGAGAAGAGTTGGATGCTCAAACACTATTGGTGATCTTCCTCAAGCCCTTGTGAAACTTTCTTCACAAACAAACTCTTTATAAACAAACTCTTTTAAACAAACTTCAAAACCCTTAAACTTATTTAAGAATTTTTCTTGGATGATTATAAGTGTTGAAGGATGATGGGTATTTATAAGAACTCAAGACAACAACCCAAAGACAAAGAAAAGCCCAAAAAAAATAAGGCAAATCCCTAAAAAATCAGAACTAGAAAAAATAGAGCCATTATGCAATGGTAACTTGCGTGGTCGACCGTAGTACTGTAGCGGTCGACCGTAGGTACTGTAGCAGTTTGGCAGATCTGATTTTTCTACGTGTCTGGCTTTGTAAAATCAATTAAAAATAGTAAACCAATTCCAAAAATCATAAAATTTTGAGAGAAGTTTCTAAATATGTATATGAACATGTTAGAGAAAGAATTTATAAAATATCACTTCTCATTTGTGAGAAATAATTGTTTGAACACAGATATACAGCTTCTAAAAAACTGTTGAAAACTCGTTTTTGTAAATTCAATTGAAAATAACAAAACAACTTCAAAATTATTAAAACTTGGGAAAATATTTTTATATATGAATATAAATATGTAAAGGAAGAATTTTTTAAATTGCATTTCCTAATTTTGAAAACTCATCTGTTTTGTAAAAACATGCACGAACATGAACTTATTTAAAACTTGATTTTGTAAATTCAATTAAACATAAAAAATTAATTTAAAAATTAATAAAACTTTGAAAAATATTTATAAACATGAAATTGAATATGTTAGAAAAAGAATTCTTAAATTGAATTTCTCATTTGTGAAAACTCATGTATTTTGCAAAACTTGTAAATACATGTGTACATAAACTTCTTTATTTTTAACTATTGAGTTAAACAATGTTTTGAAACTTTATAAATTAATTTTATAGACTTAATAGAATATGTATATAATGGTTGTTAAGTCCAAAAACCAATAACTCAATATTTTGTTAAAATTACTCAAAATCAAGAATTGTGTGTATGTGTTATATTGAGCTCAAAGTATTAACACACAAGTATAAATCCTAAACTAATTTACCTAAGCTAGATTGGTCTTCAATATGCTTGACTTGGTAAACTCACGGATGAAGCTTGAACTTAAATTTTTAACTTGGATTTGCATAGCTTCACTCCACTATTCCGCCAATCTCCATTGGATATGATCGTGAATGCTTGATTTCATCCATCTTCCAATATATTGTTTGTCTACAATGAATACAAAACACAAATATTAGACAAACAATATTAGTTGTAAATTATTTGTTAAACATCATCAAAACAAAGAGGCTAATAGTTAGTTCTAGTGGCTCTCATTTTAGTTCTAGCCGATGTCATGTTAGTTCTAACTTGCACTTAGTGTTATTTCTAATATAAGCGTTAGTTCTAGTGGTATGTTAGTTCTAGTTAAGTCCATGTTAGTTCTAGTGACTCTCGTGTTAGTTTTAGCTGATGTCACGTTAGTTCTAACTTACAACTAGTGTTATTTCTAATATAAGTGGTATTTCTAATATAAGCATTAGTATTGGCCTTCTTGTTTTGATGATGTTTAACAAATAATTTACTTCTAATGTTGTTTGTCTAGTATTTATGTTTTCATATTTATTCTAGGCAAACAACGAGTTGGAGGATGGATGGAATTGCGCATTTACGATCATATCCAATGGAGGTTGTCGGGATTATGAAGTGAAGCCATACAATTCAAGTTAAAGATCAAAGTTCAAGCTTCATCCGCAAGATTACTACTGTATGTAGGGAAAATTACAAAGAAGAGAATAAAGAAAATTTGGACCTTTGTATTTCTTGTATTCCGAATTTTAAATTCGGATTACAAAAGAGAGGAGAACAGGCGAAATCTGGTTTCTTCGCCTTTTGTTTAAGAATGCATTTTGGGGTTTCTTACGGTGGCGATGGAGGTATGCCTCCCTCGAATGCTTGCGTCGAGTTTGCTCCCGTTGACAGATCCGCACAGTCTTGATCACTGGAACGATGTCTTCTCCTTCCGATTTGACGTTGTGGAGAACTGCGTGGCAAAGTTTTAGAAGCTCTTGTGAGTTGATACTCTGAACGAGTTTGAACTCTATAAAGAGTTTTGATTTGAACGCGAAAGTTCGGTTAATCAGCCAAGGATGCAAAGCCTCTGGATCTTGCGTTGCTGAACGAATCTTCCAGATCAATGATGAAGAAGCTCCTATTGCCGATCTTTCCTATTGCTGGCAAGTCTCCCCGAATAAATGGCCAACCTTCGGTGGTTCGATCCGAGCCAAAAATTCACAACCGAAAAAACGCTTGAAACTGAATTGATCTTCCAGTTATTTATAGAGGATTAAGGGGGTGAAAAACCGCCCCTTGAAATCTCTCCTAAGTGGGGTGTAACGCCCTTAAATCTGTGGAAACGGTTAGAACGCGTTCAAACTGCCATGTTGAATGAGTCAAATGGCCAACATTGGCGTTCAAGGACCTAACGGCTCGCGTCTTTTGAATTGAGACGCGAGGTTGGGTGTTGCTGAACATCAATTGAACGGCGGGGTCGCTCGCGTTTAGCTTTGTTGGCCTGGCTTGGAAACGCGGGGGTCGGCGTTGGTTGAACGCCCTACGAACGCGAGGGCGCCCGGGGCGTTTGGATTGTGGCTTGTCGACTGGCACGCGGGGTCGGCGTTGTTGAATCGCCTACGAGCGAGCGTCGCTCCGCGTTTCAGCTTTGCTGCTTTGAGACGCGGGATCGACTTGGCGTTTTTTGCAGTTGTAAGCGCGGGTTCGACCTGGGGTTTTGCCACTCTATTGTAAACGCGGGTTGCGACCCTGGCGTTTTGATATTGTAAGCGGGTTTTCGACCCTGGCGGTATTTGTTTACGCGGGTTCGACCCTGGCGTTTCCGATATTAAGCGGGGTTTCGACCACTTGGCGTTTTAACTGTTGATGAACACGGGAGGACCGTCCGCGTTTTGGTCTTGAGAGATTATCACCGAAGTAATCTCTTTTTGTCATATAACGTTCAGAAGATATTGTCTTTAAATCTTCGTCTTGGCGTCCTTGAGATATGAGAGTCGTCAGATTGTAACTCCCGATGTTGATTGTGAAGGCTGTTGATTAAGCTTCCATCAGTGCGTGAAAGTTTCAGATTGGTAGCGCTTAGCTGAAAAGGTTGGTTCAAGAATTGTAACTTCCATCAGCCGTATTTGATGGCGGATAGCTATCTATTGTGATTTTTAAGCAGGCCTACAGAACGCCCTCCAAAGTTTTCGGAAAGTTCGCGGTACATGGGACGAATTTTCGGAATACTTTGGATCTTAATCTCTGATCTTAGAGCCGTTGGATTTCTTGTTGTAAAGGAGTCGTTCTCTGCACTTGCTTCGAAGGCATCTTGGTTGAAGGATTGGTCACATGGGGCCTGTGTTAAAGGTATGCGGCCAGTAATCACCGCTTTTGGAATGTGGGGGTGGACCCTGATTTTTGAAACTTGAGACCGGCGGCTGCTTCGGCGTCGGATTTTTGGCAATGCGGTCTGACCTCGGCCATTTTGAACTTGAAGACGAGGCGGGTGTGGACCTCGTTGCGTTTGATTTTTGGTGCAACGCCAGGTCTGACCATTGGCGTTTTGAACATTGAGAACGGCGGGGTGTGACCTCGGCGTCGTGATTTTTGCATACGCGGGTCTGACGGCTCAGGCGTTTTAACTTGAGACCGCGAGTGTGACCTGTCATGCATTTTTGACTAAGTCTTTGAAGAGCTTGTCTTCAGCTTATTCGTTTTCCAGTCTTGCTCACGTCCATTAAGCTGGTGGGCCTGAAACCTGCATAGGATTTTGGGCAACCTTTCGCCATCAACGGATTTGATGAAGCCTTTACCGGACTACCGTTGAATCGCGGCTACGCATGTTGGATTGTCTAAGTCCGTTCGCACCATGTAAACGTTTGTGCTAAGACGAAATAAACTCCTTAGACTTGATGCTATGATTTTGAATAGCATAGACTTTGTCATTTTAGCGGAAAAAGACTAACCGCACGCGTGTTAGGCGTAGGCTATCCCTATTAGGATTTGGGATAATGTTCGCCGCATGCGTGTAAGGCATGGATTTGGCGTTATTAATACCGCCCGCGCTACGGATGATTGAATACGTAGATTTTGTCACTGTTTCTTCCTGCGTTATTCGATAACACTAAAAGAAAATTAGAAGTGCCAGAGGTGTAATATTAACTGGCAATGAGTTTTCACATTAGATGTGAACTTCAGAAAATTTTCTTTATTATTCACTAGGATAATTCCAGAAACTCTTTAATCTATGCGCTTGGAGTTTTCATAATGAAAACTTGCTATTCTGTTGAAAAAGGATTAACAAGTTCATGGCGGAGGGTTATAACTGTTAGAGGTGTGATGTTAACGCTATAACCAGTATTTATTATGGATGCTATCGCTCAATGAAAAAGAGTCGATAGTTGATTTGTGGTTTGTCAGGGTGTGCATGTTTAACTTGACTAGAATTTTGAGGACCTATCGCCTATTGAGGAGAGTCGATAAGTGGATTGTGTCGTTCAGAAGGTAAGATGTTACTTGACGGAAAGTATTGGGCGATCAGGCAATTTTGTGGACTTATCACTCTATTGGGGAGAGTCGATAGGTGGATTTTGTCAGAGGTTTTGGTATTAACGATACAGATTTGTTGTTGCGATGACAACTTTGTGGACTTATAACATCCTTATTGACGAGGAATTGAATATGATTGTCAAGGTATATAGTGTTAACGTCCAGGATTTGTGTTGCGATAGAACAACTTTTTGGACTTATCATCGCTATTGACTGAGGATTGATAAGTGAATTGTCGAGAGGTTTTAGGGTTAACGGACAAAGAAATGTGTACTTCTGTGACTGCCCGGTTTTGGGGAATAGCGTCTCGCTGGGGAGACTTGCTAGGTGAAGTTTAATCATCAGAAGCGATGAGTTTTTGATGGCTCGTGATTTGAAATCTTGATTTTGAAGCTTGGTGTCTTGCTGGGGAAGATAAGCGAGTTGAGCAATTTTGGGGACTTATCATCCCTAGTTGACAGAGGATTGATAAGTGATTGTTGTGCAAGAGGTATATTGTTACAGTGACAAATTGGAAGAGTGATGCAAGTTACTGCATACTCGTGGCGGATGATAATCGTCAGAAGTGTAATGTTAACTCGACGATGTGAAAGATTCGTTACTGCTTAATCCAATGATTCACTAAGTAACAACCCGGCACAACACCAGTCTTGATATAAGACTTAGCAGGGGAAGAAAAAAGAGGTAGAGCAAGGCATCATTGCCGTATGAGGCACTATGAAGTCGAAATAGAGGCACATCACCTGGTAGGGGCCCCATTATTGATGAGTTGACTATCAGAGTAACTTTACAGTGATAGTTTTTTGTGGACGGGCCGCCATCCTACTTGAAGAGGATTGGCAAGAAGAATTTGGAGAGAAATGGACTATCAGAGGTAATCATTAACGGATAGTTTTTGAAGACCCGTCATCCTATTGAAGAGGATTGGTGGGGGAATTTGGAGAAAGCAGAACTATGCAGAGGTGATCATAGGAACGTGATAGTTTTAGTGATCCTGTCAATCTAATTGAAAGCGGATTGACAAGTGATGGACTATCAGTAACTGTTAGTGATAGTTTTGTGAACATTGCCATCCTATTGAAACGGATTGACAAGTTGATGGACGTCGATAGTTTTGGGTAGATTCTGTGGTTGACAAGAGGTATTCTATTAAACCATAACAACTCAGAAATTATTACTCAGAATCCATGAACACAAATAAATTCACCCAGTCTTGAATAAGTGCATGGGCAAAGAAAAGGGGTAGACCATGGCACGTCCGCCTAGTGGGACCACTATCTAACGAGTTTGACTATCAAGAGGTAGTTTGTTACGTGATAGTTAATTGAGACCCGGTATCCTAGGCTGAAGAGGATTAAGCTTCAAGTGGTCGTAGTCTCTTCTGGTTCTGACGGGAGAATGAGCTTGGTGCGATTGCTCAGGAAAGATTGGGCTTGGTCCGATTGCTCGGCTGATCTTGGCCCATTTGTTCTTCAGCTTGATCCTGGGCAATAATCTTCTGAGCCTGTCGCACTTGAGAGATCAGTTGTCCTCCAAGACGACATTCATGCAACCGCCTATCTCGAGCTAGGATGTTGGTCTGAAGGTTGTGTCGACAGGTATACACCAGGCGGCGGTATGGATTTGGAACTTGGGACGCGAGGGTCGCGTTTGGCATCTGAGACGCGAAGGTCGTGTTTAGGCACCTGAGAGCGCGAAGGTCGTGTTTGGCACTTGAAAAACACGAGGGTCGCGTCTGGCACATGAAACACGAAGGTCGCGTTTTGGTTTGGCGACATGAGGGTCGCGTTCTTTCATTGTCGACGCGAGGGTGCCGTGTTTTGACATTGGCAACGCGAAGTTGAAGTTCGCGTTCACCGAAGGCTTGAGGTCACGGCGTTTTGGCTGTAAACGCGCCATTGAGGGTTCGCGTTCAGTCAAGTTCTTCGCGAAGCTCTGTTCGGGCTCAATAGACGCGGAGCTCAGGGTCGCGTTTTAGGCTCTCGAACGGTGAATGTTCGCGTTGGTTGGTGATCGATTTTCCGAAGTTGTGCCGCGTCGCTGAGACCTCCTTCCTTCGACGAGCGCGTTCTTACTATGGCGCTGTTCAAGGCGTTTTGCATCAACGTCCGTTCGACGTTTATGGAGCTGGTCTCGCTCTATTAGGCCGTTATGGCCCTGTGGGCAACGTCGTGTTGACCGGCGGAGGTGGGATATTCAACTCGCTGTGCGAGTTCAGGCAGACGGCCGAGCCGCTCATCTTACCTGGAGCGGAGGGGCTGTTCGACAAATTTTGACGATTAAATTGCATAACGTAATAACCTTATACAAAGAGAGGATTTCTTGGCGTTTCAACAAGCAGATTTGACCTCTCTTTGAGATCTTGCGGACACCACGCTTGGCGCCTTGAAGGCTAGGGATCCAAAAGAGAGGGTCCTCGTCGAACTGGCTTGATCAAACTCTAACCACGAGAGTTTCGACGCGTTGTTTCCAGTGAGACTGAAGCATCGGATGCACAACCACTCTTCGTCAGCAGAAGCTTGTCCCCAGCGGAGTCGCCAATCTTTTGTATGTAGGGAAAATTGCAAAGAAGATAATAAAGAAAATTTGACTTGTATTTCTTTGATTGCCGATTACAATCGATTACTAAAAAGAGGAGAAACGAAATTGTTTCTCCCCTTTGTTTAAAACTGGGTTCTTCAGCACGGCACTGGCGATGGAGTGCCATCCCTCGAATGCTTGCCGTCGAGTTTGCTCTAGCTCCGTTGACGATTCCGCACGGTCTTGATTCCAGCTGGAACGAAGTGTTCTTCTCCTGCACGATTTGACGTTGTGCGAAGAACTTGCGTGCAAGTTTAGAACTCTTTGATAAGTTGATAACTCTGAACGAGTTTGAAACTCATATGAAAGAGTTGATTTGAACCGAAAGTTCGGTTAATAAGCCAAGGATTGCAAAGCCTCTTGGATCTCGGTTGCTGAAGAATGCTTCCAGATCAGAGATTGAAGAAGCTCCTATTGCGGATCTCTCCCTTTTGCTGGCCAGTCTCAGCTCGCGAATAATGCCAACCTTCGGTGGTCGATCGAGCCAAAAATTCCCGAACCGAAAACCTTGAACTGAATTGATCTTCAGTTATTTCTACGAGGATAAGGGGTGAAACGGCGCCCCTTAAATCTCTCCTAAGTGTGGTGTAACCGGCCCTTAAATCGTGGAACGGTTTTTAGAACGTTCAACTCATGTTAATGAGTCAAATGCCAACGTTTGCGTCAGGACCCTAACCTGCGGTCTTTGAATTGAGACGGTGCGAGGTTGGGTGTTGGCTGAACATCATTGAACCAGCGAGGGTCGCTCGCGTTTAGGCATGTTGCACATGCTTGAAACGCGGGGGTCGGCGCGTGGTTGAACCCTACGAACGCGAGGGTCGCGCCGCTGTTTGGATGTGGCTTGGCGACAGCGGGGGTCTGCGGTTAGTTGAATCCCTACGAACGCGCGGGTCCGCTCGCTTCAACTGCTGCTTTGAGCCGCGGGGAGCGTTTTGATGTTGTGACGCGGGGTTCGACCTTGGCGTTTTGATGTTGTGACGCGGGGTTCGACCTTGGCGTTTTGATGTTGAAACGGCGGGTTTCGACCCTGGCGTTTCGATATTGTAACGCGGGTTTCGACCCTGGCGTTTTACTGTTGATACACGGGGAGGACCTCCGCGTTTTGGTCTTGAAGAGATTATCACCAAGTAATCTCTTTTGTCATAACGTTGCAAAGATTATTGTCTTGTAATCTTCGTCTTGGCTCCTTGAGAATATGAGAGTCGTCAGATTGTAACTCCCGATGTTGATTGTGAAGGCTGTTGATTAGAGCTTCCATCAGTTGTCGTGAAAGTCTTCAGATTGTAGCCTTCTGGAAGTTGTCAGATTGTAACTTCCATCACCGGTATTTGATGGGGGATAAGCTATCTATTGTGATTTTTAGACAGCCTACAGAACCCCCTCCAAAGTTTTCGAAAGTTCGCGGTTGACTGGGACGAATTTTCGGAATACTTTGGATCTTAACTCTGATCTTAGAGCCGTTGATTTCTTGTTGTAAAGGAGTCGTTCTCTGCACTTGCTTCGAAGGCATCTTGGTTGAAGGGATTTGTCACATGGGGCCTGTGTAAAGGTATGCGCCATAATCCCGCTTTTGGAATGTGGGGGTGGACCCTGCATTTTGAACTTGAGACGCGGGGCTGACTTCGGCGTCGTGATTTTTGCAATGCGGGTCTGACCTCGGCATTTTGAACTTGAGACGCGGGTGTGACCTCGGCGTCTTGATTTTTGCAACGCAGGTCTGACCTTGGCGTTTTGAACTTGAGACGCGGGGTGTGACCTCGGCGTCGTGATTTTTTGCAACGCGGGTCTGACCTCGGCGTTTTGAACTTGAGACGCGAGTGTGACTGTCATGCATTTTTTTTTTTGCAACGCGGGTCTGACCTCGGCGTTTTGAACTTGAGACGCGAGTGTGACTGTCATGCATTTTTGACTAAGTCTTTGAGACTTGTCTTCAGCTTATTCGTTTCAAGTCTTGGCTCACGTCCATTAAGCTGGTGGGCCTGAAAACCTGCATAGGATTTTTGGCAAACCCTCAGCCATCAACGGATTTGATAAGCCTTTACCGACTACCGTTTGAATCGGGCTAGCATGTGGATTGTCTAAGTCCGTTCCACATGTAACGTTGTGCTAAGAGAATAAACTCTCTTAGACTTGATGCTATGATTTTGAATACATAGACTTTGTCATTTTTACGGAAAAAGACTAACCGGCAACGCGTGTTAGGCGTAGGCTTATCCCTACTTAGGATTTGGGATAAAGTTCCCCATGCGTGTAAGGCATGGATTTGGGCGTTATTAATACCGACCCGCTACGATGTTGAATACGTAGGTTTTTGTCACTGTTTCTTCCTGCGTTATTCGAAACACTAAAAGAAAATTAGAAGTGCCAGAGGTGTAATATTAACTTGGCATGAGTTTTCACTTAGAGTGAAATTCAGAAATTTTCTTTATTATCACTAGGATAATTCCAGAAAATCTTTAATCCGCTGGGGATTTCATAATGAAAACTTGCTATTCTTGTTGAAAAAGGATTAACAAGTTCATTGGGGAGGGTTTAACTGTTAGAGGTGTGATGTTAACCTAACAGTATTTTATGGATCTATCGCTCAATTGAAAAGAGTCGATAAGTTGATTTGTGTTGTCAGAGGTGTGATGTTAACTTGACTAGAATTTGAGGACCTATCGCTCTATTGAGGAGAGTCGATAAGTGGATTGTGTCGTCAGAGGTATGATGTTAACTTGACGGGAAAGATATTGCGATCAGGGCAATTTTGTGGACTTATCACTCTATTGGGGAGAGTCGATAGGTGGATTTTGTCAGAGGTGTTTGGTATTAACGTGACAAGATTTGTGTTGCGATTGGAGCAACTTTGTGGACTTATCATCCTATTGACGAGGATTGATAAGTGGATTGTCAGAGGTATAGTGTTAACGTGACAGGATTTGTGTTGCGATTAGAACAACTTTTTGGACTTATCATCCTATTGACGAGGATTGATAAGTGAATTGTCAGAGGTTTAGTGTTAACGTGACAAGAGAATGTGTACTTGTGACTTGCACAAGGTTTTGGGAATTAGCGTCTCGCTGGGGAGACTTGCTAGGTGAGTTTATCATCAGAAGCGATGAGTTTTGATGCTCGTGATTTGAATTTGATTTTGAAGACTTGGTGTCTTGCTGGGGAAGATAACGAGTTGAGCAATTTTGGGGACTTATCATCCTATTGACGAGGATTGATAAGTTGATTGTTGTCAGAGGTATATTGTTAACGTGACAAATTGGGAGTGATGCAAGTTGAATGCATACTCTGTGGGGATGATAATCGTCAGAAGTGTAATGTTAACTCGACGATGTGAAAGATTCGTTACTCTTAATCCAATGGATTCCAAGTAACCAACCCCCAGTCTTGATTAAGACTTAGCAGGGGAAGAAAAGAGGTAGACAAGGCACATCGCCTAGTGAGGCACTATCCATGAAGTCGAAATAGAGGCACATCACCTGGTAGGCCATTATCTGATGAGTTTGACTATCAGAGGTAACGGTTAACGTGATAGTTTTTTGTGGACCCGCCATCCTACTTGAAGAGGATTGGCAAGAGAATTTGGAGAGAATGGACTATCAGAGGTAATCATTAACGTGATAGTTTTGATAGACCCGTCATCCTATTTGAAGAGGATTGGTGGGGGAATTTGGAGAAAGCAGACTATCAGAGGTGATCATGAACGTGATAGTTTTAGTGGACCTGTCATCCTATTGAAGCGGATTGACAAGTTGATGGACTATCAGGGGTAAATGTTAACGTGATAGTTTTGTGGACTTGCCATCCTATTGAAACGGATTGACAAGTTGATGGACGTGATAGTTTTGGTAGATTCTGTGGTTGACAGAGGTATTCTATTAAACATAACAACTCAGAAAATTTATTACTCATAATCCAATGAACTACAAATAAACCAACCCCCAGTCTTGAACAAGTGCAAGGGGAAAAAGGGTAGACATGGCACGTCGCCTAGTGGGCCACTATCTAACGAGTTTGACTATCAGAGGTAGTTGTTAACGTGATAGTTATTGGAGACCCGGTATCCTACTGAAGAGGATTAGCTTCAGTGGTCGTAGTATCTTCTGGTTCTGACTGGGAAGAATGAGCTTGGTCCGATTGCTCAGGAGAAGATTGGGCTTGGTCCGATTGCTCGGGCTGATCTTGCCCACTTTGTTCTTCAGCTTTGATCCTGGCAATAATCTTCTGAGCCTGTTCGCCTTGAGAGATCAGTTGTCTCCAAGAACGACATTCTGCAACCCCTATTCGAGCTAGGATGTTGGTCTGCAGGTTGTGTCGACAGGTCTCTACTAAGGTAGACTGTGTCATACCTGACGAACACCGGAGAGCCATGGTTCGGAACCTTTTAACGAAGGCTTTCGTTTTGGTTTGGCGACATGAGGGTCGCGTTCTTCATTGTCGACGCGAGGGTCGTGTTTTGACTTGGAAACGCGAAGTTGAAGTTCGCGTTCAACGAAGGCTTGAGGTTCGCGTTTTGGCTGTAAAACGCGCCATTGAGGGTCGCGTTCAGTCAAGTTCTCGCGAAGCTCCTGTTCGGGCTCATAGACGCGGAGCTCAGGGTCGCGTTTAGGCTCTCGAACGTGAAGTTCGCGTTGGTTGGTGGATCGATTTTCTCGAAGTTGTGCCCGTCGCTGAGACCTCCTTCTTCGACGAGCAGCGTTCTTCTTGGCCTGTTTCAAGGCTTTTGCAGCAACGTCGTTGACGTTTATGGAGCTGGTCTCCTCTATAGGCCGTTTATGGCCTGTGGCACGTCGTGTTGACGCGGAGGTGGGATATTCAACTCGCTGTGCGAGTTCAGCAGAGGCCGAGCCCGCTCCTGGAGCGGAGGGGCTGTTCGACAAATTTTGACCAAAGGAGAGGACTTTCTTTGGCGTTTCAACAACAGATTTGACCTCCTTTGAGATCTTGCGGACACCACGCTTGGCCTTGAGGCTAAGGGATCCAAAAGAGAGGGTCTCCTCGAACTTGGCTTGATCAAACTCTACCACGAGAGTTTCGACGGTTGTTCCAGTGAGATGAACATCGGATTGCACCACCACTTCTTCGTCACAGAAGCTTGTCCCCAGCGGAGTCGCCATCTTTTGTATGTAGGGAAAAATTGCAATGAAAAGAATAAAGAAAATTGATTTGTATTTCTTTGATTCCGATTACAACTTGATTACAAAAGAGAGGAGAACGAAATTGGTTCTTCCTCTTTGTTTAAAACTGGGTTCTTCACGGTGGCGATGGAGTGCCTCCCTCGAATGCTCGCGTCGAGTTTGCTCTCCGTTGACGATCCGCACGTCTTGATTCACTGGAACGATGTCTTCTCCTCACGATTTGACGTTGTGGAGAACTTGCGTGGCAAGTTTTAGAACTCTTGATGAGTTGATAACTCTGAACGAGTTTGAAACTCTATGAAAGAGTTGATTTGAACCGAAAGTTCGGTTAATAAGCCAAGGATCAAAGCCTCTGGATCTCGGTTGCTGAAGAATGCTTCCAGATCCGATGATTGAAGAAGCTCCTATTGCCGATCTCTCCCTTTGCTGCCAAGTCTCAGCTCCGAATAAATGCCAACCTTCGGTGGTCGATCCGAGCCAAAAATTCCAACCGAAAGAGAGCCTTGAACTGAATTGATCTTCAGTTATTTATAGAGGATTAAGGGGGTGAAACCGCCCCTTAAATCTCTCCTAAGTGGGGTGTAACCGCCCTTAAATCGTGGGAAACGGTTTTAGAACCGTTCAACTCATGTTGAATGAGTCAAATGCCAACGTTGGCGTTCAGGACCCTAACCTCGCGTCTTTGAATTGAGACGCGAGGTTGGGTGTTGGCTGAACATCATTGAACGCGAGGGTCGCTCGCGTTTAGCTTGTTGCCTGCTTGGAAACGCGGGGGTCGGCGCTGGTTGAACCCCTACGAACGCGAGGGTCGCCCGCGTTTGGATTGTGGCTTGGCGACGCGGGGGTCGGCGTTAGTTGAATCCCTACGAACGCGAGGGTCGCTCGCGTTCAACTTGCTGCTTTGAGACGCGGGGATCGACCTTGGCGTTTTTGATGTTGTAACGCGGGGTTCGACCTTGGCGTTTTGATATTGTAACGCGGGTTTCGACCCTGGCGTTTTGATATTGTAACGCGGGTTTCGACCCTGGCGTTTTGATATTGTAACGCTGGTTCGACCCTGGCGTTTTGATGTTCGCGTTTTACTGTTGATACACGGGGAGGACCTCCGCGTTTTGGTCTTGAAGAGATTATCAACAAGTAATCTCTTTTGTCATAACGTTGCAAAGATTATTGTCTTGTAATCTTCGTCTTGGCTCCTTGAGAATATGAGAGTCGTCAGATTGTAACTCCCGATGTTGATTGTGAAGGCTGTTGATTAGAGCTTCCATCAGTTGTCGTGAAAGTCTTCAGATTGTAGCCTTCTGGAAGTCGTCAGATTGTAACTTCCATCACCGGTGTTTGATGGGGGATAAGTTATCTATTGTGATTTTTAGACAGCCTACAATTACCAAGTCAAGCTATTGAAAATCAAGATCAAGCTTGGATAATTTAGTTTAGGAGTTTATATTATGTGTGTTAGTACCTTAAGCTCAATATAATATACACACATATTTATTGGTTTCCATGTATATATACAGTTATATATATACATATATGTTTTGGTTTGATAGTTTTCAAGTTTTACTATGAAACAATTAAATATAATTAGAAAACATATTTTTGTTTCATACTTACATGCATATATATGATTTCATCAATATTAATTTTATTCAGTTCAATGAAATCATGTTTTAGTGCATTATATATGTATTTTGATAAAATACTATATTCATTATTTATAGACTTCATAACAATAGTTTACATCTTTCTTCAAGTTTATAAAATTATTTTGTATTATTTCAAAACATGGTTAAGCTAAAATATCAAAACTCATATGTTCATATTTTCATGTTTTGAACTATTTTACAAAATGATGATATTTTTTTTTGGGGGGGGGGGTCCTTTCCCAAAGTTTATTATTATGTCTACAATCATTTTCATGTTTATTATCATGTCTACAATCATTTTCCAAAGTTTTACATTTTTTAAAATTTATTTGATATTTTAAACAATGTTTTAAAATCAGAAAATCAACTTTCAAACCTGTTTTCTCATATGTCAGTTTACGGTCGACCGTCACGGTCGACCGCGCCTTTGTTTTTCCATGTGGAGCCATCAGTAACTTTCGCGGTCGACCATCAGCTCGAAAATTCCCACAGTCGACCGTCAAAGTTTCTGGAATTTTCTAAGCCTCGAAAGTGGCTCGCGGTCAACCACGGGTTTTCCACAGTCGACTGTCGTTCACTCCAACGGCTATTTTTGTACAGAATCTGATTTTCGATTCTGTGGATTTTTTGGTATTTTGTTTGAAGTTTTTGGCTGAGGTTTTGGGAGGCTATAAATACTCCCTTATACCTCAATTTTTAGTAGCAATCCAAGAGGTTTAACAAAGTTTTAATCAAGGGTTTAAGTTTGTTTAAAGTGTGTTTATAAGCTTTTAAGCATTTGAGTGTTTCGGTTTTGTGAATCAATTCCACAAGAGCTTGAGGAGATCATCTATTTGGTGTTTGAGCATCCAACTCTTCTCCTTCCACTCTTGATCTATTAAGAAGTTTTCTAAACTCAATCTAGCTTTATATTTTATATTGTTTGATTCATTTTATTAAGCTAGTGTTCATATTGAGTTTAGTTGATTTTATTTTCTCTTTGTTTACACATACACAACCATTAAGCTTATTATATTTACATTCATAGTATAATTGGGTTGTGAGATTGTGTAACTTAGAGAGTGAGCTTATAATTCGTTCTCATCCATTATAGAGAACAGACACTTTGTATTGTGCTTAATTGTGAGATCACTTTGTATTACACTTATACACCGAGAGAAGTATGTGGCGAGAGTCGGGGATCATCCCAAGAGGAGTAGCGTCGATTGACGAACCTAGAGAGAGGTTGTATCCGAGCACTTAAGAGAGACACGTCTAGTTCAACACTTTAGAGGGTGTAGAGTGGGATTACAAGAGTGTGTTAGTTGTAGAGTTTTCGGTAAACTAGAAAACTGTATTGTGAGGTGTAAACATTGTTCGGGTAAATATAGAAAACCCGGTTATGATAGTGGAGATCTCCTCGAGGTGAGGAGCGGAGACGTAGGTCGTGGGGACCGAACTCCGTAATCATATCATTTGTTTGTGATTGCATTGGCGCACTTATTTTTATGTTCATATCTTATATCGCCTTTGTATATTACTTATTGATTATATTGCCTACTATCTAGTTTAGATCGTTTACCCTTGTGTTAATTATATATCCTTACATATATCTCATAATATATCTCATTGCTAGGATATTTACCTTTGTTCATATTGCTTATTCTTACTTGTAACATATTGTATATCTCTCTTGCAAGAATAATTTGTTAATTAGTTTTAATTAGCATAAAATCGGATTAGATTAGCATAAGACCCTAATCCCCCCCCCCCCCTCTAGGGTCTAACAATTAGTACTAGTGATATGTTAGTTCTAGTTGAGCCATGTTAGTTCTAGTGGCTCTCGTATTAGTTCTACCTAATGTCATGTTAGTTCTAACTTGTAGCTAGTGTTATTTCTAATATAAGCGTTAGTTCTAGTGATATGTTAGTTCTAGTTGAGCGCTTGTTAGTTTTAGTGGCTCTCGTATTAGTTCTAGCTGATGTCATATTAGTTCTAACCTGTCACTAGTGTTATTTCTAATATAAGCGTTAGTTCTAGTAGTATGCTAGTTCTAGTTGAGCCCCTGTTAGTTTTAGTGACTCTCGTGTTAGTTCTAGCTGATGTTATTTTAGTTCTAACTTGTAGCTAGTGTTATATCTAATATAAGCGTTAGTTCTAGTGGTATGTTAGTTCTAATTGAGTCCATGTTAGTTCTAGTGGCTCTTATGTTAGTTCTACTTGATGTCATATTAGTTCTAACTTGCAGCTAGTGTTATTTTTAATATAAGCGTTAGTTTTAATGGTATGTTAATTCTGGTTGAGCCCCTATTAGTTCTAGTGGTTCTCGTGTTAGTTCTAGCTGAATCTAAAAACATGCTCAGTAACAAGCTCACAAGCAACCATTAGAAAACAAACGGAATCTGAAACAAATTGAATCTGAAATAACCTAAATCTAAAACAAATTGAATCTAAAACAAACTCACAAGCTAGCAAATCATAGAAAACAAACTGAATCAGAAACAAACATGCTCAGTAACAAACTCACAAGCAACCATTGAAACAAATCGAATGTGAAACAATCAAGCTCACAAGCCATCAAAAACATGCTCAGTAACAAGCTATAACTCAAATAACCACGGCCCAGACAAGCAACTATTAGAAAAATCATAATAGGACCAAGGTAGGAGCTCAGATATAGATATTAAAATTGAATACATGGATTGCATCATCTAACAATGATGTTGCAATGTAGGTTGCAATCACATGAATGGATTGTCTCACCTAACATTGTAAATACAATGTAGGTTGCATTCTCATCCTAGATTACCCTACCTAAACATAGAAAATCATTGTAGATTGCATTCTCATAATATGACCATCATCATTGCCCAAATTGAACAATACAAAATAGCCATACCAATACATATCGTGCAATATAGGTTGCTATCAAGTATCATATCCATCCATATTTATATAAACCTGCAAAAGAACCCAAGCTCATAATGAGATTGCAATTAGAGTAATGAAATATACATCATATTGGAAAAAGTAGTGAAATATGCATAAAGTTACACCGCTAAGTGTTCAACTTACATAATTAGCAACATAAAGTTACACCACTAAGTGTAGTATGCAATGAGTTTACAAAAGCAATAGATATGCCAAGTTTTCAAAAGTAGTGCAATATCAAGTTTTCAAAAGTAGTGCAATATCAAGTTTTCAAAAGTCAACCTCATCATATGACGTCATAAAATCCTTGCTCGTTGATAATCTTCTCTATAAATAGCTTTTGAGCATTTTGGTTTTGATGATCAACCTCCTAGAATTTGATTCATGGTCATACAAGTAATCAAGCACTTTATCCATTATCTCTGCAAAAAACTCATTCTCATGTGTCATTAGAGCATTTGCCATAGTCTCACTCCAATGTACAATGCGTTAATTTTGAATTGAGAATGACATTGTATTAATGAAATCGTGCATGAGAGACTCGTCCTCTTTAGCCTTGCTACTCTTCTTCCTAGGATTTGATGTATCAATTGATGTAGAAGCTATCCCACTAGAAGTCTTTATTTTTTATCTTGAGTGTTGTTGTTTTGCCCAATTGATTTCTCGGGCTCAAGACGTAGGCTAGAGGAGAAATCAACCTCATTATCACTAAGATCAACATGATCCTCATCAACTAGATCATGTTACCTAGAGCCAAGCTTTTCAGTCATATTTTTGGTGAGATCACCCTTTGCTTGGTCATCTCTCGTGATATAACACAAGTTCTCATAGTGAATGAGAGGAGTGTTCAAATACCCCTTCAACCTAGAGCTATTGTATTTTTTGTCCTATACAATGAAATATTACAAAATCAGTTTACTCATAAGTAAATATTCAAAATTTGCTTATTTATTAAAAATATTACATGTGTTCACCTATCAAAACAATCTGGATCCATGGTGACAATCTTAGTTTATGGATCATAACCAACCCCACTCATGTTCATAACGGTGCGTATATCAAAACATTTACCCTTCAAGCACTTGACATGGTTCATGACATTCTCCTTTGTGAACTCAGTGTCACACTTCTTGTTAACCTCTTCTGCAGCTTTTCGATATGCGAGCACCTTAAAATTTTTGTCAACTTTAAGACCATCCTTTTCCATCTGAGCAAGGAAGGAGATTAACACATCATCATTCTCTGCAGTCCATTTAGCATTAGCACCCCCCCTATATTCTCTTTCTTGTTCAAGACTTTTGGTTGCATTTTTCTTTTAGCAACTGCCCGCTTCTTTCTTTTGCTTGGTGAGATAGCTTCATCCTCAAGATCAATTGCAATTGGCCTCTTCAAAGAATGAGTCTCACTTGAGTGGATACCAGGGGAAGTATAGATAAGTGGGTAGCTACTGCTAAGCATATTCACGTATGACATGGGTTGTTGAATCATAAATGAGCAGTTCATATCACGAGGATTGTAAGATGGATTAGAAGGTGGAGCAGTGTATTGGGGCAGAGGGAATGGTAGTATAGTGGGTGGTGGAGGAGCTGGGAAGTATGGATAAGTGGGTGTTCTTGGTGTTCTAGGTGGAGTATCCTTGAACTTATCACTTTCATCAAAGTCTGCCATGATTGATTGCTACAAATAAAAACATACAAATAAAAAAAATTCAATATTCATGTTAATACAATAATAGATTACGAACATCGAAAAATAGCATTCATAAAGACTAATCATCATAGCTAAATCTGCAAAATATAAATAACCCACAAGCATGATATATCAACCCGCAAACAAACAAGCTGGATATAAGCAAAAATAGAATTCATAAAGATAATATACCTATTTACCATGAGTACAGTAATATCAACGAGTACATAGAGGTAGTAGATAATATATCAACAAGTATAATAATACATGAAAAATATAACTTAAATTACATCACAATCTCAGTTTTGTCTGCACCATGATATTTATTACAATAATCTTCCCACATTTCAATTGCAATTTGATCCATCTTTGCTCTCCGTTCATTTCCTGGATCTCTTTTCTCTCTTTGTGTCATAGTTTGAGTAAAGTTAACAACACCCTCTTCAGCCTCATTTGCTATTTCATCTCCATCCTCTTCAATGAAATTGTCCTCATGCAACAACTCATCTCTTGGATCTTCTATGGATATGTAGTTATAAAGTATAGTACATGCAATAACTATATCAACTTGAGTTGGAAAAGGGTAATGTAGCTTCACAGATAGGATTTTTCAACGATTTTTCAATACCCTAAAAGTTGATTCAATTTTAGACCTTAGAGATGAGTGTCTTAAATTGAACAACTCTTATCTATTATTGATTGGCCTACCCTTGTGCTCATTTAGATGATAATACAATCCTCGATATGGGGAGATAAAACCATGCATAGTAGTGTAGCCCGCATCACACAAATAATATTTTCCTATAATTACCAAAAAAAATTAGTAAATTTTTTAATTGTAATTAAATAGACATACTTTATTTGATTGATTTATTACCATCGTAAACTCTTAATCCGCGAGGTTGTGGTCTAGATAACGCATCTTACAAAACTCTGTAATCATTTACAGATCCCTCTCATCCAACTATAACATACAAAAATAACTTGTTGGGAGTGCATATAGCTAGAACATTTTGTGTTACACCTTTACGACCTCTAAAACATGCATCAAGGCTAGCGGGAAGCATGACGTCAATATGGGTTACATCTATCATGCCAATGCAATCCTATATGATATATTAAACAATTATTAATAATAGAAAGGTAAAATTAGTTGTTATATTATAAGTAGTTATATTATAATAATGATTATAATAATGATTACCTTGAAATATGGATAGTATAACGGGTTGGTGGTAGTATCCGGCGATACTTCACGTGGTGCTTGCTTCATGTACCACCCCCTTAAACAACCAACGGCTTCCAAGCACTTTTTAAAGTATTTTGAAACAGTTTCCCCCGATCTTAGGAAATGTGACCTAACAATTCTATTTTTTATGACCTAATATATTAAGGAACATGAACAATTATTCTTCTACTTTAATACCCCATGAAACTTTTAGTAGGCCGGTATATCTCATTATTCTAACAAGATTATGAAATGCACGCGGCCTCATTCTAACATAAGTCCTACAACTCTCCTTATAGTCATTAAACACACGACTTATGTGCCTAGCTCTATATTCTATCTTCTCTTTATTTTTCACCGTAGGATGATAAGTGATTGATTTCCTTCTACTACGTATCCTCATCAAACAAGCAAACACACAAATCACTGCAGAGATAGTAGCATTAGAAGCCATCCTCATTAACATCTCTTCATCAATATCGTCATCTACATTGTTTTAAAAGGGAATTTTTTTCATATAAATACTATGCATCAATCTTAAACAAGTGCTCATATAGTAAATAGAAATCAACAATGTTCAAGGAGTTAAGTGGAATTAACCTTAATAAACACATAGTCAAAGGCGGAAATAGGGCAGAAGATATAACTCTTAGTCAAAACAAGCTCATACTTTTTAATTGAGATTGGCAAGAAAATGCCGAAAATTCCCTACTTTTGCAATTGAGATTGACAAGAAAATTGAGATTACAGATCGATGCCTATACTCTTAATGATGTAGCTTGTGTTGTTAGACCCTAGAGGGGGGGGGGGGGGGGGGTGGGTGATTAGGGTCTTGTGCTAATCTAATACCAAATAATAGCAATTAAAATTATGTTGATCAATATGTTCTTGCAAGAGATGGATATGAATAATAAGAATAATAAGAATATGCACAAATAAAATATGAGACAAGCAAAACACAAACACACGATATGTTTACGAGGTTCGGTCCCCACGACCTACGTCCCCGCTCCTCACCTCGAGGAGATATCCACTATCACAATCCGGTTTGGAAGCTGGAACTTCTACACACTCGGTTTACAAGTTCACCGAAAACTCTCACACTACACAATCACTCAACAATCACACTTTACACACTAAGTGTAGGAATCTAGCCCGTGTCCTCCTCCTCAAGTGCTCGATTACAACCTCTCCCTAGGTTCGTCAATCGACGCCACTCCTATTGGATTTGACCCCGTCTCTCTCTCCTCACACTTCTCTCGGTGTACAAGTGTATTACAAGTGATTCTCACAAATAAAAGTTAAATACAATGATTTGTTCTCAATTAACAAGTGAGAACACAATGAAGCTCACACTCACTAAATCACACCTCACAACCCACAATATATAATATGGAAATATCAAGCTCAATAAGTGTGTGTGATAGTGAATCAAACTCAATAAATAACTTAATGAATATAGCTAATCAATTGAAAGTGAGATAATAAGCTATATGGAAAGAGTTTAGAAAAACTTCTCAATAAACAAGAGGAGCTGAAGAATATGATCCCAATGGAATATGAGAGCCTCTTCTTGTTGTAGAAAACTTTCTCTTGAAAACAGATTAACGAAACACTTCTTAAATAGCTCTTAAACGTGATTAATATCTTGCTAAACAGTAAACTTGGATTTCTTGATTGATAGAGAAGAAGAGCAGCAATAGGGTATATATAGCACCCAATACAACAGCTAGAAATAGGTGAAAGACTAAAAAGCTCATTTGAAAAACTAGTCGTTAGGCTCAGTTTGTCAACTCGTCGGTCAACCGGTACGATCGACCGATTAGTTCAAAAACCTGAGAAAACAATGTTTTAAAGCTGGCGGTCGACCGACGTAAATTTCGTCGACCGAATGGAAATTTCGGTCGACCGACGGAAATTCCGGTCGACCGAAAAAACACTAGAAAGTTTCTCAGAAAACAGACAACCGTCGGTCGACCGTATCGGTCGACCGAAAACTGATATGGGTAAAATGACAGGTTTTGGGCAGTTTTGAAAATTCGTTAAAAATATCAATTCATATCCAAAAATAGTGAAACTTTGGGGAAAGTTTATAAATGATGAAATGAACATGTTTGAAAAGGAATTTTTGGAAAAACAAATTTCGTTTGTGAAAACTACCTGTTTTTGAAAAATGCTTAGAAAACCTGTATTTTTATGAAAGTGAACTGATATATTGCATTCGGTCGACGATAAGAATAGCATGATGAGTAACTGATATATTGCATTTCAGAATAACACGTCGTAACGAAATTTGATAAATCAATATATAAATGAAACAACGTGTTTAATATGTAAATAACACTTGCCGAAGGTTCCAAATAAATGTTCAACAATATGGAAAAGCATGTCAGCAGTTGTTCAACAACATGAAAAACATGTCGGCAGTTGGCAACGAACCAGTTTTTAAAATTCTCCAATCTCAAAATAAACCTCAACCCCCCCCCCCCCCCCAACCCAATATCAACACTCAGCCCAAACTGAAACTCAACAAGCATCAAAACTCAAATCTACCCAAAATCGTAACCAGTCATGCATCAAAACTTAGCAAACAGCAAAAATCAACCCAAATCTACCCAAATCATAATTACAAAACCCTAACACAAATCGAAAAATATATTTAGAGAGAGGGGGTGTGAGATCTATACTTGCGGAATTTGAGCGAATCGCCTGAAGCCCTAGAATCCGGAATCGACAGAAATCCTCAAATTAGTTTCGCCCAAATCTCAGTTTTGCCGTCTAAATACTCATTCTTTACCAAAGATACAACTGAAATGGAGGAGGCGGCGGGTAAAGGAGGAGGCGGGAAATAGAGGAGGCGGCGGGTTAAAAAGGAGAGCCACGAGGAAAGCGGTGACTGGAGTAACAAAGTGATGAGGCGGCGGGTAAGAACAGGAGGCGAGAAGAGGAGGCAGTGGGTATGAACAGAACCAGGAAGAGGAGGCGACGAGTAAAATATGGTAGCGGGAAATAGAGGCGGGTAAAAGAGGAGGGAGAAGAACTGAAGA
>NC_033799.1:13221213-13222096 GCF_001876935.1 Asparagus officinalis | reverse complement strand
GGGGGGGGATTTTGGTTTTCGGAAGTGAGAATGAGCTGGCGGGTTTTTGTCAGAGATCCAGCTCACATCCCAGCTCAAAGAGAGGATTCACAAATCCTAAAATATATTATTTTTTAATAATTTGGGGATTCAATATCCCAAAATTAATTTTGAAACAAACAATGTTTATGGAATACCAAAACTAAAAAAAACCCATTTTTACATCCCAAAACTTAAAATCCAGCCTATATCCCAAAAAATAAAAGAAACAAACACCCCCTTAGTGTCTTCTTCAATCAAGTCAGTCTCTGTTTACTTTTCCACTTATCAATACCTTAACTTCGTAATTTTTATCACATTGTGTACATTTTTTTTAGTTTTAAGAGGATCTGAATATATTTAATGTCTTGTTCAATACTGATTGCCTCTGTTTACTTTTTCACTTATCAATACATTAACTTCATAATTTTTGTACATTTTTTTTTTTTTAGTGGAGAGGATCTGAATATATTTAATGTCTTGTTCAATCAAGTCAGCCTCTGTTTACTTTTTCACTTATCAATACTTAACTTCATAATTTTTATCACATTACGTACATTGGGTTAAATAAAAAGATTACAATATGTTCCAAAGTTTAAGACTTGGAATAATATGGGTTCAGCTCTAATGCACAAACACACAATACATATATTTATCTTATACATATATAAGAACATCAGCTCACATTTTTATCCACGCCCCAAATTATACAAACATAACACAAACTTGTAAGAGTTCCCAAATTACAAACCCACATTAACACTACACAAACAAGAAAGACATAAACCCTCTCCATTGATTAACGCCGGCGGTTGGCGGGCTCCCTCTGGGCGTTGAAGTAGACGGTGGCGACGGGGAGCCCAAG
>NC_033799.1:13219403-13221204 GCF_001876935.1 Asparagus officinalis | reverse complement strand
GGGGGGGCCGTAGCCGCCGCCGGCAGCTCCGAGTTCTGGCGGAAGAGGACGAGGACATACCGGTGGATGCCCACCGGCGGGCGTGGGCCCATGTAGGGGACCACCTCTTGTCCTAGGAAAATGATTAAACACGTGTACAAAATCACAAATCAGTAATAGTAAGTAGAATATGATTCATATAACTTAAACTATTTTGCAATACAAAACCCAAAAATTTGCAGTCCTGAACTGCTAGCAAAAATTTATGAGCAATCAAGAACTCCACATATTTTAAAGTGACAAATTAATGGAGAGATTGTAACTGGTCCTTCACGATTCAAACTATTTTGTAAATGAGTCTTTTAAGTGTTCTGAAAAGATTTGTACTCAGCTTCAAAAAACGTGCATTACACATACATGTTCGTATACCAATGCAATATTTTGCGCTATGTGAAATTGTGACGTGTTATGCGGTTGTGTTTCCCTTGATTTGAACGATTTTTGTTGAGAATATATTCCTTCCCGTATTATTTGTATGATTCTCTTTGGGGAATTCCTCTGTAGCATAGTTTTCCATATAAGAGTAGGTGAGTGAATGACACGTGGAGATACTCAGATGATTGGCATTTACACGTGTCGAGCTTATACGAGTGGATTCACGAGCGGTTGACACGTGGCAGTAACAGGCAGGATGTGATGTGAAGAATGAGAACTTGGAGGTAGGCTTTCTCGGAGAATTTACAGGAGAAAATTACTTGTTATCCTTTGTGCTCGGACCATTATTACATAATAAATGTAAGTGAGAAGCTAGTCTTCAGATTCGTTTTTTGAAAAATAAAAATAAAAAATAATTAAAACAGAAACATCATGGAGGATGAATACAGCAAACGTTTCATAGGAATAGTGAAAAAATGTTGGTAGATATACTTGTATAGCATTTTACTGCATATCGTGTGTGCATGCATGCTTGCTTATTCCAAAGTTACAAGAAAGGAAGTAAATAAAAAGAAGTAAGGAGCATGTCTATTACTTTCTTTTATTTACTTTCTTTTATTTTACTCACTTTTTTGTTTCCCAAATTTAAATTTAAATATTATACGCATATCTGCATTTTTTTTAACATAGATTTAATTCTTACCTAGTGAGGGATCTGCTCTTCCTGGTATATTAACCACCAGCCTACAAAATCAAATTAACAAGCATATATAATTACACATGCAAAATCTACCAGCAATAAATAAAAAAATACATAAAAAAAATTAAAAAAAATTTAAACTAAAATTTATCCCCTTACCAATGGACCCACTCTCTCATAGTCGGATCACTAGGACTTGGTGCATCTGGATCAGTCATAACCTACACAGAGTCACATACGCAAACCCAACACTTCTTAATTTAACTCAACAAATTTATTCATTCATGCATGTGCGTACCGGGAAAAAAAATATAATCTCATTACCAATTTTAAATCAGTACAATCAATATACAATATCAATCAAAATACCAACTGACCAGTGCATAAAGATCAGTTCGCGACTCTGCCGCTGGTGTCTTGTGGATGATGTTGCACGAATCGCGACGGCGGGCCAGCCAACGACGGCCCTTGATCTCGCAGCCATTGCTTATGTGCTTGGGTCCGTAACTGACGGACATGCTCACGGTGGGCGCAAATTGGTCCACAACATCACCAATCACCCTACCAAGCGTCAAGGGATTAACATGATTAGCCATGGAACAGAGAGGAGTAAAAGGTTCCAGGGGTTGAGTGATGGCACTATAAGAGCTAAGCGTTATTTATAGGACACAAAAAGTATTATTTATA
>NC_033799.1:13216362-13219393 GCF_001876935.1 Asparagus officinalis | reverse complement strand
TTAGAGGGTGGGGTCACCGAGGCTAGGGTTAGGTGAAGGGGGAGAATCTGAAATAAATATCAGATAAGAGCAAGCATTAATTCAAGGATCCATGAATCAAATAGGTAATAATATCGGATTAATCGGCTAAGTGCATGCTCTGATGGTCTAATGAGTGGTATTGATGAATCAGAACCATTGAATACTTTCTCGTTAGAATACTGACGAACCAGGACCAATAGCATCGTTGATATAATCCACCGAATACTTCCATGTTAGAAATAGATTAGTACTAAATACATTATATCTTTTACTGTTTCATGTTTACAAGACAAAAGTATTGTTCTCAGAGCTTTTAATACAAGTCTGATAAAAGATTAGGCGTTCCTGTGGTGAGCTTTCCAGAGGAGAGACTGAAAATAGAACGCCGAACCCGGAATATAAACGGCGGTTACACTAGACTGCTACTGGTCCCAAACGTAACAGTCGTAGACCGTGGGGCCTACTTGCTGTTTTTTAGGAGAAGGAAGCAGATGTGACGAGTCACGAGGATCGGAAACTCGGGCTTGGCCGTTTCTCACCGCGTGGTCAAATAAACGTGGTTTGGTAGGAGGCATAAAGAGGGGAAGGTGAGGTGAAGTAATGCTCGATGAGGTGCGAGGAGGGATACACCTTTTATGGTTCTTATTTGGTTGGAGAGGGGGTGAGGAGAGATACGTGATGATACATGACTTTGACTTTCTAGTTCATTTTTGCATCTTCGCTATCCTCACTCTCGTGTCCCTTCAAATTGGAGAGATTTTCTCTCTTCATCTTCTAGTTCATTTTGCATCTTTTCCTCTCTCTTCCCCTCGCCTTATCTTACTCTACTTCACCTTGCTTTCACTTATACATCCCCACTTGTTTTTGTTAGCACTTATATACTCTAAAATTCTAAGATTTGTGCTTGTACCCTTAACATTTATAAAACTTACACTTATGCCTGCTAGTTTGCATAACTAAGCGTATGTAAGTGCGAATTTTAAAAATATATGACATGCAAGCATAAAAAACTTAAAGGATATATGAGCGCTACTAAAACAAGTCGGGATACGTAAGTGCAAGTTTAAAAATTTTAGAGTATGTAAGTGCTACCTAAGATGAGGGTACGTGAGTGTAAAGTAGGGAAAACTATAGGCTATTTAAGCCCATTTAAACCATAATCGTGTGCCAAGTGCTACAAAAACATCAAACAACAGTTTGATACACATTAACTATGTGAATAACTCGTACACCTCAAAAGCAAACGTACATACTGAATAACTCATACACCTCTAAACGTATATATTATACAGTAAAAAATGGTCAAAATAAAACAAAGTTTTCTCAAATTACAGTGCATCAGCTTGTTTACAAAGTTAAAGTTACATCAAGATCAAAATATTCTTACTACAGAACATGCATGATCCTTCTTAATCTACAACCGTTAAAACACAAATTTTACATTAAATTTCAATACACAACACAGAGCATATATAGAAATCAACTTACCAAAACGATGCGGTTTACTTTTGACAAAGATAAAGAGAATGTATGCCTCATACAAACATAAGATTAATCTCCCAGAAGGCAGAGAGGTTGCCTCATACTGAGCTCAGCTTTCAGCCTTGGATATCTCTCCAAATCGTTCGAAGTCGCCAACACTTTCTGCAATGTATGAATAATATGACTATCACATGAATGTTTTATTTTTGGTATAATAGCTAACAAGCAATAATGCAGCAGTATCATTGTGAAAACAATGAAAAAGTAGTTTAAATAGTTGCTTTAAACATACACCATATCTGACCACTTGGAACAAAAATGCACCGGTCAATAGCAAAAAACAATGATTTACGCTGCATACCTAGCCGTTGAAATACAAATTTGATTTAAAAACAATCTGATTTCTTATTTTGTGTGTAGGAGTGAAGTAAGTGGGTATTACTGTGAAAACAATGAAAAAAAAGTTTAAATATTTGCTTTAAAAATACACCATATCTGACCATTTAGAACAAAAATGTATCAGTCAATAGCAAAAAACAATGATACACTGCATACCAAGCCGTTGAAATACAAAATGGATTTAAAAGTAAATCGATTTACTATTTTGTGTGTCAGAGTGAAGTGAGTGGGTTTAGAAATAAACAGGCGTCCAACTTGAGTTCATAGACAAAAAAAATATCTTTTCTTAGAGGGGATTGGGTTTAAAAATAAATAAGGATAATATTTTAGGTTTACAAGGCTAAAAGTTATCTACATGATGCCACATTATTATTGTGATAAAACTCAAAAAAATAGTGCAAGCATTTGGTTTAAAAATACACCTTATTCCTAATAATTTATAATATATATATATATATATAAAACCATTGTGGGTCATTGGATCTATCTCATCCAATGGTTGAGATTAGAGCTTATACTGCAGTGAATCTAGATTCAGTGATAGCAATAAATGCCATTATTAAAGAGTGCAATAAATTTGTCTACCATTAAAGAGTGCAATAAATGTCATTATTCTTCAAAAAACAAACACCTCACATAACTGAATCTAGATTCACTGCAATAAATGTCATTATTCTTCAAAAAATAAACACCTCACATAACTGAATCTGGATTCACTCATACGTGTCTTCGTTTTTTCAACTGGAAATCCTCACCTTATATATGAGTGAATCCAGATTCACTATAGTGAATCCAGATTCACTGGAGTGAATCAGATTCACTGCAGTGAATCCAGATTCACTGCAGTGAATCCAGATTCACTGCAGTGAATCCAGATTCAGTTATATGAGGTGAAACTGGATTCGCTGGATTGAATCTGGATTCAATCCAGTGAATCTAGATTCATTGGTTGTTTGTTGCCCCTATTTATTGCACTCCGTATAATAATGACATTTATTGTACTCTTTAATGGCATTTAGTGCAATAAATAGGTTTTTAATTTTTAGGCTAAGGAGGTTTTTATTAGAACCTCACCCATATATATATATATATATATATATATATATTATTCATATTTGAGAGGTTCTAA
>NC_033799.1:13158224-13216293 GCF_001876935.1 Asparagus officinalis | reverse complement strand
AGGAGGAAATCCCCTCCTATGACAAGGATACCCATTAATATCTCTCTCTCTCTCTCTCTCTATATATATATATATATATATATATATATATATATATATATATATATATATATATATATATATATATATATATATATATATATATATATATATATATATATATATATAGAGAGAGAGATATAGAGAGAGAGAGAGAAACTTATGTCAACTTAAATGGACGTCCACTAAGTTTTTTAGTCATTGATGATCACTTGATTGAGCTATATTGTGGATGATCCGCTCCGTTGAACTTGATCTACATATTCTAAAAGCCCAACACACCAATTTTGGGGTGAACCAGTCCTGGTTTGACCCTCCGTCGAGCCATGTAAAAAGTTCTATTCATTCAAAACCGTTAAAATTGATACGAGTGGATAAAGGGTCAAACCATGACGGGTTTTACCCCAAATTTAGTGTGTTGGGGTTTTAAAATATGTAGATCAAGTTCAACGGAACAGATCATCCACAATGTAGCTCAATCAAGTGATCATTAATGACTAAGAAACTTAGTAGACGTCCACTTAAGTTGACATAAGTTTCTCTCTCTCTCTCTCTCTCTCTCTCTCTCTATATAAAATTATATATATATATATATATATATATATGAAATTAAAACAAAATATAAAAATTCACAGTATATACCAAAAACTATTGAAATATAAAATAGATTTGAGATTAGCTCAAAGGAGTATTCGGGGCTCGAATTGATTTGGAAGTATGATGCCTTTAAAATTAAATGAAGGTAAGGCTTAGGACACATAGGCAGTAAATGAAGGTAAGACTTCGGGTATATATGCAGGAGATCCTTTTAGGAAGTGGATGAATTCAAAAGTAAATGGGGTACAATTTGAATTTATGCGCGAGAACACATTTTCGGTGTCGCCTCATTAGCATGAAAAGCGCAAAAACAAAAATTATATATTTGGCTTAATAAACATCGTATATCTAGCCACTTAGAACAAAAATTACAGATCAAAGAAAAATATAGCAATTTACCTGTATAAGCAACTACTAGAATACATATCTACATAATCATTACTTCAAAATAAATGATTGTAAAACTTAGGGCTTATAGGAAAAAGACCAATCTACAGTTTGCACGTAGGGCTTAGGAAAAAGACATGTCTACAGTTCGTAGTTTTGCTACAACGTGAAAAAATTCCTAAACATAATGCTTTAAGCACTTATTTTAATATTAAAGAAATTTTTAAAATAGACCCACTTGTAATTTTAATCCCCAAAATTGACTCATTTCAAAAACAATTATAAAAATCGACCCAGTTTCGACCACGCTAGTAGCACAGACTGAAACTGGGTCGATTTTGAAGAAAACGGTGTTTTATAATTAGTCGGCATTGCCAATCCCAACTAATTAGAGAAGGATTTATAGACACCAAGAATTATCATATTCCTTTTAAAAGCACGAGTTCAGGAAAAACTTTTCATGATCAATATTACCCTTCACTATTTTAGATATTTCATTTAAATATTAATCTATTCTAATTTTAATCATATCTTATCTAATTCCCGTAAACTATCTATAGCTCAACAATTTAAAAATAATTTATTTTAAATATTTTATTTAAATCTTAATCAATCTAAATGCTAATTATGTCTTATATTAACTCCATATTAACAACCTATAACTCAACAATTTAGAAAAAATAAAATTAAGAATGTATATGTGGATAACATATTATAATACATGAAGTATTACAAAAAACCCAAAAGTTTCAAAAATTGCATATAATAGCCTTAAAAGTTTAAAATTACACAAAACACCTTGACTTTTTAAATCTTAAAACAAACATGAAATCTAAAAATTTAAAATTCATAATTAACACCCGCAATATTTTAAAAATTGCAGAAACAACCTCAAAAGTTTAAATTATAAAAAACACCCTAAAATTCAGAGATTTCAAAACTTAACAACAACATAGATGGATTCGAAGGATTACCATTAAGCACTTAAAAATTTAAAATTTGTAAAAAACAACATCAAAGTTATAAAAATTATAAAAACTCCCTCAAAAATAAAAAATTACAAAAAATCTTGAAATTTCAAAACTTATAACTGGTACACATCAAATTTAAAAATTATCAGTAGATCAATGAAATTTTAAATTTTTTAAAAAACAACCCAAAATGTTAGTAATTGTAAAAATACCTTTAAATTTTCACAGTTACAAGAAACATTCTATCATTTGAAAACTTATTACCAACACATGAAACATGAATTATAAACACCCAACTTATAATTTAAAATTTTTATAAAATACTATCAAAATTTAAAAATTATAAAACACACCCTGAAAAGTTTAAAATCACAAAAACGCTAAAATTTGGCAAAGAAAAGAGGAAATGTTTGATATTATAACATTAAAATATATAAATTTAACTTTCAATTTAAAATTTATCATCTCTTTTCAACATCTAAAAGTAGTCTAAGTTGATACTGTTAAAAAATAGCAATTACCATAGATTAAAATTATCCAATTAAGGAATAAGAATTTAAAAATATATGATAGATTAAAAGTTAACATTACTGTATAAATTCAAGGAATACTGTATAAATTCAAGGAACTGCATATAATTTTACTAATAACATTCATTGATAGAAGACAAATTAATAAAAGACTATAATATAATAGGTTAGCATTAATTAATTATAATGTATAAACTTTATCTCTAATGTTGATTATATTTATATACCAAAAAATACAATGAGTTATGTATAAATACAATGAGTTATGTATGGAGAAACCATCAAAAAGTTCAGAGATATCATTTATCATTTCAAATGGAAAAATAAAGGAAATAAACTCAAAATTCAAAAACATTCATGAATCACTTGAATTGACATTGATAAAAGGCATATCTGATAAAAAAGCACTGACCGAGTTCCCCTTGAAGAACATATTGAACAATTTTGTCCTAATTAAAAAAAACATTCTTCATGAAAGATACAAGAAAAATTAGTAAGTGTTTATAAATTTTCATACTTTATTCTTGAAATACTAAAGAAATCATAAAGTTAATATAAAATTACATATAAATAATTTTGTAATAGAAACTAAAGTGAAGCCATTAATTAACTATATTGCGAGATATAATAAGCTAGACAAGATGAACAAAATCACTATAATTGACAAAAAGTATGCACATAATACTTAGTTACCATAGCGTAAGTAAAAAAAATTAAAATTAAAATTTTTCTTTTCTATATAGTGCCACGACCCTGCAAGTAACCTTATTTGGGGATATGACTACCAACGAAAAATTAATTTTTTAGGGACACGATCAAAGAAGTCCCACAAGTCAACAAAAGCAACCATGTGACTCTTTACTCCTCTATCTTTTTCTTTTGGCTCTTCTTCCCAAATTAGAACCAGAGATGATTTTTTCCCCCAACTATAACCTGAGCTCTTGACCCATCAAACTCATCACCGGAAAATGTCCCTATCTCCTCCCACCCTCCTCCTCCAACCTCCTCCTAACCCTAGTTTCCCTCATTGGATCAGGACTCTGCGTCATCCTTACCAAAAGATCGACAATGAACTCCAAGAACATGATCGCAGACTAGCGCGGATGCATCGGAATCAGGTTCGGGTTCGGATTTGGAATTCTGCAGATCGTCATCAGAGTCGGATTTGTCGTCGAGGTGGAGGACGTCGCTGCGATCGTCATCGGGGGGCGTCTAATACGTCGTTGTCGGCATCGTCGAAGGGATCAAAGAGGGAAAGGTAGGATTGTAAATTGGATGAGGAGAGGAGGGAGGCAAGAGTAGAGGATGACGAGAGAGAGGAGGACGGTCAGGACGGCACAGATCCGACTCTGATCCGAACAACTACAAACCTGATAAGGCGCTCTACCAAGGGCGATTGTAAGTCAAAATTGTCAGGGTTGTTGACCGCAACTAATTTGAACTACAGTTCAAAATAGTCGGTGTTCCCAATCCCGACTATTTTTGTTGGTGCGTACAAAGCTTCTCTAATTACTCAGGATTAGCTACCCGACTAATTATAAAACACAAGTTTTTTTTAAAATCAACCAAGTTACAATCTACGTTGATGACGTGGCTAAAATTGGGTCAATTTTTTAAATTGTTTTGGAAATGGATCTTTTTTGGGGATTAAAATTGTAAATGAGTCTATAATAAAAATTTGTCCTTTAACATATCACATACTTAATCACCTATCACTTAGAAAGGTACATAGCAAGTTAAAGTGAAATATAACAACGTAAACTATTTGCTAAGCTGTTGAAATAAAATGTGAGTTTTAAAATGATTTTTGTAGTATATGGAATATAAGATCAGTTTCTGAAGTGAGTTTAAAAATAAATAGAGCTTAAACTTTTGGTTTATAGGTTAAAACCCTTCCTGAAAGTGGGTGATTTTGAAATAAATAGGGATAATCCTTTGGATTTATAGGTAAAATACCTTATCTTGCAACTTTCATTATATATAAAATTCATGAAATACAAAATAGATTAGCAAGTAATTCATTAGGGTAATTTTGAGTCCAAGAATGATTCTAAAAGTGGGTGCATTTCAACATAAATGGGGGAACTTTGAGTTTATAGGCCAAAAACTCCTCGTATAGTCCTTCATTATATTATTATATTATTTTAGTGGAATTGGTGGTGCATTTTGGGCTTAAAATTAAGTGTTCAAGTGGGTGGACTAAAAAGTAAATTGTGTCACACAATTGGATTTATAGGCAGAAAGTAATTTATTATTATTTATCTTAACCATAAGCTAGAGCGAATTCTAACATTCACGTTCCATTGTGGTTAATATAGATTTTGAAGTGGGTTGGGCTCAAAAGTAGAATGAGTTACAATAATGGGTATAATAGACAAAACGTCATTCATTAATGTTTATTTTGACCATAAACTATTGGGTGCACTATAGCATGAATAGTACCAAGCTACAATTCTAACCCCAAATATTTTAGTAAGGATAGTGATAGTAGTACTACAGGATTTTATTTAGCAGGTAAGGGGTTGAATTCCTTGAAATTTCTCTCTATCCATCTAATCCTAAAATTTTTGGTATAGGATATGTTGTTGTTTATTAGGGTAAATTTCATAATACCCCTAAGAAGTTTGGCACATTTTGAGTTAACCCATAAAAAGTAGGGAAATGTCACTCAACACCCCCCACCCCCCACCCTCCAAAACAAAAAAAACAACAAAAAGAGATTTCAGATTAACACCCAAAAAGCAGGGGTTAGGGGGTCTCCGAAAATAGATTTAGAAAATGCAAAAGTTTTTGGAGTTAATTGACATTTGCAAACTTGTGTGTGTGTGGGTGTTTTCTCCCCTTTTTTTGTGAAATTTACCCTTATATCAGATACATGAATGTTCTCTGTAAACATTAATGATAAAGTTATAGTACTTACCAGTGCAGCAAGATGAGCTTCTTGCAAAATATTTCCATCAATCTCCAACCTAGCAATAGGAAACTCCGGAAGATGCCCGGACTGTTTCTTGCCGAGCAAATTACCAGGTCCGCGAAGGAGAAGATCAGCGTTCGCCAAATAAAACCCGTCTGATGATTTCTCAAGAGCCTTCAACCGATCAAGAGTTCCAGAGGTTGAAGACAAGAAAACACACTTGGACTTTCTTGATCCTCGCCCAACTCGTCCTCTCAGTTGATGCAACTGAGCAATTCCAAACCTTTCGGCGTTCATGACAATCATCATGGATGCATCGGGAACATCAACACCGATCTCTATCACTTGAGTCGCAAGTAAGATTTGGGTCTCACCAGATTTGAATTTCTTTAGGGCTTTGTCTTTTTCATCACTTTTCATGCGGCCATGTAATAAGCCACACTGGTAATCTTTGAATTTTTCTGATACGGATTCGAATTCAGCAGCAGCAGCTCGAAGCTGGGGCAACTGTTCAGATTCTTCAATAACTGGATAGACAAGATAAACTTTCCCCCCACTTATCAGTTCATCTCTCATCATCTGGATGAAAATAGCAGGTAATTAAACATAATTGGCAAGCACTTGGAGTCATATGGATTGTGAAAGACTGTTTATTGAACTCTTTAGTAAAACCAAAAAACTTAAGACAGTGAATCGAGAAAAGTTGGTTGGTCGTAATGAATTGATAATTTACTGGACCATGTAAGATTTGAGGTCTAATCTTTGCAAAGTTGTTATTTGAACTCAGGAAGTAGACCGATTAAATCATCTAGTGTATTAAACTTTACTCCCTAGCTCAGAAAGCCAGCAAGAATAATCAGAGGAATAGCTCGTCTCGCTCTCTTCTGAATCCTAATTATATGAATTTTCATTACAAAAGCTGGGTTTTGAATGGTGCATAAGAGGGCAAGACAGTAAATTTCTTTGAAGGAATAAACTGGGTAACTTCCAGTCTCTGCCCTAAATAAGAATAAAATTTCTCCAAAATACAACCACCGAGTAACTGCAGCTGAAACATCAGATACTTAAAAAACAGAAAACTTTGATAATGACTCAAAATGTCAAGCAACAGAAGAATGACACGTGACTAGCTGTGTCTGGTTCAGGCAGCCAACAGACGGTGACTGAAGCCTAGGTTGCTAATGAATAATGGGTTTTCTCGATATTAGTCCCTTAAATCTTTCATAGTTTGAAACTAGTCCCACAAATAATTGAAATTGCTTTTATGTTCCCCAGTTCTTAAGTTATTTTCAAATTAGTCCCTCAAATCATTGTACTATTAGGTTCCCCAATTCTTGAGTTATTTTGAAATTAGTCCCTCCAATCAAGAATAGAAGTAGAAATTAGAGGGAAAGTAGTCCCTCAAATCCTTGAAATTTCTATTATGGCCCCCAATTCTCAAAAATTATTTCAAATTAATCTCTTTAATTGCTAGTACTATTGACTTGAGGGACTAATTTCAAAGATAACTTATGAATTGGGGGACCTAATAGCAATTTCAATGATTTGAGGTACTAATTTCAAAATAGCTTAAGACTTGGGTGACCTAAGAGCAATTTCAATGATTAGAGAAATTTAAATTTCAAAATATGAAAGGTTTAGAGGACTAATATCGAAAAAGCCCATGAATACTTTGGCTATAAAACTTTCAAAAAATGAGGAAAAGGAAACAAGACAGAAGAAAAGAAAAAGACGGCAAGGCAATAAATAGTGTCTAGAACAATCATAATATAGACAAATACCTGGAAGACATTCTCAAAACCAGTCTCATTTCCTTCCAGGACGAAGGTTTCAATTGGTTTTCTTCCTGGAGGCAGATCAGTTATCTGGAAGACAGAAAAAAAGATCAGGGCCAAAGTTCAATACTGAATTTAGAGTGACAGTTCATTCTGCCAAAAATAAACAATTGTAACTATCAGAGGTCAAATTATACTGAATGAGAATGCCTTAGAGAAGTGAGACAAGGAGAAGATATAAGACGGAAGTGTGATGTAAATGAATGTTTTACACATTTGAGAAGTTGCAGGTTAATTTAACTATAATCGGGCATTTTGAATCGGTTATGAAGGAAAAGTGGCATACCCAGAGAGGCTAGTCAGCTTCTATTAATGAAGAGTAATACCCGACTGCTACAAAAACTTCCAATGTAGGACTAACCAACTTTTTCCAAGTTTTTTAGTATACAAACTACTCCAATTGAACCATCCTGCCATTATTTGAAGCCAAACAAGGAAATATGAACTTGTCTTCCCAAATTCCAACATAGTATACATTGGGCTAGATCAATATACTGAGTTGGGTCTTGGAATTGCATGGGTTACATAATGCAAATCACATGTTTAACAGGTTTGAGTATTATCTGGGTTGATAGCTTGTAGTATAAATAATTAACCAGTTTGTGAAGTGTTAAAAATTGGTCTTAAGTAATCTGTGCAGTTAATTGTTATGTTCAATTCATTGGGATGTATTTGTTTTAATTTGCTGTTGTATTTTCTTAAGCTATTAGTACACACATTGTGCTTTTTTTTCCCAATGTCTATTGCTTACTATTACTGGTTAGACATGGAAATTTTGTCATAGGCTACTGATGAGTTGTTTTGGTGCTTAAAGTGTAGGGATCTTGCTTATTACTTAATGAGGATGAGAGGAAGAGGTGGAGCAAAATAGCTCAAAAAAAAGTGAAGTGTGTGAGTTTCCTTTGTAGACATTGAACACGGAGGAGTTTGATAATGCATGTGAGGTTACGGGTAGTCATGATCCATATAAGAAGTCGATGATGGTATGCAGAAACAGAAGGAAGCATGGTATTAGTATGCATGCAACATTGAACATCCACACCAACGTGGGGACATATAGGAGATGTAGGAGCAAGATTGAGGAGAGCTTTTTTGATACATGAGATGATGTGGTAATTTACTTACTAGAAGGATAAAAAAAATTAACATCTGCACGTACAAGTTTCTTTGGGTTGGTGAAAGTGGATTTTATGTGCTTAATTACATATATTGTACTTGAAATTATTTGTATTACTGAGAAAAAAGTTACGTTTTATCCGGAAAATTTGTATCTTAAACAAGGGAAGCATAAGGCTTTAGCTACCTGTGTTAAAGACATGTCTCCATATAGAGCCAAAGCTAGAGTTCTGGGAATAGGAGTTGCTGACATAGCAAGGATATGAGGAGCCATATAACCTTTATCTTTAAATGACTCTTCCAATACAGCCAAGCTTGACTTCAAGCTAGTTGAAGTAGAATATAGCTGCAACATAAATGAGTATATTCAACCTTACTGAACATTTTATTTAAGTGAAAAGAAAAATCTAGATATAAATGAACATATTCAGAGAAAATTCACGAGTTAAAAAAACACTTGGGAGTAAGTTGAGAATGGAGCAACATATTTTCTGGACCTGCATCGTATGTATAAAACTGGCATAAATAATCTAGATATAGCAACATTATCATTCTATAAGACAAAATCCTCATATAAATTAAAAAAAATGTAAATGAGTTAAACAAAAGTAATTAAACAACAAATATGCATGTTCATTCCTGTGCTTCATTGAATTGTTATTCCTTTTACAGAGAAAGGAACAGAACAAAATCTCAGTACCTGTCAGTAAAATATTTCACTAAATTTGTCATGTATCAGTTAATTACTAAAATTATGGGCATAAGATGGCCTTAATTTAGAGTCCAAGTGAAGTCCCGCTGGATAAGATATGACAAGAAGTGTTTTTTTTTTCCCAAGGAATAACAATGTCAATGTGAATTGTGATAGAAGCATAGCTCATGGTTAATATAATGTTTGAATGGATAAATGTTTAATATCAAGCATGCTCAGCTAGTCCCACCGCACCCCCACAACCAAAAGAAAAACAAAGAAAAGAAAAGAAAAGATGCACGCATATACACACAAGGAAAAGATGTGAAGGTAGCGTTCTGCCAGAAAATAACAATCCACCTTGCTATTAAATCACACACACACACAAACAAACACATACACATGCATAAATACTTGTACACGTGCACAAGAGAAAACGATCTGAAGGTAGTGATATTGCCTGCTAAAACCAAATACCTTGCTGTTAAATCTTCCTCTCTGGATCACACCAAAGCGATGCTGCTCATCTACAACTGCAATACGCAATGCTGAAAATTCAACCTTATCAGCTATAAGACTGTGGGTTCCAATGACCATTGCAATATCCCCTGTCTGAAGACCCTGTTGAAACAACAAGAGCTATGCATTAAATACATAAAGTACCAACCTTATGAAGGTAAAATTCAAAGACATGCCTTGAGAATTAGTCTTGACTGCTTTGTAGGGGTGGAACCTGTTAGTAAGGCAACAGAAGGTTTGTAGTTATCATCCTCAAAATTCTCCAATAAAGAAAGTATATGGTCATAGTGCTGGATTGCTAGTAGCTCAGTTGGTACCATAAAAGCAGCCTAGGCACAATCAAGCAAAGGTTGTCATCAGCTGAAGTCATTGTGTATCATACCCAAAATTATGTATATAGATATTTAACAAACAATACTTCCATCAAACAATACTTCCAGCATAAGCTTTGTCTAGTAAGTTAAAAAAAAACAATTTAACAGTTTTATCCAAGCCAACCTGAAAACCTGAGCTGACAACCTCCATACAAGCCAGAAAAGCAACCACGGTTTTTCCACAACCAACATCACCCTGAAAAAGATTTTGTTCAAGATAATTAAAACATAAATCATCATAGCAACTGATTTTCAACTATAAATGTGTGAAGTAGAAAACTCTTGTTAGAATATATGTTTGTATGTGTGTGCGCCTTTGTGTTTCTGTAGTTTCGTGGGAGTTAGCATTGTGACCTGGAAGTTTAGAAGGTAATACTGAAACATTTATCAGGAATTACAGTGAATAAATTTTTTAAACAGCACAATTTCATGAAGTGCAAACATCCTTATTATTCAACAACCAACGTCAACTGAAAAAGATTACTTGTTGAAGATAATTAAATAAAATCAGAAGTCGCAATTGGTTACAAAATCAACTTGATATAAATCATCATATGAAATGATTTTCAACTATAAATGTGCGAAGTAGAAAATTGTTGTTATATATGTTTGTGTGTGTGTGCGTGCGTGTTTGTGTAGTTTGATGGGAGTTAGCATTGTGACACGGAAGTTTAGATGGCAATACTATAACCTTTCTCAGAAATTACAGTGAATAAAATTGTTAAACAGAAAAGTTTCATGAAATGCACACATCCTTATTATCCAACAAACACCTGTTTCCCTGTTCTCATAAGCTAATTCATATTACTAGTTACCAAGTCTTGTAGATCTATATTACCATAAGGAGCTACAATAATCAGCTAATACAAACAAGTTAGATCACACTTTTTTTGTTCATACGGATTGCAATTAAAATAAGTTAAGAGGCAGAAAAAGATCATTTCACTAATTTTTACATCTACAAGTTAGCTAGAAAGTGAAATAGATCAAGAATCTTTTGGATTGAAAATTAGGAATTCCAGACATCAAAAAGATTGAGTGGCAATATAATGGATTCAGAAAGGTTCTCCTCTAAATGAGCACTCTATATCCTTTCTCAAAAAAATGTGCAAAAGAACCCAGTAATTCATCTCATATAAAAATCAAATCTGACAAGATAACAATGTTTAAGATTCATTAAATGGAACCATCTAGTGAATAAGAACATAAAATGCAAATATTAATAAAGAAAATTATCAGTGCAAATACCTGCAAAAGTCTATTCATAGGGACTGGCCTCTTGAGATCATAAATAATTTCTGAAACTGCATTCTGTTGGCTAGGAGTAAGTGAATACGGAAGGGCATTAAAAAAAAATTTGGTCAGAGTAGACCATTCTTCAACAGGAACAGCATATAACTCGTGGTTTTTGTATTTGTCCAACAACTGCTCTTTTTCTATCCCTGTACCCAGAGCTTCAAGCATCTGGAATAGTCTGCCCAACTAGAAAATGAAACCAGTCACAACATGCCCCCTTTAAAATAGAAGGATACTTACAATAATATTGTCTTGAAATGAACATATAAGTAATGAATGCGTAACCAATGCTTAGAATTTCTATATGAACAAAAGAACGTCAAACAGGCAACTACGAGATGGGACACAAATTATGCTAAAGAACAAAGGCTTTTACTATATATGATAACATGCAAAAAATATAGAAACTATTGGAAGTAATAAAAATATTAAATAACACTTTCTCACACAGTCATACTATCCTAGTTAAATTTTTGTTTTGCATAAAAAATTCTGAAACCCCTTGTATCAGTTCCTGGCTTGAGACAATCATGAGAGTGCTCTCCTAAAGTTCCTCAAAAGAACTGGGACTTATGTGAATGCCATAGAATGCACAAGCAACCAGTTACAACCACGCATCTTATTGCTAGTCCAAGCTTGAATGGGAGGAATTGACAAAATAAAGTTAACAACTTATAAGACAATGAAATAAATTAAATAGAGCAGTGATCCTTTCTGAAAAAAAATCAAAAGCAGAAATGTTACCTGCAGGTAAAAGAACTCGTCAAAAATGAGTCTTCTACGAGCTAAATCAGCCTCAGTTAAATTCTTAGGATGATGGATTCCAATGTACGCCTGCATCAGGTCAAAATGTAACTTAAACCTCTACAAAGACATTAAAAATACACATAAAAGAAATTTATGTAAGTAACAAGACAAACACACACTCTCATTCATATGATACTAATAAGAATCATAAAAAACACGATCCTTCTTTAAAAGCAAAATACCAAAGAATAATAGTCAGACGGAACAATCTGAAATATGTGTACCTAATTGTAGAGTGATAAGGCTTATAGTTACGGGGGCAAATGGGGTCCCCTCAGATTGTAGGTTGCTCCTAAAAATATTCAAGATTTTGCATTAAATATACTGGACATAGGTACTTCTTCATGGTACGGAAGCTATCCATCAGCTATCATGCTATTGTTCTCCACTGTTTAACCCAACATGCACCAGTATACAAGATTGTTAAAGTAGCCAAAGTAGCTATTCAACTTCCTAGCACAGTACTAGTTTTAACTCAACCAGTGCTCTGCATAATGTATGATTCTTTTGTTGGTTTAATGTCTTTTTTCTTCGTAGTCTGTTCTAAGCTAGAACAAAGAGGGGCATGATTTATATAGCCTAGATCCAACACTAAGCTAAGTTAAATTAAGTTTGATATCTATGAAAGGATCTTAAAGGCGAATAAAAATATGGAGAGGTTAAGGTAGGAATAAAGGATTCATTTCACAGCATCTGAAAAGCCGTACCATAAACTAACTACACTTTTATGATCGCTTTCGGTAATGCAGTGTACCAAGCAAACTTTTCATTTAAAGGAATAAACTAAAATACATCTAAAATGTTTACAACTTACATCATAAAGGTCAAGTAAGTTGAACTCTTTAACAATCTCAGTAGGTATCGGATCAATATTTGTAGGAAGTATCTTCAAGGCCCTATACATGTTCATACACTGAAACAAGTTAGGTGCATAACACAACTACATCTTCATCACTTTCCGAAGAGGCCACTGAAAAAGGTCTCTTATGAAATAACAATACGGACAAAGATGTAAAGACAGATCACCTGCAGTTGAACATGTATCTAACTTAAGAGTAATTCTCCAATCATAAAAACACCAACTTCAGAAGTATGAACCAACTCAAGGAATTAAAGATTACTCAATTAGAGGAGACAACAAGACATGCATGATAAACATACAGAAAATTGATAAGGTTAAAAGCTCTAACATTAAGCAAATGTATGGTAAGAAAATTATGTAGCTTACATCGTGAATCTCCTTTAAGAACTAGATTTCTTGGTAAGCAGTTGTAAGCCAATAAAAGACCGGATTTTATTAAATAAAAACAGATAAAGATGTTTACTAACATTCTGATTTATTTGGATGGAAAGATGTATTGTAATCTTGGGTATGAAATCCCAGTTTTACAAGGTGTGTGTGCAATCTAAAAAGATTTGAAGTCTTTTATTAGGCGTGAAGTCATTGATCCAAGCATAAAGCCAAAACCATACCTTTCTTTTCCATATTGATGCCCAGTTCCACACCACCTCTCAGCAATCATAATCGCCCATTGCTAATTCTAGGTTGTGGGCCTTTTGAGATTTAATCTACACTCTACATTCATTATGCTCCAAATGGGTCAAATCTAGATGATTCAGACCGTAAAAAGGAGAGCAGTTACGACACGCATCTCAACGCAATGACCAACATCCCCTCTTCCACACAGACCTGTGATATAACCATCAAACAACTCCCTTTGTATCCATCAAGTTTAAAGCACACTCAACATCCCATCAGCAACGAACAAGATAACTTTCAGAGTGAGAAGCCACATGTAACTTTAAATTTTATAGGGATGAAGACACAACAAAAACACAAGGCACCATTCGGAAATTAGCATATCATGGTATATTAGTTGTTAAACACATGGACAAGAGACATAATCTCAACCATATCAGGGATGTGTTCACTTCACTCCCCGCTATAATTTTCATTCCACTGATAGGGAGGGGGAATCCACACAATGTTCTCCCTTTTGATTTGTTATTAATAGTAAATATATACTTTCCTAAAATATGTTCCTTGTAGAAGTATTAAGTCATAGCCAGGAGTGGTAAATGAGCACGGAACTTTATTCTAATGATACATATAATAATCAAAGGCATTCCAGGTCAATCTCTTAAGGCATGTTGCAAAAGAGACCTTCCCAATCGAAAATATCCCAAGCAACATAAATGTTTGTTACACCCTATATGCTCTACGATATCACATTTGAGAGGAATTTAGCCACAAAAATATAGATGTTCTTCCAATGTTCAGGAATTTTAAAGTGCACCAGCAACCAAATCTTAATGAAAATTACCATTTTCCAAATGTTACTCATCAAGGTTCTAGCTGGAGTTTATATGAGTTAACAATCTAGGACAATAAAATTTCAATTTTTATCAGTTTTAATCTACAACTTCAATTGGGGGTAGAGAATGTAAGAATCCTATTTTTTTCCATTAATCATATTAGAATATAAATATTAAATTGTAAAGGACTTTTATGCAAGAGAAAATAAGAGCTATGGTAAGATATCTAATATAAGCTGAGGGGGTTTATTGCAATTATGGCTTTGTGAAGACATGTTTTGCAAATGGATGTTTCTTAAGGGGTTTATTGGAAATGCATATCTTAATAAATAAATAAAACCAGATCCTAGCTGCAGACTTTTGGAAAGGAAAACTGAAAAGAACAAGAAGAAAATGGAAGAATGGCAAAAGGGGAAAAAATATTACTTTACACGATTTTGTTGATTTTGGAGAAGTGATCACCCCGCACTCCAGTACTTCCCCTGGAATGGCGATGATCTTTTGCGCTTTATTTTGGTAATTATTTTATTAACTTTCACAGTATTTCATCATCTAAAAGAAAAGTAATTTATACATTGCGTCTTGCTTATCTTTTTTCCATGGAAAATAAAGTTAGTAGGTTAGCTTTGACTAGGCATGTGCTTATCTGGTTTCTTCAATATAATTTAAAAAGAAAAGAAACTTGTGGTTTGCAATACACTAGCTCCCCACTTAGACTTGATGAGATTTTGACCTAAATTGTGGCTTTCCAACAGGCTAATGTATGAACGATATAAGACTTCATTTGCTATTGCGTTGATGTAAGCTTTTGGTGAACCATATATAGGAAGATTAGGTGTTACTGTTGTGACTTGTGATGACTAGTAATGTTACCTATACCTGACCTGATTTAATGTGTGTAATTTGAGAAATAACAACTAAGATTATCTGAAGCCTTTTAGATAGTTTCAGCTTTAATTGGGTTTAAGCTTCAATTAGAGTATGAGATATTATGGTGGTTACCTGATTAATGATTGTATTTGTTCTTTAGGGTTTCCTAGAGAATCCACGGAGGCGTCGTGAGTAGAGTTTGGACTGTTTCCCGGGTTGAGGTAAGCGGTGAATTTATACATTATGCGCTGCTTTTTCATATAAAATTATATTAAGTATATGAGGATTTGTTCCCGATGGATTATATCCTTTTGGATGATCTACTCGCATATAAATTGTTGATTGCAATGCACATGGATATTTGGTATAAGTCATGCTTATTTTTATTATCGACAGTCAAGTCTTTTTCATGTAGTAGTATGTTAAGATGCATATGTGGTTGATTTTACTATTAGTTGGCCTTTGCCACTTCTTTATAAAATACTTGGTTATATGAACTTTGTTCATTTTTCTTAATGCATATGCATCTCAAGTCAGTATACCAGTATATGTCAGCGATAAATCATATAAACAGGGCTCAATGTGATGAGGACATCCAGACACGTGCACGGGACTTTCGCCGTGTTTATCAACGTAGAAGACACCGTATTTCAGTCGTGTATCAGATCGCAGGGATATGGTTCTGATATTTAGATTTTTTTAGTTATATTTTTCAGTTAGTAGTTGATTTCAGATTAGAATTGTGTTAGTTATTTAGTTTGTTATTGGATGAGGTTGAGGGAGATTTGATTGAGATTTTAAATTCTGTAATATTCTCTATATAAACCTGGTTGTAATCAGAATTAAAACAATAAAGATTATTTGAAAATTAGTTGCAATTACCTGTGTTTGACGTGTGAAATGTGGGTGTGAATCCCTAAGATCGCTCCCATGTTCCTTCTTCTGTTCAACAGTCGCCGTCCTTCTCTCTCCCAACCTCCGCCACTCTTTATACTGCGCCGTCAGCGTCCACCGCCACCTGCTTCCATCCGAGCCCCGAAACCCTAATCATCGCCCTCAGCCTCCGCCGCTCGACCACCACCGTCGAACTCCCCCACCTCCTCCACCTCTGACAATGCCCCGCCCTCTACCGTATCCCAGATCCGCCCCCGTTGTCACCCTACCCGACGAAGATCACCGCCGTTCCATCGTCCTCGAGCCGCCAGCGCACGCTTCTCTTCAGATTGGAGTTGAACTGAATGGTTTTTTTTTGGTCTAGGGCTTTGAACAGACCCGGCCCTTTATGTTTGGATCTGATCTATTTGTTCAGACCACCTAATTTCATTTGGGTGGTTTATTTTGGTTCAGACTCGATCCGGTTCAGTTGGACCAGGCCCTGACCCAGACCTAATCTGCACTGTTCTGAATCGCGATTCCGCAGTTCGTTGGTGTATGGCTGATCCTGACGCTGAAGACAACGACCTTGTGCTTGACCCAGAGACTGGTGTTGTTGATTTGCAGCTTTCCCTGTGGTTCGATTATCGATCATTCGAGAGTGTACCCGAGTACGTCGAGCGTGTGACTCATCAGATCGTCGACAGCATAGAGAGTCGCTTGGGGATTAGTTCGTGGCACCGACGTTTCTGGAACACCGACGTTTCCATCCAGAAACGCCGCTTCATGCCAATTATGTAGCTCTCGGAGGAGAACTCCCACCACTCCGATTTGGAATTATTACACCGCCTCCATAGGATCCTCCCATTGAACCAGTCCAACCCGACGAATGTTTAATTTTCTTACGCCCAAGTATTTTAGGAATTACTATTGCGTGCATGTTATTATCAATCTTAGTATCAATCGCGATTATGTTGTATTCAGTTTGAATAGTGAGCCAGTGATTCTGTTGCCAAGTATTTCTGCTGATCTAAATATTACAAATTGAACTGTATTAAGAGAACGAATCATTACATTAATTATCTGAATAATTTTACAAAGATTCAAACTTAGTACATTGCAGCTTTTGCTTAAAAACCATCGGTCGCTTCATTTGATTCTTGAGTTTCCTACTTAGATTGATCACTGATTTGGTGAAGCATTGTTGTCGCTGATCTTGCACCTGCATATACATTGTTTCACATCACAATATGCCTCTATGAGGCATTTATTAGTGTTGTAAGCCCAAATTTGGGTCTCACCGTCCTAGAGGCATGGGTTTACCAAGTCAACCGGAGCGAGACATGGCCTACTTATTTTCCATTTCATGAATTTATGCTTTAAAATTTTGCATCAAGTTTGTGGGTTTATTGATGAGTTATTGTTTTAATATTTTGTTTATCAAATCAAAATATTTTAATTTTTGTAAAAGCAATGCTTAATATATAAATTTATCCACTTATTGAGTTGTGAACTCATTGTATTTTATTCACATTTTTTCAGAGACCAAGGAATAGGTGGAGTTCATGGTTTCCAAATCGAGGAGGGAGCAAGTAATAATTTATAAAATTGCTATTTTTTAGGTGAAGGATAAATAAATATTGGATAATAGCTGAACATAGAAGATTCTGTAATAATAAGATTTTCTCCTTCAGGTTGGATTATGTTTAAGATGAGGAATATTTATTTATCTCAACAAGTTGAGGTGGTATTGACTTTTGGATTATTGACAATAATTATTAATCAAATTTTGATGATAAGATAAATTTGATGGCCATTTGAAAGCATATTTTTGGAGTATTTTGTTAATAGGTTAGTCAGGTTCCAATGTTCCTTTAAGGTTCGAAAATTAGGGTTGTGACAGAGAAACAATCACAATCAGCTTTGATACCAACGAAAGATATCCTAATATAATGATTCATATTACTCTAGAAATATTCTACTAGTGTAAGATATTCTACAGATGTAAGATATTCTACGGATGAAAGATATTTAGATTTACTGGATTACAAAAAGAATAACAAGTGAACTAACCTTGATATAATGTCTCTGAGAAAACTCGGTTTAAGACCTGCTTTAGAAGGGTAAATAGGATATGGCCGTTCTTCTATATGGGCATGATCTTCTTCTGCCTCTTCAAGCCTGTCAATACTGTATTCTCTCATTTCAAAATGATTCTTTGGACGTACTTCCTTGACCTGTATGATGTATCTCCACAAAATTCCATTACTCTATTTTATGTATATGTTGATGTAGAAAGAAAAGACTAGTGAAATACATGATTAACAATTTAAATAATAAACAATCCTCTAACAAGTACAAGCAATTGACAGATAGCATTAAACTGCAATTAATCAATAATTTTCTAAACAAATAGGCAGGTGCATCAAAATTGATTGTTTAATCTCAAACAAATGCAAATATGTACTGCAAGAATAAAAATGTCACTGCCTTAGAACATTTTATCTGTAACCCCTATTTACAAATTTAATATGGAAGAAACGATCATTTCTTTGTTATTACCAAACCCTGATTGCACTTTAGCTTCTTGTTATCCTCTAATCTTGGAGTAAAAAGTATAACAAGCTTAGTTTCCCAATTATCAACGAAGATGACCAAGATCAAGACTGAAATCCAAGTAGGACCACGGTATATAAATGAATAAGGCTTAACAACTATGTTAGTATGTTACTCTTAATTCGACTCTGGTTAAAATACAAGCAAAACTTTCTGTTCTAGAAAGTCCAGTTTCAACTCTAACTGAAATGTACAGCAATTAGATCTTTCATTGAATTTACACCGAACACAAAAAGCTCATGACTAGCTTCCATCAAAGGGTGGATGCAACATCAAACTTTAAGGCAAGTGGTAAAATAAGAAGAAAGATTTTGAACGATGCTTAAAAAAGCAGAAGCACAATGCAAACTGTGACACCTTTGTATGAAGTGAGGTGTAAGCTTCAATGCATGAGGCGTAAGCCTCATGAGTTAAGTACATTTTAACTTTAGAATTTACAGATTTTTTAAACATATAATATAGTGATGTAATAATTTACATACAAATAGATACATTAAGGTCTTGATTACTAAATAAGAACTAAATATGCTAATTAATAAAAGTATATATATATATATATATATATATATATATATATATATAATCCCAGTGTTGCCGAGATGGCTGGTTAGGGTAGTGTAAGACGTTGACAGACGTGTAAGCTTTCAGCTAGATTGTTTTAGAGAGAATCAAAAGAAAAATAAATAGTCTACCTCCTTACTGGATTGATATTTAAGAGATAAATCTGTAACAAGAGAACTTTATGTCAGATATTGTGGAAACTTCGGCTCGACCGTCCAGTTATACTGGAATGAAGAAGGTCAAAAACGCTCAATTAACAGAATATGAAACTGATATAGAGTCCCTTAATAAGTGGACTATACCTGATGTCCCTAATAGGGAAATATATAAAATTGGATTTCTCGACTATAAGTCGTTGATCAATATAAAAACTTTAGAAAGGACTACTACAGTCGATAAAGAAGAACAAACTATACAACTCTTGGGAGTTGCAGATGTAAATCCTTATATGGATAAATATAAATATTTACATATCGGTCTTATACAGATCGCATTTCGTCCTTTGACGTTATCAGGCTTAAACGCCTCTTTATTAGTATGTTTAAGAGACTCAAGATGTTTAAATTGGACCCAATCTTTAATGGGTATTATGGAGACCAGTTTATGTAACGGTCCAGTTTATTTTAATGTATATCCAAATTTAAGCTTCTCATTAACAGATCCAAATATCTTAGAGGCTATTAGTCTTAATATAAAGACACACGGATACAATTATATTCCTGGATCCGAAACAATTGCGATAATATATCGTATTCACAACAAAGTATTAAATACGTTAGCTCCAAAAGCCAAAAACCATTCAAAACCAGGCAAGACTGTTCTGATTGAAACAAATGTTTTATCTTCAAATATAGCTGTGAATAGACAGATTAAATGGGATGAAATAAATTTCCCTAAAAATTGGGTTATACCCCATGCAATACAACCTCCACCAATTATTAACCAAGATGTTGACCAAAAAGTCCAAACCGCTGATGGAGAGGTTGAAATAACATTTAATCCATCAAGAACTATCAGGATATCTGATGTGGCATCATCTGCCAGAAACTCGTTCTCTAGATCTGGATCTTATAGAACCAGCTCAGTGCAAGGGATAAATATATCCGATAATAATATCCCACATGCTTTATATAAAGATAAAGCTTCTCCTCCTAATACGGAGATGAGTTTTCAAATGAAGTAATGAATTTTGAAAAAGGAAATTCTATAAGGGAAATTCTTAATACAGAATTTTACCTTGATAAAAATAAAGATTTTTTAAATTGGTTTTTTAAATTTTTTTTGAAAAAAGACCAATTAAATTGGGTTAACAAATATTATATTGAACTTGACTATAAACAAGAAATTAAATTTTTTGTTCCATGGTTCTTAAGAAGATATGTTTTAAAACAAAGTCAAAAAATAAGTGTTTTAGAAGAACATTTAAAACAATGGAAAACGACTACGGGTAAATTAGTTAGATCAGTAAATCCACCTATAGACCCGATTGTCTTAAAAGACGTTTCTCCCTCTCATATAGAGGTAAGGGCTTTTATAAAACCTAATGAGTTCAATGAAGAACCCATGAAAGAATTAAGTAAAATAGTTAAGCAAAATAACTATACAAATATTTATTTGAAAACAATAGGTGAACAACTTATAAGAGTTGAAGAAGTTTTAGAAAAATTAATATCTAAAATAACTGAAGTTATACCTTCTTTAAGATTGTTAGAAAAATCTAATCTTTCTCAAAGAAAGATGGAACAAACAAATATTAAACCTCCTATTGATATTTCAGGATTTAAAAAAGATAATGGTAGAAATATCTACGAATGGAATATAGATGGGTTATCAGATACCCAAGTTAATTCGGTTATACATCGAATGTTAATGTATGGAACCATATGTAAGCAGAATGGTAATAGTGAACGAATGATAGCTTCGTTTATCACTTGTGGTTTTACTGGTGTCCTTAAAGGATGGTGGGACCATTATCTTACATTTGAGGCTCGAAATGAGATTTTAGGAGCAACTAAGATAGATAATGGTGTACAGCAAGAAGATGTTGTATATACTCTTATGTTAGCTATAGCACACCATTTTACTGGTGCATATTTAGATGAAGGAGAAAGAATTAGAACTTTATTGCAAAACTTTATATGTCCTTCATTAACACATTTTCGATGGTATAAAGATACCTATTTGAGTAGAGTAATGACTCTTAATGATGCTAATGGCTCTCATTGGAAAGCCAAGTTTATTGATGGTTTACCAACTTTATTCGTTGAAAAAGTTCGAAATAAACTTCGAAATGAATATGGGGGATATATTCCCTATGACAACCTATCATATGGGTATTTGTCAAACGCCTGTATAAAAGAAGGCTTAGCTTTATGCAATGATTTAAAGCTTAAAAACCAATTAAAGTCTCAAAGACTTACTAAAAGAAAAGTGTTGGGAGAATTTTGTGAACAATTTGCATATGATCAACCTTATAAGGCTGATAAAGAAGTTATTCCTCATAAAGGAAAGACTAAAAAATTCTTTAAAAAGAAAAAGAAAAAATTCTTTAAAGAAAAGGAAAGAGAAAAGCCTCATAAGGCTAAAAAGAAAATTAAATCAGATAAAAAAAAATTATTGTTATAAATGTGGCCGTATAGGGCATTATGACAATCGCTGTTATATTAAAAAGAAAATAGAAGCGATTGAAGATGAAGGTCTTAAAAGGACTTTATTCAATATTCTTATTAATAGTGATTCAGAAGACGAATCATATTCGTCTACTTCAGACTCAAATTCTGAAAATTGTAAATGTGTAATTAATAATTGCAATGATGAAACAAATTACTGGAAATCTATTGTCCAAATGAGTGGATTATTGATTAATATGATCAAATCTAATAAAGATAAAGAACTTTTATCACAAGTTCTTTCAGCTGATATTTCTTCTACTTTCAAAGAAGAATTATTAAAAGGATTGTCTAATAAAGACAAAAATCCTCAAATAGACAATGTCTTTAAATTCTCAGAAGTACAAAAAAGAAGGCAAAATATTGCTCATACTTCAAAAGATATATCTTTATCATCTCTTAATAAAGAGATACAAGACTTAAAAGTCGAAATAAAAAAGTTAAAGCAAGAGAATAAATACATTCTCGCTCGATTTGATGAAGGTCATGAACTTGTTCAAAATAGTGAACAAGATGATCAAGAAAATATTGAAATTAATGAAGCCAATGCTCTTTTGCAAATATTGCAACAAGTCACCTCTCAAAAGTGGTATATAAAAATCAACTTAATAGTTGAAGATCAATTTTATATATCAGATCTTATAGCTCTAGTAGATAGTGGTGCAGATTTAAATTGCATTAACAAAGGCATAATTCCTTCAAAGTTTTTTGAAAAAACTACTCAAACACTAAGTAGTGCAAATGGAAATCAACTAAAGGTAAAATATAAATTACCCAATGCACAAATATGTGTGCAGGGGACTTGTATACCAACTCCTTGTATATTAGTAAAAAATTTATCCCAACATATAATTCTTGGGACTCTATTTTTACATACTATTATGCCTATCCATAAGATAGATACAAATGGCATTCGTGCTACTTTTCAAGAAAAAGAAATTTTACTTGAGTTTATTACAGACCCTCAAACTAAAATGTTAAATAAGGTTAAAAATATTATGCTTAAAGAAAATCAAATAAATTTTCTTAAAGAAGAATTAGTATTTGTTCAAGTTGAAGAACAAATTAAAAAACAAAAAGACTTAATAAGTCAAATTGAAAATAAGTTTAAACTCACTGTATGCAGTGATGTTCCAAATGCTTTTTGGAATAGGAAACAACATATTATTTCTTTACCCTATATAGAGGGATTTAACGAGAAAAATATTCCAACAAAATCTCGTCCTTGCCAAATGAATCAAGAATATCTTGATTTATGTAAAAAAGAAATACAAACTCTTATAGAGAAAAATTTAATAAAGAAATCATATTCCCCTTGGAGTTGTACTGCATTTTATGTTAACAATGCAGCTGAAAGAGAACGTGGAGTTCCACGATTAGTTATCAATTATAAACCTTTAAATTCTGTCCTTAAATGGATAAGATATCCAATTCCTAATAAAAGGGATTTGTTGAATCGCATTACTAATGCAAAAATATTTTCTAAGTTTGATTTAAAATCAGGCTACTGGCAAATCCAGATAGAAGAAAAAGACAAGTATAAAACTGTTTTTGTTGTCCCATTTGGACACTATGAATGAAATGTTATGCCATTTGGGCATAAGAACGCCCCTTCTGAATTTTAAAATATTATGAATGATATTTTTATTCCTTATACGGATTTTATTTTATCTTATATAGATGATATTTTGATCTTTTCTAATAGCTTCGATCAACATGTTAAACATTTAGAGACTTTTAGATCTCTAGCTATAAAAAATGGATTAGCTATATCTGCCCCAAAAATAAAATTATTTCAAACTCAGATTAGATTTCTGGGTCATAATATTAATAAAGGAACCACTATTCCTAAAGATAGGAGTATTGAGTTTGCATCAAAATTCCCAGACGAAATAACTGATATAAAACAGTTACAAAGATTTTTGGGAGCTTTAAATTATGTTGCAGATTATTATAAAGATCTAGCGAAAGATATTGTCCTCTTATATTATAGGCTTAAGAAAAATGCTAAGCCTTGGACTCAGCAACATACTGCTGCAATAAGAAAAATTAAATTTAAAGTTAAAAATTTACCATGTATTCATCTTGCAAATATTTACTGGTTTAAAATAGTTGAAACAGATGCCTCAAATATTGGTTATGGTGGTATCTTAAAACAAGTAGAACCCCAAACCAAAAAAGAACAATTAGTTCGTTTTACCTCTGGTAAATGGGATAAAGCCCAGTTTAACTATTCTACAATTAAAAAGGAAATGTTTCTATTTTAAAATGTTTCTCTAAATTCAGAGACGATCTTCTTAATCAAGAATTTTTACTACGAATAGATTGTAGTTCTGCTAAAAGCATTATTGAAAAAGATGTTAAAAATCTTGTCTCTAAGCAAATATTTGCTAGATGGCAAGCTGAATTAGCAATGTATCAATTTAAAATTGATTATATTAAAGGTGACTCTAATCATCTTCCAGATTTTCTAACTCGTGAATTTTTACAGGGTACAAATGAGACGGAGTAATCCCTCCTTTTCAGGGAGGGGGAGAGGAGGCCCGAGCAGCCCAAATTCTACTTTTGACCTTATAGGTCAAGAAGCAACACCAAATAGGAGTCATACTCCATCTCAACAGCCAACATCTTGGCGTACTATTACAAAGAAACATAACTCTTCTCATACTAAAGCCTTTTATAAAGGTGTACGAGATATCGTAGATCAGGAAAATACTCCTGAACCTTTTACTAATATAGTAAAAGAAGAAACTAAATGGTTCGAAAAATCTCATAAAGATATAGTTCTATATTTAGAACCAGAAGATATTACTTTAATGCAAGAGCCAGAAACAATTCGGCAACGATATCTTCATGATACATATTATCCTACTCTTTCTTTAAAATCAAGAGCATGGATGAGGACTTTATTAAGTCAAAAGGGAATGGAAATAACCCATTTTTGGACTACAGAAAATCATTCTGTTCTTCCTGGATTCAGCAAATGTGTCATTAGAGAAGTCAATACTTCCTCGCAATTGGGCTATAAACCCAAATGAAGAATTACCTTTGGTAAAAGTCCAAGCTCCAAAAGAAATTTATAAATTTAACTATTGGGACTACAAGCAAGCTTTCTTTGATCTATTCTTATATCAGACAAAAGAAATTTATAAATTTAACTATTGGGACTACAAGCAAGCTTTCTTTGATCTATTCTTATATCAGAACCCAAAACAGAAGCATACATGGCTTATAAAGCTTTGTCCTGAAGCCCTTCAAAAGGGAGTTCCCAATTGGTTTTATAAATGGTGGGAAACTTATGGCATTGGAATTATAATAATCCCAGAACCCATTCTAAAGCTATATTCTTCATGGGTAGATAGTCATCCAAAATTATCACGAATGGATGAAAGCCAGCTTATAGATGGCATGTGCTTTGCACATTTCTTTGCAGAAGTGGAGATTCCTTGGATATGGAATTGGTCGTTTATATGTGACTGGACCCCATCACATATTCCTATTCTTAAAAGAACGTATCACTGTAGATGGTGGAATGGGATCTGTCTCGAGACCAAAGTTAAAGAATTAGAAGAAATTATCCAGATAAATAAATCTCTGTTAGAGTCAAATATGACTCAAGAAGTCAAAAGGGATAATCCTATGACTAAGATGGCAAATTTAATGAGGAGAAAATATCCTCAAAGTTCTGAAGCCGAAATCAAGCAAAAATGCCTAGAATACTTTAAAAGGCAGTTCTTTGAAGCTTTTGATGAACTAGAGACTAATAGTCATGTTTCTTCTATGGAAGAAGATACTTCTGGTCTGGATCATATCCAAGATGCCCAAGATCCTGAAGACATCTGGGCAGAAATCTTTAACAACCCTCCAGACCTTAAAGATAAAAGCCCCGCTTTATAAGCAGAACAAATACTAGATTGAGCCTTGGGGAGCCATCTAGCATCTCTTTTCTTAAAGCAGCTTTATAAAGCAGCTTTCCAAAAGCCACTTTCCTTAAAGGAAGAATCTTAACGTCGCGATCAACTTTTATTGTGCATTGTGTGACGTCGCCCTCATTACTGTGTAATTAATGCGCCACCTCATCAGACGTTTCGAGAAAAGGGAAAATGTCGCTTTCAAAGGAATCTTTGGACGTCTATAAATAAGAAGCAAGGGCAGACGAAGAGGGTGTGCTTGTATGTGAGAAAAATAAAAATAAGAAGTTAGAGTGCTGAGTGCTATCAATCCTCTTGTAAAATATATCCTCTTGTAATATATTGTGGAGCATAATAAAGATATAATCTTATCTATTGGCGGGCGCAAACTGTAAGTTCTTTGCTTTCGTTTTGCTTTCGTTTTCTTGTGCTTAAATTTGGTATCAGAGCCATGTTTATTATCTGCATGTCTGCTTAAATCTCTGTTACAGTTTATCTTTTGAATATTAGCTAGTAAGAATGTAGAATATTTATATGTTCTTTTAATTCTCTTTTTAAGAGTCTAGTTTGCATGCTTATGGGACGTCTTAAAGAAGGTATAACTTCAGTTATTTTAGATATTAATTTTTCTAAAACTTCTTCAACTCTTATAAGTTGTTCACCTATTGTTTTCAAATAAATATTTGTATAGTTATTTTGCTTAACTATTTTACTTAATTCTTTCATGGGTTCTTCATTGCACTCATTAGGTTTTATAAAAGCCATTGCCTCTATATGAGAGGGAGAAACGTCTTTTAAGACAATCGGGTCTATAGGTGGATTTACTGATCTAACTAATTTACCCATAGTCGTTTTCCATTGTTTTAAATGTTCTTCTAAAACACTTATTTTTTGACTTTGTTTTAAAACATATCTTCTTAAGAACCATGGAACAAAAAATTTAATTTCTTGTTTATAGTCAAGTTCAATATAATATTTGTTAACCCAATTTAATTGGTCTTTTTTCGAAAAAATTTTAAAAAACCAATTTCGAAAATCTTTATTTTTATCAAGGTAAAATTCTATATTAAGAATTTCCCTTATAGAACTTCCTTTTTCAAAATTCATTACTTCATTCGAAAACTCATCTCCGTATTAGGAGGAGAAGCTTTATCTTTATATAAAGCATGTGGGATATTATTATCGGATATATTTATCCCTTGCACTGAGCTGGTTCTATAAGATCCAGATCTAGAGAACGAGTTTCTGGCAGATGATGCCACATCAGATATCCTGATAGTTCTTGATGGATTAAATGTTATTTCAACCTCTCCATCAGTGGTTTGGACTATTTGGTCAACATCTTGGTTAATAATTGGTGGAGGTTGTATTGCATGGGGTATAACCCAATTTTCAGGGAAATTTATTTCATCCCATTTAATCTGTCTATTCACAGCTATATTTGAAGATAAAATATTTGTTTCAACCAGAATAGTCTTGCCTGGTTTTGAATGGTTTTTAGCTTTTGGAGCTAACGTATTTAATACTTTGTAGTGAATACGATATATTATCGCAATTGTTTCGGATCCAGGAATATAATTGTATCCGTGTGTCTTTATATTAAGACTAATAGCCTCTAAGATATTTGGATCTGTTAATGAGAGGCTTAAATTTGGATATACATTAAAATAAACTAGACCGTTACATAAACTGGTCTCCATAATACCCATTAAAGATTGGGTCCAATTTAAACATCTTGAGTCTCTTAAACATACTAATAAAGAGGCGTTTAAGCCTGATAACGTCAAAGGACGAAATGCGATCTGTATAAGACCGATATGTAAATATTTATATTTATCCATATAAGGATTTACATCTGCAACTCCCAAGAGTTGTATAGTTTGTTCTTCTTTATCGACTGTAGTAGTCCTTTCTAAAGTTTTTATATTGATCAACGACTTATAGTCGAGAAATCCAATTTTATATATTTCCCTATTAGGGACATCAGGTATAGTCCACTTATTAAGGGACTCTATATCAGTTTCATATTCTGTTAATTGAGCGTTTTTGACCTTCTTCATTCCAGTATAACTGGACGGTCGAGCCGAAGTTTCCACAATATCTGTCATAAAGTTCTCTTTTTACAGATTTATGTTTTTAATATTAATCCAGTAAGGAAGTAGACTATTTATTTTTCTTTTTATTCTCTCTAAAACAATCTAGCTGAAAGCTTACACGTCTGTCAACGTCTTACACTACCCTAACCAGCCATCTCGGCAACACTGGGATTTACACAGCGCGACTTAGGTGACGTCCCATAAGCATGCAAACTAGACTCTTAAAAAGAGAATGAAAAGAACATATAAATATTCTACATTCTTACTAGTTAATATTCAAAAGATAATCTGTAATAGAGATTTAAGCAGACATGGAAATAATAAACATGGCTCTGATACCAAATTTAAAATTTAAAGCAGGAACTAAAAAGCGAAAAACTTACAGTTTACGCCCGCCAATAGATAAAATTATATCTTTATTATGCTCCACAATATATTACAAGAGGATATATTTTACAAGAGGATTGATAGCACTCAGCACTCTAACTTCTTATTTTTATTTTTCTCACATACAAGCACACCCTCTTCGTCTGCCCTTGCTTCTTATTTATAGACGTCCAAAGATTCCTTTGAAAGCGACATTTTCCCTTTTCTCGAAACGTCTGATGAAGTGGCGCATTAATTACACAGTAATGAGGGCGACGTCGCACAATGCACAGGAAAAGTTGATCGCGACGTTAAGATTCTTCCTTTAAGGAAAGTGGCTTTTGGAAAGCTGCTTTATAAAGCTGCTTTAAGAAAAGAGATGCTAGATGGCTCCTCGAGGCTCAATCTAGTATTTGTTCTGCTTATAAAGCGGGGCTTTTACCTTTAAGGTCTGGAGGGTTATTAAAGATTTCTGCCCAGATGTCTTCAGGATCTTGGGCATCTTGGATATGATCCAGACCAGGAGTATCTTCTTCCATAGAAGAAACATGACTATTAGTCTCTAGTTCATCAAAAGCTTCAAAGAACTGCCTTTTAAAGTATTCTAGGCATTTTTGCTTGATTTCGGCTTCAGAACTTTGAGGATATTTTCTCCTCATTAAATTTGTCATCTTATTCATAGGATTATCCCTTTTGACTTCTTGAGTCATATTTGACTCTAACAGAGATTTATTTCTCTGGATAATTTCTTCTAATTCTTTAACTTTGGTCTCGAGACAGATCTCATTCCACCATCTACAGTGATACGTTCTTTTAAGAATAGGAATATGTGATGGGGTCCAGTCACATATAAGCGACCAATTTCATATCCAAGGAATCTCCACTTCTGCAAAGAAATGTGCAAAGCACATGCCATCTATAAGCTGGCTTTCATCCATTCGTGATAATTTTGGATGACTATCTACCCATGAAGAATATAGCTTTAGAATGGGTTCTGGGATTATTATAATTTCAATGCCATAAGTTTCCCACCATTTATAAAACCAATTGGGAACTCCCTTTTGAAGGGTTTCAGGACAAAGCTTTATAAGCCATGTATGCTTCTGTTTTGGGTTCTGATATAAGAATAGATCAAAGAAAGCTTGCTTGTAGTCCCAATAGTTAAATTTATAAATTTCTTTTGTCTGATATAAGAATAGATCAAAGAAAGCTTGCTTGTAGTCCCAATAGTTAAATTTATAAATTTCTTTTGTAGCTTGGACTTTTACCAAAGGTAATTCTTCATTTGGGTTTATAGCCCAATTGCGAGGAAGTATGACTTCTCTAATGACACATTTGCTGAATCCAGGAGGAACAGAATGATTTTCTGTAGCCCAAAAATGGGTTATTTCCATTCCCTTTTGACTTAATAAAGTCCTCATCCATGCTCTTGATTTTAAAGAAAGAGTAGGATAATATGTATCATGAAGATATCGTTGCCGAATTGTTTCTGGCTCTTGCATTAAAGTAATATCTTCTGGTTCTAAATATAGAACTATATCTGTATGAGATTTTTCGAACCATTTAGTTTCTTCTTTTACTATATTAGTAAAAGGTTCAGGGGTATTTTCCTGTATATATATATATATATATATATATTGAAGACAGACACACGACCTAAAGTTAAAAATTCCTTATTAAAAAATAGAGCTCAAACGCTACATCGATTCAACCCAACATCTATTCTATTAAGCCAACTTCCTAGCCTAATTAAGTATATGCAAAAGGGTTTGCCGGCTACTAAGCCTGCACAGACCTTTGAGAGATGTATGCACACATGTACACATAATGAGAAGAGAAAGAACATAGTTGAAACATGACATAGTTAATTAATTTTTTGAACACATGAAGAATAGACCATGCAGTAAAAACATCAAGAGCAACATTTCCATCTATCAGAATGTACTCACCTTACCACTAACATATACACGATCTCCCTCTTTGTACTTTGATTGGAGACTACTCAAAAAAGGTTGATACGTAAATCGAGTACCACGGAAGAATTTCTTCAGATGCAAATAAATTTTCTTTCTCCCACCACCAGCATATTCCTCACCATTAATTTCAGAAACCAGTTCCTTATCTGGTACCTCACAACCAACAACAACCTCTAGGAATGAGAAGGAAGGGCCAGCCCGAATTCCCCTATTGAAGCAATAGGAAAATCACAATTTAAGTCTACAAAGAGCCACTTGCAAGAATTTCACCCAACATTTCACACGGAATAAAGTATAAATGAAAATTTGAAATTGCAGTGGCATTCTCTTTTTTGCTAGTAGCAGAGTTTCAGCATAATTACCAATACTAGTTTAACTTATTATTCAATAAAATTAGAACCAATACAATAATTAAAAAAGAATAGAAATTACCAGGCTGAAATGTCCTATCATGAATTGAACTTGGAACAATTTATTTCACATCAATTTTAAATCATCAGCCTCAGTATTGGTTTAGTTTTACTGAGGGCAAAATAATGTACTCAATGAAGTAAGAAAAATGACAAGCAGCAACATTGCTAACTTCAAAATTTGTGAAGAAATTAACTCACAGAGTTGCAGAGGGATAATTAGCTTTCTTAATATAACTACCTGGAAGAAAGAACAGTGCCAACAAAGATCAGGTAGTGCCCATCTTCAATTGCACCTTGAGCATTTTGCAGGTCAGCATAAGACCGAGGAAAATGGTGTAGCAGTTTTCTCACCTGCCCAAAAGTTGAAAGATCATATTTTTCTCATGGTTTGATCATTAGAACTTCATATGGTTCTGACTTAACCTAGAGGCATAACAACTCACCGTGTGGAAACCACTATCTTCAAGTTGGCGACATTGCCTGCTGGTTGCATTTGGCAGACATCGGACAGTATTGTCTAAATTGTCTAAAAGAGGGTCTGTTGACAGGCTACTTCCTGCGAACTTAATGCATTCAGCTGCAGAAGACTTCTTATAATTGACTTCGGCATCTGATTTTGTTTCGCTATCTAAACTTTCTGTTGGAGAATCATATAGCAACTTATAGGAACTGTTATCGTCAGAATCTGGAGAACTTATATTAGAGATGGGGCCACCTATAAACTGAAAAGCATCGCCAATTCCATTAGCTTGAGACCAATTTCCACTGACAGAGTATGGGAAGTAGCTATTGTAGCTTACCAGTAACAATGGAATTTAACTCGTTCCTGCCTGATGAGTATACCTCATCATATAGTTCAATAACCGATGAATCGCCCAAATTGATGCATGGAAATCTGCTACGTGCTAATGTGAAATCAAAATCCTCCCCCATGTCTTCTACTTCTACCTTTGAGTCTTTTCTGAATTTTTCTTGCTCAACTAAATCTTGAACGCTGTTATAACCCATTAAAACTGAAACCTGAAACAAAGAATACCTGGTGAAAATCTTGTGAACTCAAAAGATGACAAATCCCCACTTGTTATACCCAAAAAGTACTTTGTAAAAAGAGTAAGTATCATTTTTGTCTAAAATATCATGGTGCGTCTTGCAATGCATTGCAGCTAAATTTCATTGATTTTGTCATATTCAAATAATGCTTTGCAGTTAATTTTCATCGACCTTGTTATTCTTCAGATTTATTTGAATTTATCTGAGTCATGGGATTGCATATCATCTGTGTGTACGTGATTTATCTACATTGATCAGTTAACATCCTTTTTGTATACTCCTGCATCATAACTCATAAGACTGCTAAAATGTATTGTTACGCTATTTCCATAATCTGAATGAGACTAGCTATAGTTTTAAATGCATTAACGTAAATTAATGACAATGAACACTTGAACAGCCAAATGATGGGCTTGTTCTAAAGTCATACCTGTATATTTTTACTCCCAAATCTTTTCTCATTTGAATGAGATACAGAAATATTAATAACCTATAATTTTTATCTATCCATTATCAAGTAAAGGTACAACAGACCAATGTATTTTAGAATATGCAATACCATACATGAGGCAGAAGTACCAATAACCTAGAAGTTTATATATCTATTATTAATAAAGATATAAAAAACCAATTATTTTACAATATGCAATACTATGCATGTGTACTTGTGCAGAGTACACTTTTCTTCACCAAAAAGCAGCAGCAATGCCACAAAATTATACCAAGCGCACCCACTTATTTCACCAGCAGGCAAAGCAGAACTGAATGACTAATGAGCTTGAATAACATGTAGAAACAAACCAAATGACAGGTGATCACTAAAAATCAAGACCATCACCTTGTTCAAAAACTTTGACCTCTCCGAAATGTTTGCTTTGCTGTAGCCACTCAATTCTTCTAACAAGTTCTGACTACACCATTTTGAAAGATTTGAATGGAGAAAGTTACTAAACCTGCAATAAGTATCATGGCAAATGGGCAATGCTGCTCATGACTTGAAAGTCAATTTTGTGAAAATCTATCCAAGATTACTTCATACCTCATAGTCCTATAGTACATATTACGGCATCCACTCCGAACTTCAAAAGATATTGCACTTGTTAAATGACTCTCATTAAAAGCCTAACAGAAGGTAATTCAATCCATCAGGATGCACATATTCATGGGCAAAATTACCATATTGGTATATTTTGTTGACCCTTAGTGACACATTGGTATATTTTCTTACTCCAGCGACAAGTTAGAATATTATGTGGATTACAGCGACAAATTAGCCTATATTTTGGTCGGAGCCAAAATTCCAGCCAAATTGAGTCATGTGACCCCCCGCATGTAGCTGATGTGGATTAAGTGGGTTTATGTGGTAGGGTAACTGGAAAAAAAACACGACACCCCACCCCCACCCCCCAAGAAAATCTCTATTTTCCCTCTTTTTCTCTATTCATGTGAGGGAGGGGAAGAATCTTCCAAAAATTGCAGAAATTCCCCTTGTGCATAATGTTATTTAATGGGTTCGAAATATTGATTTGGCCATAACATGGTTGATTTGTCTAAATTAGGGTTTTTCATCCCATTGAGCAATTAGTTTGCTTCTTCCATGCTCATACTTGAGCCTAACCTTAAGCAAGAGCTTGAGGATAAAGAATCTAACCCCAACTTCAATTGTCCTAGCCAATTTAATGCTAGGAGGAAGAACCCAAAATTCCTAATTTTGACCCTAATTTTAAGCCCTAATGTTTGAAAAAACCTCTTTTAGCATTATAATTAATCCCAATTACCGCCACGTTGGCAGCCATGTGGACCACACGTGAGGATGATGTGACTCAATTTGGCCTGAATGCTGGCTCCAGCCAAAATATAAGCTCATTTGTTGCTGTAGTCCACATAATATACCAACTTGTCGCCGGAGTAAGAAAACATACTAATGTATCACTAAGGGTCAATCTGATAAATTTGCCCATATTCTTACACAAAAATGCTTTATAAATTTAGAAAAATATAGATCACAGGAGAGGGCTAAGCTTAAAAGTAGGAAGAGAAAGCAATGATACCAACCATACACGGATATTTACTTTTGGGGTTTTTTCCCCGATAAAGTATTCATGAACAGTAAATTTGAGGTCGGAAATAGTAATCATCCAATCTTTTGTTTTTTAACTGAAGTACAAATCAAAGTTGAAGTGGCCGAGAAAAATTTCTCCAAATAAACATGAATCTGCAAATAGGAAGCATGCTAACCTCTATCCGAACTATAGTCTACAGACTACGGTGTCTATGTTTCAATCTGTGAATTTGCATCTGTAATTTTGGATGGATGCCATAGATAAATTGTGATATAACAAAATATTAGTCCACCACAAGTCGGTCCTATCTATTACGAGCCACCCCCACCCCCACCCCACCCCCACCCCCCGCCCCGCGTAAACATTTCTATGTAAAGCTAAGATCAAACCACACTGGTTTGAACAATGCATTCAACATTTCTATGTCTTCCACGAATCTCATTCTCACATATATCAGGTTTATAGGATGTTGCAATACCATTGCTGTATTATAATGAAAAATACCAACACATGTGATATTCATCACAAGTAAAAGATAGATTTCCCTACAGATGTGGCATTCATCAACACATTCTTTTTCCAAAATCAACCCTCTGTAATGTAATAATAGACGAGGTGGCACTAACTGTAGTGGGAGAGAGAATAGCAGTGACAACAACGATAGGAGTGATGTGATGTAAGCGATGAATTCATGAAGCACACGCAGGGGAGGCGGGTCAAACTAGGTCCCAGATGAGAAGTTGATTTTATCGCAAAGAAACAACTATACCTTCCGATCCTAAAGGCAGGTTCTAACTTACAATATATGAAAATCACTTATCTCGATGAGATGAAGGCAACATGACTGGCAAATTCCGAAGATTCCAACCAGATTGACAGATTTTTTAAATTCCAACACAAGTCCCTTAGTTTAGCAGTTTTTCTCTATTTTTAGTAATAAAGTTAAAGAGTCTGTTTGGATTAGGAAATGAATGTGGAGTGAACTCTGATTTGACCGAATAGTTCCTCAATCATAAAGAGTTCTTAGAGGTAGTTTTTGCTACTTTTTATTTTTAGTAATTTCAGTCCTATTAGGAATCTGCTTTGTCTCTCTATTTAAGAAGAGTATTGTAAACTGTAGAGGCATTACTTTTTTCTTTATCAATAATATTCGCATTCTCATACTTCTTCGTGGCTTCAAAAGCTTATTTTCTTCGTGGATTCGAAGAGCACTTTGGTGCATTCCCAGGTTTTCACTTCCACGCTACATCAAAATGGTGACAGTCACGAGTGGCAAGGACCTGACAATGATGTTGACAAAGAGAAACGGCCAAATAGCGAACTTACAAAGATGTTCCTAAAAGTATAGTTGCTTATGGAACCTACTAGATGTGAACATAGGATAGCCATCCCTCACGAAGTGTACATTCCACAAAGCAAAAGAACATGATGCTAATTAGAATCTAACATTCTCAGGAACGTTAAGTAATCTTACTGAATGCACATGGGAATCTTGGATTCCCCAAGTGGATTCTCACATACCAAAAGCAACTAATGGGGATATGAAGTAATCCTATAAGAGATGATCAATGGAAAAGAAACAGAAGAGGAATTTTAAAAGCTCAGCGGGGTTTGTTCAACTCGCCTTAACGTTCAGGGGAGCTTTGTGAAATTTACCCCAAAAATTCAATTGTACAACAGAGCAAAAAAAATATAATTGAGGCCCAAAAATTAATAATAACAATAATAATAATTGAAATCTTACCTTGCAACATGCATGTATAGCACCAGCGGTTGCATTTGGAGGTACAATCATCAACCTCATCTGTAGAATGCATATAAATTGAATTAAAAGAAATAAAAATGAATGAAAATTTTAACATTTTCATTACATAAGTAAAGTTTACTCCGGTAACTCGCTATTACAAAATAAAGGGACAAAAAAGTAAGCTCTTTTATTGAAATTTTCCAAAAAAAAAAAATGGCCGCATCAGATTTCTGCAGCATTAAGATCCTATTTCTTTCAATAAACCTCAATCAAACAAGAAATCATTCAGATGTTACGATGAAATTGAAGGATAAGATTCTGAATACTGACAGCAACTAGGATTTTTCGAGGAATTTCGCGAGATCGCCTGAAAACCGTAGAGCCGTTGTGCGGAGACAAAGGCTGCCTGTACGGAACTCCGATTTCTGGAGACAATTTTTTTTTCCGGGATATAGATTCTAGAAATTAATACATTTTATGGGCCTTCTCAATAAAGGCCCACGAAATTTTTTGTTTGTTTCGGGGGCTGTGACTGGGGTTCAACTCATCTGGCCAATTAGAAACCAGGTTTTTATAATTTTAAGAGAACAAGATATCTTTTTTGGAAATTACAGAAAATTTCTTCAAGTTTCACAGCTAGCACCACCTTCATCCCTCCTTTTGATTTTTCCATCAAATAAGGGGGTGTTTGTTTTAAATCTTATAATTTTAGGATATGGATTTCACCATGAGATTTGAAATCCATAGATTTTTTAACAATGGTTGTGATTTCTAAAATGTTGTTTGTTTCATCAATATTTTAGGATAAGTAATCCTATAATTTGTATTTTTATTTGTTTCAAACTCAAATTGTGTAGCATTAAAAATTTTAGAATTTGAAATTTAGCCTAAATCCTCTCTCAAAGAGGGGATTTCACAAATGCTATAATATATTAGTTTCTTATTATTTGGGTATTCAATATCCCAAAATTTATTTTGAATCAAACAAATATTATGGAATCCATAAACTCAAAAAAAAACCCACTTTTTCATCCTAGAATTTCTAATCCACCCTATATCCCACAAAAAAAAATTGAAACAAACACCCCCTAAGGGTCGCATGGGTATCATATTACCCTTATTATGAGACATCTTTTCTTAAGGAAACAAATAAAAATAACGGGGGTTAGCTTTTAAAGCTGCAAGGGGTTTGGCCTCCTTTTTTTTCTTTTTCTTGGTTGTTGGCTACTTTTTTGGCCTTGGTAATGCAGAAGCTATATAAACTCTTGGGATGCGTTTGGCAAGAGGCTAAATGAAGGGTTAAGGGGGTTTACCTCTTCATTAGCCCGCCAAACAGAAAAAAAAAGACAAAGGGTTAACAAACCCGGACGTGAGCACAACAACCCCTTTAACCCGTCAAAAGAAGGGTTAACAATTCCTTGTAAGAAGGCAAAACAAGGCTTATTCCGCCTTCTCACGCTAGGGTAGGAAGCAAAATTTAGGAAAAATCCTCATCTGGATCTTGTACGGGTAGGCGGCGGAGTTCGGCAGGGAATTAGGGGAATTAGGCAGCAGAATTTGGAGGGAAAGAAGTAGAGGGAAATTTTTACATGAAAATTTAGCGGGACTAGGGAACGAAATTAGGGTAAAATTCCCCCCGAATTGTTTCATAGTAGGATTTTCTCAGAATATACTCAGACGGTGGCTAATCTCAAGTGACGGGAGAAGCTCGCATCGGTCTCCTCCGACGGCGACGGAGCTGTTGTTGTGGCGGTACCTGGCGGTGGCGCACTTACAGATGCGCCTGCTGAGGCTAAGAAGGAGGAGAAGGAAGAGATCGTGGAGGAAGAGGACGAGGTAAGATTTATCTATCAATTTGGTCCATTTTTATTATAATTTATTGTTTTTGTGTATTTTGTCGATTAATTTGGTTTTTTTGTTTCTTTATTTTTTTCAATTGTAGGACATGTGCTTTAGTTTGTTCGATTGAGGTTATGGCGATTTGCTATTGCAGGCTCACGATACCATGAAGGACTTTTAGTTGTTAGATGTTGATGGTTAGGTTTAGATTTTGACAGCGTAGTTTTAGAATAAAAAAGAAAATTAGTCTTTTGAATTTTGAGTTTAATTTTTGGGGTTGTTTTTCATGATATCAAGTAGAAATACGATGAAGATATTGGTTTGTATTTTGGATATAAGAACTTAAATTAGTTTATGGTTTAACGCTTTTGTCATACCTTATAACATAATTCTATTTGGATGTAGTTGAATCCTAACCCTGGATTATTTACATATAATAATCACCGCATGATTTTGTGAGCTTGAGTAAAGCATCAACTGAGCGAATCTGCTATGCAATGGCAATAATAATCGAATTAATATGCTTCATTCATTATTAGCTATAACATTCACTATTTACTATTTCCTTTGACAATGATCAGTACAGACACATTGGAGTAAGTTTAAAAAAAATTGTTCCAACTGCTTCTTTCCTGTTGTTTCTTAGTGCATGAGGGAAACATAGCATGGATATTCTTAAGGTTGATGGTAGTTGCTAGTTTTACTTAACTTTCGAAGGAGGTTTTTTTGTAGTGGTTCTGCATGATAACCTATCATTCTGATGGGAACAGTCTAGACGATAACCATAATGAAAATGCACAACTTTAATATTTTATTGTATCTGCTATAGGTGCGTAGTGTAGGCATCGAAAATTGCCTATAGGTCTCCACGAACAGTTTCAGTGTTAAAGAGCAACGATGAACGTCACTATCCGATCCACAGGAGTTCGATAGACGTCGATGAACGATTGAAGTGAATCGACGAACTACGTGAGCTGATAGGATTTCGGAATAGCGAAGGCACGGGCCCATCGGGAACCCTGCGATGTTCACGAAAAGAACAATGACCTTCATGTCTCGATCACTCTACAGATAATCCAACCATCGGAGCGGATCGATCTCTTCGTCAAGCTTCCAACGCACTTGGAATCACTCAAATCCGAGTTCGGACAAAGAATATACGGTGAAAACAATCAAACATACGCAACGGAGCATCTCAGGCTGAACTGGGACACCCGGGGTGTCTCGGGAAAGTCGGAACACCCCAGGGGTATCTAGGCAAAGCCTTGTTTTGGAGGTGTCCCAACGCCCTAGGTGCCCTCTTGCCTATAAATAGGAACCTTAGGGCCTCATTTTGGAGGATCTGGATTTTTTGGAGAGTTGGCGAAGCCCTGCTGCAGTGAAGAGTGGTCGAGCGCTTCAACACAAGGGAGTTCCTCATCACCCGCATCCGTTCCTTAGCATTACCCTTTAGCCGAGATAGGCGCTTCAAGCTTCTAGATCCCCTCGCGGATCGACGAAGCTCTGCCCGATTTTTCTGGATCAGATCTGATTGCTAGGTAGTCCACGGATATCGACGTCCCCGTCACAGGCCAAAGACCCATGCAAGCAAGAGACGATAAATGGACCTTGCGTTTATTTTTAAGAAAGTTGTAATTTTTATTTTTGTCATTTGAATTCATTTGTAAACGATTAAAGTACTAATGAAATCAATGATGAAGGCAACTTTCAACGAAAACAAGCTGGCGACCACAGTGGGAGCCAACGGCCTCGCTTCCGAGGCCGTCGTGACGTAACCGGCATTCAAGATCCGGGTGAATGAAGAAATCGAATACGAGTTCGATCAGCAAAAGTTTGAAGAGTACCTCTCTTCCTCCTCCTCTAGATCCGCCTCTCCAAACAGGCGTAGGAAGACTTCATCTTCCAGAAATGCTCGCGGGATATCCTGCTCTAAGATCCAAGATCCCGTCGCCGTTGCTGCGCCCGTGCCCCGTGACATCCCGGCGGCATCCAAAGAGGTCGAGGCTGCAGATCCAGATCTCCCTTCCGCCACAAAGGCGACTGTCGAAGGTGCTCTAGCTGTGTCAAAGAGGGCACGCCAAAGACGGCGCCAACGCCTTGCACGACAACTGGCCAAGGCCGCAGAATCGATGGACAGGATCCGCTACAATGAAGATCTCAAGTCCAGACAGCGCGAAGAGCAACAACGGCACATAACCAACTCCTCCTCCAAGGCAGAAATGAACGAATGGGTTCGTGTCACGAGGACTCGCTCAACCCTCGAAGAGCGAATCAAGAAACGCCGCGCATTGCTTGCGCATGCCCGAGTCCTTCTGCAGAAAGCGGAGGAGATGCAGAAAGAAGAGACGGTCAAGAATCCGTCAAAACACAAGCAGGTGTGGGTGCTAAAGGCAAAGCCGGCGCCTAAGACAAGAGTGGACGATATTGTTGTCCAACCTTCATCAAATCCAGATCCCGTTCCCCTTGCCCCCGCACCTCCGGCAGAGTCAGGTAAGAACATAGATCCTTCAAGAGCCAGAGTTCCGTTGAAAGGTCGTCTCGGTCCCTTAGCGGAGAACCGAGGTAAAGCACCTGTCAAGGAGCGATTGGGTCCGTTGAAAGGTCCCCAAATGACGAACCAGACTGGGGGTTGTGTTAATCCCTCCAAGAAAGATAACAAAGGGAAAGCCCCTGTCATCGACCGCATTGGATTGCGTGTCGAAGTTCAAGAGCCCGTTAAGTTTTTACGCTCGCAAAAGCGTAGACTTGAACGAGTGACTTCTGAAAACGCTAATAAAGCGTCATATCCCCAGAGGGAAACACATTCGTCTGATGATGATTGTGTTATACCTGGGAAGACATGCCAACACTCTATGGGTTGCTCCAGTTATCAAACTGATGAGTTGTACTATAGAGCTGGGGGTGCGAGTAAGTCTCGAAAGAGAGATGCTCGAGACACGGAACCTCATTCTCCGTGTGCCGACATCATCAGGGCGGTGTTGTCAGAATGCTGCTGTTCTAAAACCCCAAAGAGAGTCTCGGTATTCGAGAGGATTTCCAAGCCAAGGCGTTTTCGTGGGAAGAAATTCGTTCGCCAAGAGGACGAATTACTAGAAGTATCTGTTAATATGACTGGCAGAGGCAAATCGACACGACCCTCTAGCTCAGATCAACTTGCCGAAGCGTCCCAGTACATGACTCGATTGCGGTCAGGGATCAATAGGCGAAAGAACTACCAAAGGATGCAAAAAGGACTTCCTTCGGAAGAGGAGGCGTCAGATGCTGATTCAGACTCCTACTCGGCTATAGCATCCGATGACACGGCGTCTAGTGCGGGGCAACCTTACGAGTCACTCATGATCAGCGCCGAACAAGTAACCAAGATGCTTGAAGATGCCCTGGCTAGGCAGAAGGAAAGTTTCAAGTTTGAGATGGAGATGGCCATGCAGCAAATGAGAGAGATGCATGACCAGCAAATCGCGGCACTGACAAGTCACCAAGGAGAACCCCCTCGACACAATAATCAGAATCAAGATGAGAATGAACGGGAAGGGAATAATGTCAACATAAATATCCCTCCTGTCAACAACGACAATGGAAGTGGTCCCGTAGATGATAATGCAAAAGAGGACCACGTTACCTCTCCCCGAAGCCACTCGAAGACAGGTACGAGTGAAGACAAGAAGATGAAGGACTTGGAGAGCAAAATCAACGCGTTGATGAATGCTCAAGAAGTGAAAAGGTCCGGCATACCATGTCCATACCCAAGGGAGTGGGAATCAATTCCATATCCGGCAAAGTTCAATTTAATCAACTTTACGCCGTTTGATGGAAAGGGTTCCCCTACCCAACACTTAATATATTTTAAGTCTCATTTAGGAAATCTCCGGCAATGAAACCCTTGATGGTACGGTCGTGTTCGTTGCACTCTTCAACGGAGCGCGCTTCCGATTGGTATCTGTCGCTCAAGCGAGGGAGTATCAGGCAGTTGGGATGCATGGGAGGATATGTTTCTGACGACTTACTTTGACAGACAGAACACTGAGGTCTTAATACGCACTCTTGTTTGATGAGAAGCAAGAAGAATGGTGAGACAGTCGAAACTTCTGGTGAGAGGTTCCGAAATAAAGCAATGAATTGTTAGGGATCCCGGTCAGGCGAAGACGTTCATCTCAGAGACCTGTCATAAGCAATCTTTCATTGGACATCTTGGAAGCCATGGGAATGGCACGCCAAAGACGCTGGAAGATCTTGAAGGGTGCGAGGAGAACGAGCCGAAACGATTTCTTAAAAGAAGAAGGCGGAAAGGGGTCAAAATAGCGAATAAGCGCCACAACCAAATTTGTCCGCTAGGGTACAAGAAAGCACACTGCAAATGCGTGGACGCGAATCAAACGTTCGAGAAGTGCAAGCGCAATCCGTACAGCAACAGCAAAAGGCGCCTCACAATCAAGGTGGCAACAGCAGACCCAGAAGCCAAAACCTCGGAGGCCAAAGTTCCGCGAAAGTCTATTCCGTTCAAAGAAGGATGAAGTTCGACGGTAGTCTTCAAGTACCTCATTGAGAATTAACAAGATCAAATTGCCTCCAGTCCAGGATCAGGAAGATGCCAAGAGAATCAATGATCCAAAATAATGCGCATTTCATAGAGCGGGGCACCATCCTACCAAGGCGTGCTATGCCCTTAAGGACAAGATCCAAGCTCTAATCGATGTCGGGGTCATCACCATGAAGCAGCCGAAGGAGAAGAAAGTGGGAGCAAATGCAGTATCAATTAGTTTCGGTTCTGCTCCCTTGAACTGGTTCCAGCATGAGCCAGTAATAAATGCAGTAGTGAAGACGGTGAATGATGATCCTCACAAGCAGCGCCAGAAAGGACTTGTGCCGCACACAGCCCCGAATGGTGAGATTCTTTGGGTTCATCCAGATTTGGTTGGAGATGAACAATGGACTGGAACCTCTTCCAAGAAAAAGTCAAAAGGAAAAGGTAAGTCTTGTTATGGAGCTTCTGCTATTCCGGAAGAAGATGACGAAGAAATTCACGCCTTCCCGCTGTCTGAAGATGAACAGGAGGCCTTTGCAACCCGAAGTGGGAATGAGTATCACTACAAGTACCCGGATGCTTCCGAGCAATTAGGCACCAAAACCGCTCCCTCCAAGACATTGGCAGAACTGGGAATTGCAGCAACTCCCCCAACGCCTGTAGCTGCGGAGAAAGTCCAGCAAAAGGAGAAAGGGAAATAGCCTTTACGTTAAGAAGCCCAAAACCCGAGGCAGTCTCGATTCAATCATCCGATTGGGAAAGACAGACCGGGAAATGCAAGCTCTCCGCCCCATTTCGACATCATGGCGCAGTTGGCCAATATCCCGGCTAGGATACCCCTATACGAGCTGCTGCGTCTTTCCAAGGATACAAGGAAAGCCTTACAAGAGGCCTTGAGCGACTCTGAAGCTTTCTTAACTCGAATCAAGCCATCTCCTGAAGGACCAGAGTCGTCAGCTCAACACTGCAATCTCGCGGCGCATCATTTTCCATGCATCTCTTTTACCAAAGAAGACATGCAGACAAAGAAATGCAGACGAAGAACTCAAAACATGATCGGCCCTTATATTTTACCGGGCACATTGGCTCCAGCATGGTCAACCGGATCCAAGTTGATCCGGGTTCTGCTGTTAGCATCATGCCATCCCGACTGATGCATCATCTTGGAATCTCGACTAGCAAACTAGCTTCTACCGGCACTACGATTTACGGATTCAACACCAGCGGGTCCAGACCCTTAGGGAAGATTCGAATCAAATGCCAGATTGGGGATTTAAAATCAGAAGTTACTTGCTATGTGATTGACGCAGAAACGTCCTATAACTTACTGTTGGGTCGACCTTGGATCCACGGTAACCTTATAGTCCCGTCAACTCTGCATCAATGCCTCAAGTACGTGGACTCAAATAATGAAGTCAAGACGGTGGTCGCGGATAAGCAACCGTTTAAGGGATTGGAGAACTATTTCACCGATTCCCTTCTATACGGCGCTGAATCCGATACTGAATCACCGGCCCAAGGAACGGACAACGGAGATGAAGCTGACACCGAATCCGGGTTTGATTACGATGGTGGTTTTGTACTTAATGACATTGTACCCATTGTAATCAATCTTGACGATGATAAATCATCGGAAAGTAGTTGTAATTGGCAACTTGCCGAAGAACTATCAATAAACGATGATTTAGAGTACTCGATATGTCTTGATAATGTCACTAAAAAGCTTTATGATAACCCTGATTTGTATATGCCTCTTCAATCATTTTGCATGACGAAAAAGCAGGTACAAGATCCATGCGGAGCAACACTTGTCATCCCCGCGGGAATAGGGGGTGGAAAAGAAGTCGTCTACGGCAAAGGAAAAGAAGCTCCGATACCCGATCACTTCTTAGAAGAAGAAGACGATGAAGATAAACCTGCCCCTCATCTATTTAGATATGACGCAAAAGCGCGCGATCTAATGGAGAAGTATGGGTATGACTTCACACTTGGAGAAGGTCTTTGCTTCGGTCGAGGTCCGCGAGTTCCACCTCGAATGGCCTATGTACCGAAGGGAAAACCCGATGATTATTATCGCCACAAAAGAGGTCTTGGCTATGTCTCCTCATCCGACGATGAATGTTGCTGGCAAGTCATCGATCAAATTGCTAACAAGGCTAGAAAAGGATACTCTTCTGACTCTTCGGCTTGGGATTCCGACGCTAGCCTTGGTGAAATGTTTAAAAAGTTGATGTCGAACATGGTCACGGTCGATCCTACCACAATAGAGGAAGACGACCAGATTGTCACAACTCCCCCAACACCTGTAGATACGGAGAAAGTCCAACAAAAGGAGAAAGGGAAAGAACCTCTACGCCAATAAGTCCAAAACCCGAGGCAGTCTCGATTCAATCATCCGATTGGGAGAGACAAACCGGGAAATGCAAGCTCTCCACCCCATTTTGACATCATGGCGCAGTTAGCCAATATCCCGGCTAGGATAACCCTATACGAGCTGTTGCGTCTTTCCAAGGATACAAGGAAAGCATTACAAGAGGCCTTGAGTGACTCTGAAGCTTTTCTAACTCGAATCAAGCCATCTCCTGAAGGACCAGAGCCGTCAGCTCAACACTGCAATCTCGCGGCGCATCATTTTCCATGCATCTCTTTTACCAAAGAAGACATGCAGACGAAGAACTCAAAGCATGATCGGCCTTTGTATTTCACAGGGCACATTGGCTCCAGCATGGTCAACCGGATCCAAGTTGATCCGGGTTCTGCTGTTAGCATCATGCCATTCCGACTGATGCATCATCTTGGAATCTCGACTAGCAAACTAGCTTCTACCGGCACTACGATTTACGGATTCAACACCAGCGGGTCCAGACCCTTAGGGAAGATTCGAATCAAATGCCAGATTGGGGATTTAAAATCAGAAGTTACCTGCTATGTGATTGACGCAGAAACGTCCTATAACTTACTGTTGGGTCGACCTTGGATCCACGGCAATCTTATAATCCTGTCAACTCTTCATCAGTGCCTCAAGTATGTGGACACAAATAATGAAGTCAAGACGGTGGTCGCGGATAAGCAACCGTTTAAGGGATTAGAGAACTATTTCACTGATTCCCTTCTATACGGCGCTGAATCACCGGCCCAAGGAATGGACAGCGGAGATGAAGCTGACACCGAAGCTGGGTTTGATTATGATGGTGGTTTTGTACTTAATGACATTGTACCCATTGTAATCAATCTTGACGATGATAAATCATCGGAAAGTAGTTGTAATTGGCAACTTGCCGAAGAACTATCAATAAACGATGATTTAGAGTACTCGATGTGTCTTGATAATGTCACTAAAAAGCTTTATGATAACCCTGATTTGTATATGCCTCTTCAATCATTTTGCATGACGAAAAAGCAGGTACAAGATCCATGCGGAGCAACACTTGTCATCCCCGCGGGAATAGGGGGTGGAAAAGAAGTCGTCTACGGAAAAGAAAAAGAAGCCCCGATACCCGATCACTTCTTAGAAGAGAAAGATGATGATGATAAACCCACTCCTCACTTATTTAGGTATGATGCAAAAGCGCGCGATCTAATGGAGAGGTATGGATATGACTTCACACTCGGAGAGGGTCTTTTCTTTGGTCGAGGTCCACGAGTTCCACCTCGAATGGCCTATGTACCGAAGGGAAAACCCGATGATTATTATCGCCATAAAAGAGGTCTTGGATATGTCTCCTCATCCGACGACGAATGTTGCTGGCAAATCATCGATCAAATTGCTAACAAAGCTAGAAACGGATGCTCATCCGATTCTTCAGCTTGGGATTCCGATACTAGTATCGGTGAAATGTTCAAAAAGTTGATGTCGAACATGGTTACGGTCAATCCTACCACAATAGAGGAGGACGACCAGATGCCGACATGGGAAGATCCTTGGGCTATCGAAGCTGAGGTTAAAAAGCTTGTAGACTCGGGTTTCATTAGGGAAGAGCAACATCCAGAATGGCTTGCCAATATTGTCCCGGTCCTTAAGAAAAACGGGAAGATTAGGGTCTGTATTGACTTTAGAGACCTCAACGCTGCTTGCCCAAAAGATGATTTTCCCCTTCCTATCACGGATGTCATCATCGACAATACGTGCGGGTTCGAAAGGATGTCCTTCATGGATGGCTTCTCTGGTTATAACCAAATAAAGATGCATCCATATGATAAAAAGCATACCGCATTTAGAACGCCTCTCGGCGTCTTCTGCTACACAGTTATGCCATTCGGCTTAAAGAATGCAGGTGCTACATATCAGCGAGCCATGTCAAAGATCTTTCAGGAGCATCTCCGAAAGATTGTCGAATGCTACGTAGATGATTTGGTCGTGAAAAGTCGTGATAAAAAAGATCACATTAAGGACTTGAAGACCATGTTCGACTTGATGCGAGCCCATCAATTGAAGATGAATCCTACCAAGTCTTTCCTCGGAATGTCTAGTGGTAAATTCCTGGGATTCGTCGTCACCACCAAAGGTATTCACATCGATCCTGATAAGGTAAAGGCGATTAATGAATTGCAACCTCCGAGAAACCTTAAGGAACTCAGAGGATTGCAAGGGTGGTTAGCTTATATCCGCCGGTTCATCTCGAACCTCTCAGAAAAATGCCAACCATTCTCCAAGCTCACAAAGAATGGCGTATCTTTTGTATGGGATGACGCTTGTCAAAAGGCATTCGAGAGTATTAAAGAGTATCTCTCGAAACCTCCTGTACTCGTCGCACCGAAATCGGGCAAACCGTTCTTGATTTATGTCAAGGCAACAAGCCACTCATTAAGTGCATTACTTGCACAAGATGACGATAACGGTCATGAGCAGGCTGTTTATTATTTAAGCCGAACCATGGTAGGCGCTGAATCCCGATATCCTGTGATTGAAAGAGAATGTCTCTCCTTGGTGTTTGCTATTCAGAAGATGCGACATTATCTGGTTGGACAGACCATTTATGTTATCTCTAAAGTTAACCCAGTCCGAGTGTTCATGACTCAACCAGCTTCCATGAGCTGACGATTAGCAAAATGGGCCTTACTCTTGTCCCAATACGACTTGCATTTTAAACAACAGAAGTCAGTAAAAGGACAGGCCATCTATGATCTCCTGGCAGACAATCCAACTACGGATACCGCCGAGATATATGACGCCCTACCCGATGAAACCCACGAAGTCAATGCAACTTCGCACCAGCAAGTATGGCGTCTATACTTTGACGGCGCGTCACGAGCAACTAATGTGGCAAGTGCTCCTGGAAGTTCTAAGATTTCTTCCGGAGTAGGAGTTGTCTTAGTTTCCCCAGGAAAGCACGTGATGCCTCGAGCTTACTCGTTGACTGAACTGTGCTCAAATAATGTAGCCGAATATAATGCATTACTCATAGGACTCAGTTTTGCTAAAGAACTGGGGGTGGAGTATCTCGAAGCCTTCGGCGATTCTCAACTGATAGTTAAACAAGTCCAAGGAGAATATGAAGTCCGAAGTCAGGATTTAATACCATACCATAAGATGGCAGTGGAGATGGCAGAATCATTCGAAGGATTCTTTATCGAACATATTCCACGGCTACAGAATACCTATGCAGACGCGTTAGCAGCTTTAGCCGTATCTCTGGCACAACCTCCCGAAGCAGAGCAGTTTGTTACGGTAAGAACTCACCAACTCCTAATACCGCTTTACAATGAAGATGCCAAGGAAGAAGAGGTGCAAGAGGTGCACGCTACTCAAGTCGAGTTCGAACCACGAGATTGGCGTTTCCCCATCATCGACTACGTCTTGCATGGAATCTTGCCAGAAGATGTGAAGGAAAGAGAGTCGATCCGACGAAGAGCACCAAGATTCTACTATAACACGGAGAATCGAACGTTGTACCGCAGGGGGTACGATGGTTTGCTATTGCGTTGCTTATCAACCAAAGAAGCTGAAGAGGTCCTTAGGGAGGCGCATGAAGGAGAGTGTGGCGCACACCAACCTGGCCCCAAGCTTTATGATCGCATCAGAAGAATGGGGTATTTTTGGCCTTCCATGATGAGTGATGCAGTCACGTATGCCCGAAAGTGTGATGCATGTCAAATACATGCGAATTACATGCACCAACCTCCGGAGCATCTGCATCCTTCGGTTACGCCATGGCCGTTCGAGACTTGGGGAATGGACATTGTTGGCCCGATAAATCCCCCATCAGTCAAAGGCGACCGGTTCATCCTGGCAATTACCGATTACTTCTCCAAATGGGCTGAAGCAGTTCCACTCAGAGAAGTTAAAACGAGCAACGTAAGCAACATTTAAACTTAACACTCTAAAATGCATGCATTCTCACTTAACCCCTAATTAGACGGAACTAGTACGTCGGGCAAAAAATCCAAACAAGGAACCCCTCATATATATACCATATGTTCCGAATAATTAAGAGCTAAGTGCTGAATGACCTATTCTACCATTAAATATAAATGTGACTAAGCAACACATATAATCAAATCTATCAATGCATATAAGTACATTTAAATATCAACACCTTACCTGTTCAAACAGGTGTGGGTAGTCACGACGAACATCCTCCTCGCGCTCCCAAGAAATCTCTTCGGCTCCTTGCCGGTTCTACTGAACTTTCACTAATAGAATGACTTTGTTTCTAAGCTTTTTATTCTCCCTAGCAAGAATGCATACCGGAATCTCTACGATAGTCAAATCATCCTGAATCTCAACCTCTAGTGAATCAATCACCCTCTGTTGCTCTTCGTCATGCAAATGCTTCTTGAGCATCGAAATATGAAATACATCATGTATACTCGACATCGATGCCGGAAGATCTAATTGTTCGCGTGGAAAACTGTTTTCTTTTTCATTGATATGATTGTCATCTTGGGTTACAAAGATCCGGTCTTTTATAGATCCGGTTACAACTAAATCAAAGAAAAAAATAAAAATTACAACTTTCCTCTTGTGAACAAATCGCAAGCTCCTGTTTTGCGGTTGCTTGCTTGTGTGGGTTCTTTGCCGACGCCGGGGTTAATCCGTGGACCACCGCGCGATCTAGATCCGGTCGGATCTACACGAGTATGCGGGTATTATTCCACGAAGGGAATAATAGCCGGGAGGGATTAATCCACCAAGGGAATAATCGCTCAGATCTCGAGATCTAAGACCAAGCTTAGATCTGGAGTGTAGTCTCGTGTAGATCTCAGATCTGTTCTTTCTTCCTCTCGAGATCCTGCCTTTTCTGACGTGGATGGTCGCCGAGGATCAGATCTGAATGTGCAAGTCTTCTGGTCTTCAAGCTCCGAGTTCACTCTTCAATCCGGCAGAGTTTCGGCTCTTGAAAGTTCGACCTCTGAAAATGAACATCTCTAGGCCTATTTATAGGCTCTCAGGACAGTGGCTGCAAAAAGGGAAATGTCGGCCACCTCTGGCCACTGTCGGCCACCTCGGGCCACTGTCGGCCACCTCGGGGTGGCCGACACTGTGCCTAGCCACCTTGGGGTGGCTCGGCTCATGGCCGAGCCACCTTGGGGTGGCTCGGCCTTGGCCGAGCCACCCCGAGGTGGCTCGGCCACCGAGCCACCTCAGGGTGGCTCGGCCTTGGCCGAGCCACCTTGAGGTGGCTCGGCTTTGGCCGAGCCCCCGCGGGCGGTGTTTTCCGACTTTTTCGAGTCGTTTTCCGTTGTCTCGTTTGTCCGTGTTTCGGTTGACCTGAGACTCTGATTTGATGATCTGATTTGGCAGTAAGTTGGATTCCTGATTTGGCAGTAAATCCGCTTCTGAGTTCGAGTCCGAAATTGATCTTGATTCGATCGTGATTCGTCCGAGTCCGCTCTCGGTTGGATGACTCGTTGATTCCTCAACTCATTAGCTTGATTCTGCACGCGGGTGGATTCATTCCGTCGCTTCCGTGCGATTCGTCGATCTCGTCGCCTCGTTGGCTCGTCGGTTTGTGCCGAGCTATGCTAGGGGACCTATAAGCAATTTTATATGCCTACATTTGGATCGCTCTTGCAACCCAGATGACGACCGAAGAGCAACATCAGAAGCGCCTTGAAGAATTGGAAAGGCTAGATGAAAAGCGCCTGGAAGCTCAACAACATATTGAGTTTTACCAAGCTAGAATTTCTCGAGCCTTCGACAAAAAGGTTCGACAAAGGAGTTTCAAAGAAGGGGATTTGGTTCTAGCTGTAAGACGGCCTATGATCCTTAATTCCAAGAAGAAGGGCTCGAGTGGCGCGTATCGCTTAGTCACCAAGGATGGTGACCGGCTTATGATGCCGATAAACGGCAAGTTCCTGAAAAAATACTATCCTTAGTATCTTCAGGATAACTAATGTATCGGGAAGTTCCCAGAAGAATACTACATGGGGTATTCTTAGGGATAACCCAGTCACTTTAGAATTGATGAATAAGAAATCTACGTTCGAACTCTGAATGTCAGAATGTTTCTTTTTATCAAAATTCTCTAACTCTTATGAGTTATTTTTGTGAGATGAGATCCAATCCTCTGATAGGTTAATCTTTCCTCACCAAACCATCCGCTGATCAAATTAAACGACGGTGGATCCACCAACATTTCCATCTGCCCGTCGTTGGCATTTCTCAGACTCAACATGTTAGGTCCTAATCACCTAGCATTAAAGTCTTCCTTTGAGTGATAATACGAGTTGGCACATTCTTTGCTACCTGTATTCCACTTTCTTTGCTTTCAGATCAAACCTATAAAAGTTAGGGCCAAAGCCAAATTCCTCTCTCGATTCCTTCCATGAACGAGAGGTCCACTTTTAATTTGAACAGTCAAACCTATAAAAGTTAGGATTGTTCCCGATCTCACTTAGTCAAGTTTACAAATAGTTAAGACTAAGACCGAGTCATTCCTTTTCGATAAACGAAAATCCGCCTTTGTTCCTTTTTCCACCAAACCTATAAAAGTTAGGGTTGAAATTGGGCTCTCCCCTCAATAAATGAGGGATTCTTTGATTCAAATGACTAATCCTATAAAAGTTAGGGCCGTTTGAATTTTTCTGATTCTCGGAGTGGAGATCCCACTCTTAGTTTCATCTTTTCGGATTCTGGGGGTGGAGATCCCACCTTGAGTTTCCTTTCTGACTGTAGATAGAATATAAAATTCTTCCTCTTCAGTCCCGGGAGATAGAATATAAAATTCTTCCTCTCTCGTTTCCCAATCCGTCTTTATTCTGATAAAGGACACAATTTTCAATTTCCAATCTGTGCACGGGGAATTTTATCTCCTAAATAGAGATAAGTCTACGCCTAACACGCGTCGCCGGTTTAGTCTTTCACCGATTGAAAAAGACACCAAGGTCTAAACTTGGGGAATTTTATCCTGAAGCCTAAGTAGGGATGAGTCAACGCCTAACACGCGTTGCCGGTTTAGTCTTTTACCGATTGAAAAAGACACTAATGTCTAAACTTGGGGAATTTTATCCTGAAGCCTAAGTAGGGATGAGTCAACGCCTAACAAGCGTTGTCGGTTTAGTCTTTCATCGATTGAAAAGGACACCAAGGTCTAAACTTGGGGAATTTTATCCCGAAGCCTAAGAAGGGATAAGTCATCGCCTAATACGCGGTGCGGGGTACCTTTTCCCTATAAGAAATGGTGAAGCCTATGTATTTAAAATCATAGCACAAAGTCTTAGAGAATTCACTCTCTTAGCACAACGTTACATGCGGAACGGATTTAGACAATCCGCATGCTAGCCCGATTCAAACGGTGATCGGTAAAGGCACATCAAACCCGTTGAAGGCTGGGGGTTTGCCAAAAATCCCAAAGTCTATGTCTAACACACATTGCCGATTTAGTCTTTCGCCGATAAGGTCTAAACTTGGGGAATTTTATCCCGAAGCCTAAGAAGGGATAAGTCATCGCCTAATACGCGGTGCGGGGTACCTTTTCCCTATAAGAAATGGTGAAGTCTATGTATTCAAAGTCATAGCATTAAGTCTAAGAAAAGCAATTCTCTTAGCACAACGTTACATGTGGAACGGATCTAGACAATCCGCATGCTAGCCCGATTCAAACGGTAATCGGTAAAGGCATATTAAACCCGTTGAGGGCTGGGGGTTTGCCAAAAATCCCGTAAATCTTGTCATTCAGAATAAACACAGAAAGATCACAAAAGAAGCAAATGCGGAGTCTCCATTAATAGATCGAGTCAAAAGCATACAATAAAAAGCTCGTCAGCCCGAAGGCAGTTGGCGGTTGAGAATATGTGACTTTAAACTAAAAAGTCTATCTACATAACTCCGCTCGAGTTCTGCCTGCAGATCAGCTCGAGCAGATTCTTCAGAACTGCCCAAAATCTCCACGGCTTCACTCTTCAGCTTCATCAGTCTCTCCTGGGTGGATCCTAGCCTCTCGAGTTCCTGTTCACGAGAACGCTCTAATCCAGCCAGGTCATCTGCAATAAGAGCAACAGATTCCTCGGCGCGCTTCAAGGCCTCTTTCAACCTAGTCACTTCCTCGCGGCTCGAGTCCAAAGAGCGGAATAGCTCAGCTCTATCCGTATCTTTCCTCGCTACGGTAGCCATTAGCTGCGCAATGGAGCTCTCATGTGACTGAAGCTCGCATCCGATAGAAGATCTCAGGTCGCGCCACTGTGCCAGCCTATGCTCCAGCTGAGAGGACACGAAAGAAGAAGCCCCGTTAGTCTCCAATTCCTTCAACTCTCGGATCTCTGACTCCAGAACAGCGAAATCGACAGTGAAGGAATCGGCCAATTCCGGGTATCCTTCTTCCCTCATCATCATCATGTGGCGAGAAAAGGAACGCCTGAACTGATCGAGACAGTATCCTCTATGAAGAAGTTTCTCGATCATGCTGTTATAAAAAGCAGTGAAGAAGCCGAGGTCCGTACGAAAAATGTCTCTGTCTGGATCGGTATCGACCAAAAGGGCACAGACACGCTCATATAAGGAGGATCGAGATCCTACAACCAACAATATAGAAGGTTAGGAGACTATCGAATACGATAAGGAAATTCAAAGGCAAATTCCTAGCATACCTATGCCGACTGAGGTCCCCTCGGGCTGGGGTCCGACAGACTCCGAGATAACGGCAGGAGCGGTCATGGAGGGTATATCAACCCCTCTAGGAAAATCAGTCATACCTCTCGGCTGTGGCGGGGAAACACCGCTCTTAGGCAAACTATCAGTCCCAGAAACTATAGTGGCATCAGGCACAACGGCTGGTCCTATAGTTGCACTTCTTTATTAGTCAAAATGAAAATTTAGACAAATAAGGAGGATTGGGATGATAAGGTCATCTGCATACCTGTAGGTCCATCATCCTCAGGTATCTGGGGAATGCCAGGAGTCATAAGAGTATCAGTCCCAGTGGCTGGTCCTATGATTGCACTCATATATTAGTCAAAAGTCAGATAAACAAATAGAAGTACGATATCCCTAAATCGTATGCGTACCTGTAAGTCCGTCACTCCGAGGCAAGCTAGATATGCTAGGAATCGATATTGGGCTAATCCCAATGGTTGGCGCTGTAATATTAATCCTTCGTTAGTCAGACAAAAGATCAGGCAAGATGAAGGGAATCAGATATATACCTATGAATGAATCACTCCCAAAGTATGGTCTCACGGTTCCTCTGGTAGTCTGTTCAGCCAGCATGTCAGCTAATAAGCCAGCATCGGGTTTCGAGAAGCTTGGTACAGGAGCACACCCCCGTTCCTCAAAACCTACATCATGATAGGCTCCATCCTCAACTGGCTTTTCCATCGCGACATCTGCAGGATAACCTAAATGTTGGAAGATGAGGAAAGCTCAGAAATACCTACAGCAAAAAACAGAAGACTCTCTTTCCCCATGCTTGAGGAGGGTATCAGTGGATGTAGATATACCTGAATATGGGATGGTGGGCTCAACACTATTCACCTGCTCAAGATCAATGTTTAGATCGATGCCCAGAGAACCGTCATGAAGGGCGTCGCACATCTGCTGCATGAAGCAATCCATGTTATCAGATCCAGGAGATACCGGACCCGGTGGAAGTTCGCCCTCTACAAAGAACCCTGGAGCATAAAACATGGTTACGAATCCCAAAAGGTAAATCACTTTAAAGCAATAAAAATAAATATTACCTTCCCCTCCATCGGCGATGCTTCCTAAATCCACTCCAAAAGGACGCTGACCGTCGTGTGGTTTATGAGCGGTCTTCTTCCTTTTCGGGGCGCCAGCCCTCCTAGGACCAACAGGACGGTCATGCACGGACTTGTCACACGTCCCAACATGCGTGGAAGCTCGATCGCCGGGCCCTGAGCTCGTATGATGAGAAGCTGGCGACTCATGATCGTCAACTGTCCTACCTAAAGTGACAATGGTCATTTCATTAAACGAACAAGAGCTGTCGTTTATACCAATTAGAATGGAGAAGGAAAATCAAAGAGCATAACAAACCTATATCGAGTTCTTCTCTGTCGGTATCTACATCCACATATTCTTCCTCAGAAGTCTCGTCGTCATCACCCGTAGGAAGGAGCTTTTCATCATCTTGGAGAAGAGATTTGGCAGGCCCTTTTCTCTGCTTCTGAGCAAGCTCAGCCCTGCGAGCAGCCATCATAGCAACCTGGACCGAGTGATCGGACTGTAACTCTGAAAGGCTCCTCACACCTATGGACTCATAGGCGGAAAGAAACCACTTGCAACTGAGGAAAGTGGTCAGCGGCTTACGCCTATATGAAGGAAGAGCAAAATGGGCTCCAGTGCAGCCCACCATAGTCCACAGCCATGCTCGTACGCTGTCAATCAGTCCTCCATCAACCTGCAGGCTACGGCTTGGATTCCCGACATATAGTTGGTCATAGCCGAACTGGCGAGCAAAGCGGCAAGGGAGATAAGGCTCTATGTGGCATCGGTTCTTCACCCGGAGGACATTAAGTCAGGACGGTGAAGAACGAGCCACGCCATCAGATATGCGTAAGGAAGCTCGACCTTCGGACAAATAAGCTCAGTCGATGGTTCAGAACCCATCTGTGTAAAACTGCTGACTAGACACCTAAGCCCGCAATGGATGCCAGCAACCATCGCTGGGAGCAGGGAAAGCTCTCTCCCGTAAGCTAGCTGAACTACAGGGAAGAGCACCTCGACAGGTAGAGCGTCTGAAGGCTGGTACGGGACAACACATTTCTTCAACCAAAGGGCAAGGTAGCCTGCTAGTAGAGTCCGGGGCCCAATGGACTTCTGTGCACGGCAGAGAAAAGAACGAAACTTGGTTCCCGCAGGAAAAGCTCCCTCAGCACTGGCAATGGTGTAAGAACGAGCCTCAGCCTTCTCCATCAACTCATTAACGGCGGTAGGGGTCAAGACGTCTAACTCACGAAGGGGCTCGCCGGAATCACCCTCCAAATTCGGGAACAAATAGACAGCAAACTGCTTCAAGCTGATCTGCTTTTTCCTCTTCGCTGGAGGAGAAATCTGGATCAAGGAGGTATGATAATGGCAGGTGAGGTCCCAAAGAGTATCATACATATCGGGAGTATCCTTCTTCAACCACTCCAACAGCTGGTTCAAGGGAAAGTACTCCTGATATGGGCAATCCCCTATCGGAAGACCAGAAACCTGATGCATCTCATGCAAGGCCAACCCTAACTCGCCACCGCTGGTCAGGAAGGTGTTACTGTCAGGCATATAGGTCTCTAGCAATGCCAAGAAATGGCGACAGCTGACCGGGATTCCGTACATGGTGGCTCGTATAGGTGCATATAATCCACTACCCTTCAAATCCCTCTCCCAGCGCGCTAAGACGAAACTAGTCATGCGTGCCCACCCCCCCTTGGCTAGTGAGGAAGCCCAACCATAGCATCTATAATCTGGTGGATGTAACCTTCTCCCCAAAAGAGCCAGACGATTACCCACGGTAGGAGCAGCTGCTGACACCTCGCCCGGGGGTGCAGTGTCAAGGCCCATGATCCCTGGTCGAAGGCCACGAATATCATGATGCCCGCTAGAACCAGGAGTCTTGTGATGAGAGGCATATCCACACTGGACTCGCTCAGCATCATCAGTAAGGTGCCAAGACATCTGTCGCTCCACGGCCTGTCCCTTCAAGTGACTGAAGGAATATTGACGGGGAATGGAGGGAATGTACAAGACAGCTCCTTCGTCGAGAGTCAGTCAGTGTTCCTCGGTAAGGGTCAGCGTAGCAGGATCCTCGACGTGATCTCCGAACAGGAAACTCGGCTTCTTTAAAGCCTGAGTAGAGGTAGAATCCACAGTAAAGGAGGCATCCGTGATAAGCTGGCGTAAGCAATGACGCCCTCCTTCCCGTATCAAACGACAGGATTCGTCAGAGCGATCTCTGTCAAACCGAGGGAGTGGACCAACGGCCTGCCTGAGAGAAGCTGAGGAGAAGACCTCCCGGCTACAACCAGTGTTGGCATGAGGAGGAAGGCTACCCGCGGGAAACTCAACTGCAATAAAACACAAGGATAGAGTCAGAAAATTCATCTCATAAGAAGAAAGATAAGCTCATTCACGGAATAATTGGAGAGACGATTTTGAGTGTCCTACACTGGAAGAACAATATGCATCATCACGTAAATAACGTGGTAACATACACCGACCTATAAGGTGTAGGACGACACAAAATCGTCCCAATATACCAGAAGACTTGAATTGGCCAAGCAAAACAAGTCCGAAACCTTAACCCCCGCGAAGGAGGGTGTCGGTTCTTCCTTCATGACCCGCGAAGAGGTCAATCAGGGATACAGAAAATATAAATTCTCACCCCCAAAGAAAGAGGCCGCTGGATAAGATGCCGCGGGAACCTCTTCCTCGCTGTGCTGCGAATGAGAACGACTCCTACGAGGTCGAGGTCGGCGTGGAGACATTGAAAATCTGCAACGAAAAGCAGCAAGTCAGGTACAATCTAAAATATGAATACACGAAATTTAAAAGGGAAATTAAGAACTTTAATTAAAATCCTATGTATAAATAGGATTTTATAGTTGAAGTCTAGTTAAACCTACAAATTTCGTGCATGCGAAACAATGATTGTCATTTTTCGCTGTGAATTTTGGTGAAATACCCAAAATACCCTTCGTGTTCAAGGCTAAATTTGAGTCAAGGACACGCTCGAGTTGGGTCATGGTCATCATATTTGTTCATCTAGCACCCCAAACATCCCATAATTTTGGTTAATTTTACAAATAAACCCTTTTGTAAAATATAGCCAAGTTTGCATATAGACCCCTCCACAAATTTTAGTTTAACATCCACATGCCTTTCTCAAAACTTTGGTCATGAGTTTGTGGTCTAAACTTTTAGAATTTCAGCCCTTTTGCAAATAAACCCCTCTACACTTTGTAGGTCGCTTTTTTGCAAATAAACCCCTCAAAATTTCAGCCCTTTTGCAAATAAACCCCTCTACACTTTGTAGGTCGCTTTTTTGCAAATAAACCCCTCAAACAACATTGATTCTTTCGCATGCAAAACTCTACACTTTGTAGGTCGCTTTTTTGCAAATAAACCCCTCAAACAACATTGATTCTTTCGCATGCAAATACCTATCAAATTTCGGCCAAAGGGGGGATAAAATTTCAGTCCTAAAATTCAGCCCCCTTTGCATAAAAAACCCTCAAATTTCAGTCCAATTTTACACAAAAGCCCCTCAAATTCGGCCATATTGTGGATTTTACATAAAACCCCCCAAATATTTGTGCATACACAACCCATCATCAAAGAGCCTATCTTCTAACTCATGAGAACAAAAAGCTAGGATCTTGGCATGTAAATTCATGTTATACCCCCATAACAAGCATAAAGCTACAATCTTGTCAAAAAAAAAGAGATCTTGTGAGAGGAGATTTACCCAAAACCAAGAAGCCTTCTTTGAGCTTGAGGATGAAGAAAAAACCCTAGCTTGGAGGAGAGGAAATTTCGGCCAAGGAGGGGATTAATGGGTTTTGAGTTCTTGAAAGAGAGAAACAATGGGGGATGGATGAAAGGAGGAAGAAAGAGTTTGAGAGGGATTCTCTTTTGAAAATTTGAAAAGAAGGGGGAAAACAAAAGGGGAAACAACAAAAAAAGAAAGAAAAAAGAGAAAAAGGGGGGGGGGGGAGCCCGCTATGG
>NC_033799.1:13157697-13158191 GCF_001876935.1 Asparagus officinalis | reverse complement strand
CTCGCCCATGCCGAGACACCCAAGGGTGTGGGTGTCTCGGCCAAGGTGTCTCAACCCAATACGAGCCCCCGGATTCCCTTTTTGAGACCCGATTTCGTCCATTTTCGTCGATTGTTTGAACGTTTCGACAAAATCAATACTAATCAACACCAGACGATTCAAAACCCCAGTCAACGCGTTGCAACGAAAGTTAACGTTCGACGATTCAAAACCCTAGGGTCAACGCCGGTCAACGCGTAACCCTAGGTCAACGCCAGTCAACGCGTTGCAACAAAAGTCAACGTTCGAGGATGCGAAGTCCACACAAGTCAACGTTTGACGATTCGAAACCCTAGGATCAACGCCGGTCAACGCGTAACCCTAGGTCAACGCCAGTCAACGCGTTGCGACCAAAGTCACCGTTTGACGATTCGAAACCCTAGGGTCAACGCCGGTCAACGCGTAACCCTAGGTCAACGCCAGTCAACGCGTTGCAACAAAAGTCAACGTTCGAC
>NC_033799.1:13130048-13156815 GCF_001876935.1 Asparagus officinalis | reverse complement strand
GTCTAGGCTTTGCCTAGACACCCCAGGGGTGTCCCAACGCCCTAGGTGCCCTCTTGCCTATAAATAGGAACCTTAGGGCCTCATTTTGGAGGATCTGGATTTTTTGAAGAGTTGGCGAAGCCCTGCTGCAGTGAAGAGTGGTCGAGCGCTTCAACACAAGGGAGTTCCTCATCACCCGCATCTGTTCCTTAGCATTACCCTTCGCCGGTAATCCTAAGAAGAGCAAATATCTCGTTTTAGCCGAGATAGGCGCTTCAAGTTTCTAGATCCCTTCGCGGATCAACGAAGCTCTGCCCGATTTTTCTGGATCATATCTGATTGCCAGGTAGTCCATGGATATCGACGTCCCCGTCACAGGCCAAAGACCCACGCAAGCAAGAGACGATAAACGGACCTTGCGTTTATTTTCAAAAAAGTTGTAATTTTTATTTTTGTCATTTGAATTCATTTGTAAACGATTAAAGTTCTAATGAAATCAATGATGAAGGCAACTTTCAACAAAAACACGTAGCACTACAAATTCATTTTGTTATTGAATTTGAGTTTCCTTTGAGGTGTCTTTAAGTTGATTTTAGTCTATGAAGCTCTGAGGTGTCTTTAAGTTGGTGTGTTTTGTGATGTAGTAAGCCTGAAAGGAGTGAAGCACTAAATGCTAGTACATAATGTACTTATGGGTCTCAGGAACTTAAAGCTAATGTTCAGGTTTTCAATCAGTCAATGAGAACATAGTAGAAACAAACAGAAAATACAAGAAAATCTAGAAACATGACTGATGGAAATTTATGTTGTGTTGGCAAACCATAGCTATAAGCTGAATATGATGAAGTAGGTTGGGACGATTGGTAATGAGTTCAGCTGAATTTTAAGAAAACATTTTATGCTACATTAGTGGAGAATCTAGTTGATGATAGCCTATATTAAATGTGAACATCACGAAGTAGGTGGTATTATGATCAGTAATAGGTTGACTGATTTTTGAGATTACAGCTAACTCAAGCTCAAGTTTAATCTTTCTAATGAAATGCGTATAATTCAGGGTTGTATACAGAGCGGTCTTAAGTGTATAGAAGTATGACCATATTTATCTTTGTTTTTTCCCCTACATATAAGGATAAAAGTTCAAATATTGAACTTGATATCATACTTAAAAAAAGACCCAGTATGATTGGTTTTAAGTTTTAAGTTTTATGTACAGCAACTGTTAAGTACATGACATAATGTAACTTACTACATCTAGAAAATAGAAAGTTCAATAACTTATAATGTTTGTTACCACATAATGTAACTTACTGCATTCTCCATTAGCCCATATCATTATTTTCAGCTTCTTTCACCTAATTAGATGCAAATGTTGTATGTAACTGAACAAGGAAATAACATATCATTATTTTCAGCTTCTTTCACCTAATTAGATGCAAATGTTGTATGTAACTGAACAAGGAAATAAGAAATAAGATTAATTCATTTCTTTCACCTAATTAGATGCAAATGTTGTATGTAACTGAACAAGGAAATAAGAAATAAGATTAATTCATTATTCTGTTCTATTGCTCTGAACATAGTTGTTTTTTCAACTTCATTTGTGATTTCCTTTATTGCAGAATGTTGATACTTTTTTCTTATAGATCTACTCATGAAGAGAATAACAGTTGTATATGTTTCCTTATTGCAGAATGTTGATATTTTTTTCATTTATGTTTCCTTATTGCAGAAGGTTTCCAAAAGTAGCAGAAAGGATGAAGGATGGTATGTGGCTGAGTTTTAGAAGACCACACATCTTATAAACATTGTTGTTTATTTCAGTTTGTTAATCATACATTCTGTATATTGTTTGTGTTGTTTTGACTACATGTGTGGTTTGCCAAGGATTACCTATGTTCTTGTATTGCACTGCTTAAATAAATTTATGCTTTGTATTTGGCATGTGGTGTTATGTAATAGATTGTTTGTTCAGTATGGGGTTTGAAATTTGAGCTCGTTATCCATTTTGTAGTTAAAAAAATTGGATCTGATTATTACTTTTTTTCTGCTTTATCTCTGTGCAGCACTAATCCCATTGTTGTGTGTTGCATGTACTCAATTCTTGGTTGTTTATTCGGATCCTATAGGATCAGTTTGGTGATCTTCAAATAACTTGGCTGGGACCAATCCTTATCCAGTTTTAAGAAGAAATGGTTGTGTGTTGCATTGTTGTGTGTTGCATTCCTCCTGATCCTGGAGCTGGTTATTTTGTTAATTCACTTTGGTTCCTCCTTTGGCTGAGTATGTCTCCCTACAGCAAGTTGGCCATGGTTATGTATGCTTAGTTTAGTACAAACTTTTTTAAGCATGTCAATATTTTATTTCAGTCCTAAATATTGATTTGTTTGCGACTTATAAAAATAATGGGGTTCTTAGTATACATGGGAATTGTCTAATTTTTGTTTTTGTTTTTGATGAGGTAATTATTTATAAATCTTCAATAAGGGCGAAAGTGGTATTTTTAAAAAAAATAATGAGATTAATCTCCTTAACCCCTCTTCATTTGCCAAACACAAAAGACTTAACCCTTTTGTCTTAACTATCGTATCCAAACGGGTTTAGAATTTTTTTAACCCTTCACGATGGATTAACTAAGTTAACACTTCTCTTTAATCTCTCTTCCTTAACCATTTGCCAAACAGGGCCTTGTAGTATTAATTAACCAAAATGTTAAGTACTATGGTACCGTTTGACAAAGGGTTAAGTGAGGGGTTAAGGAGACTTAACCCCTTCTTAACCTGCCAAACACAACAAATCTATATAAGGGTTAAAGTGAGTTAACCCTCCATAATTTGCCAAACATAAAAAATATAGAAGGGTTAAGTTAACCCCTCTAGAGGGGTTAAAATGAGTTAACCCCTCAAAATATAGAAGGGTTAAGTTAACCCCTCTAGAGGGGTTAAAATGAGTTAACCCCTCAAAATGAGGGGTTTACTAATACTCCTATTTAGATGGAATAAGAGTTAACCCTTCTAATTATAAAGAAAATAGTCAAAATCATTGTTATTCCCAAACACTAAAACTGATCATAAGAGCTAAAATAAAACTTATTTAACGGGTTAATAATTTAGTCATTCGGATTATCAAATGGGCTAAGTACATTAACGGGTTAATAATTTAGTCATTCGGATTATCAAATGGGCTAAGTACATTAATCCTTCTCTTTAACCCATTTTCATTAACCCTTTGCCAAACGGGGCCGTACAAGAACAAAGTACGTAACTTGCTCGTAATTATCTTGTCACGGCATTATTTCCCATCTCATTTCACCTCTTAAAACCTACAATATACCGAACTTCCATTGACATGAGCAAAAACTACCCCCAACGCCTTGGATCCCAAACTCTCATCACATGCCACGTCACTCTCATCCACAAACTCAGAACATGGGCTAGCCCTCTACTTGCCCTAATGGAGACACGAACTCCAACTGTGACAACAATGCACTTGTCTACAAAGGGCCAAACCCCCCCAAAATCTTGTCCGAAAATTAACACCACCACACCTACTAAAGATAGCATACCCCCACAAAAGATAGAGCAATGATAGGCAGAGAGCATGAAGCAATGAAAAACAATAGAGATAGGCACACTCATCTGCACAATACATGTCCAATAATTGCGTGCTGTTTTTTTTTTAAATATATTATTACAAAATTATCCTAGGAATCTAGCTATATATTAAAAATGGAGTCATGCGGTAATTAAGCACAAATTTTTACCAGAACAACATATATTAGTTAGAGATATCTTCCACGTGCGAGGTGTTCTGATAAGATTTATGCAAACGATTGTTGGTCCAAAGGAGAAACTCTCATTGATAACGACCAGCGAGAGAAAGAGGAGTTGTGAAAATTCATACACGAATGCTAAGATAGTTTCCTTGCTTGAACAACCATCTTCAAAGGGTATCAAACTATAGGACTGCCCATGAGAGCATAATAATCAAGCCCAAAAATTAACTCCACCACAACTGCGACATACATTGGAGCCCACGCAAAAGATGGAATGGATGGATATATAGAGAACATGAAGCAATCAAAATGTTAAAGATAGGCATACTCAACTACAAACTATATAGCCAATAATTACAAGCTCGATTCTACTTGTTCCTTTAAAATTACAAAAAGAAAAAGCCTAAGAGCCTAGCTAGAAAATAAAAAGAGAAAAAAAAGGAAAAAAAAAGAGCCATCTGATAGACAGCGTTCACAAAACAACTAGTGATATCACCGTGAGATTAACGCATTGATCCCAAAAAAGTTCCATCTCTGCAGTCATTTCACTGAACAATTAGCGATCCAATAGTAGAGATTAATGCATTGATCCAAAAGTTCCGTCCTCTGAGAATCGTTCAAATTAGAGTATCACCATTGGAAGCATGATCAGAACGAATATGGATACGAATACGGATGGTAATCTAACTGTCGACAACTTGACGCCATTGACCTCGTCAGACCCAACAGCGAACGGCATCTCGTCGTGGGGCACGGAGCAGGATGTGGGACCTGCATTTCCATCCGGGACCGCCATGAGGGCGCGTAGGACTGACGTGGCAGTGGGGAGGTAGAGGGTCCTGTTCTTGGAGAGGAGCCACGTCAGCCCCATGAGCTGGCACTCTCTGGCATCTTCATCTCGTTGCTTGGTGCTTGACCTGCTAGCATTTGTGCTTAACTGCAGGTGTTGAATAGATTAAATTAAGACAGAGACAGGTATCTGCAAAATCCAGTGTTGTTTTTAACTAAATACCATGAAATTAACAAGGCAACATTATGAGCACTCATTAGAAAAAAAAAAAAGGAAAGGTCAAAGAAAAGTGAGATGCAAATGTAGAGATTCCATTATTATCAGACCACTCATTGCACATATGCTCTCTTCTTCTGTATTGTAAGCCACTTTTACAGTTGACACCTTCGAAGATTGTACATAACTGAAAAGGACGCAGAGTTGGATGTCTGGTACATAGGAAAATTACAATTTTCAACTGTAATTTCAATTCATGAAGCCCATTTTTTGCAACCACTTGTACACCAGGAATGTGCTTAATTATAGAGAAACAAACAGCCGCAATTAATGATAACCACATGTACAATTGTAGTTTAATTTTCCACTTCTCTTGTGTTACATGAAATTTAAAACTAATGCTAAATATCTGACTGATATCTAACTATCACACAATGATAAGTAGAAGTAAACAAAATTTGTAGAATCATGCATCATGAGAGCCACGTGCACGTATCTAGTAGCTAAATGGTAGTGAGATATTTCCATGATGACCTAGTTGGCTAAGAAATTAACATCGTTACTCAATGTAGAAATACTTTTTTGAATATACTAGTAACGAAATGACCAAGGAACTGTATTAAAAAAAAAACAAAAAAGGTTCTCAATACATCATATGTCTTATCTGTTGACATCTTCTATGCCAATGAATAAGGCTTAAATAGATGAACCAAGAATTCCTCAAGTAGAGTCATAGTGATTATAACTAAAATGCTAATGATTAGAGCATAAATCATGATTCAAGTTACTACTTTAGATATTTCTTATGCTAAAAGCAAGTTTAAAGGGATATTTTGGCAACCAAAGTTACCAAACAAAAAAAAAACTTCTTTAACAATTAAAAAGTAATGCATTTCCAAATCTTCTTTTTGACCATCCACTTCCCATTGAGAGCAATCATAGCTGGGCCTACAAAAAGACCCAACCGAAAGAATGCTTTCGCCCCTCAGTACTTTCATCATTAAGGAACATCAAAAGAATATAAACATTAGTTTTATTTGATATAGTTATAGTTGCAAATTATTAAAAAAAGCCGATTACAATTGCACTGGAAAATCGTTTATTGAATGTGGGCGTAACATTAGGTGAAGGATTAGGCTATCGTCTTCGTTCAATTATTCAATATAAAAATAAATAAAAATGCAAGAATCACAAAAAAGTCTTTTATACTAAAATCTTGGCCCGACCCCCCTGTTCTTCTATTCAATTTTGCTTATGGTTATCTCTTCATTAATAAGTTAATCACTATCCTACACTTTTTATTTGCTTCAAATCAATTATAAGTTTAACGCCGGTCTTCTTCAATTCAATGATATTTTAATTTATGTATGTTAGAATATGAATATATAACCCTCAATTCTCACGATAACTTTAAACTTTGGTATAACGGTACTTAGAGGGCTTTTAAGATGATAGCAAAGCAACTCAGGTTCAGATCCCACATGTCATGAATTTAAAACGGATTTTCTAAAAATTTGACACTACTATCTAAATCTAGGTTTTAGTCCATAAAAAGAGATTGAATATAAAAATATAATCGTCAACTATTATCGTAACTTCGAAGATTTGGTCCAATAGTTATGGGGGACTTTAACAATGTATTCTATAATCTTCATTGCTCTGGTACAGATTTTGTCCTTATTGATTTTTCTTATTTTATCTAGATTTTATAGGAGCAAGGTCTAATAAAACTATATTTCTTACCAATAAACCCCCGACGAAAACCATATTTGCAAACTTAACCTTCAAATCTACATTTTTGCTATGTCACCCCGCAATTCTGCCACACTAAGTTAAAATGCACTCCAAACTTAACTGTTAGTTTTTGAACCGGTGGAAGAAGAAAATCTGAGCTATAAGCTTAACAAGAAAAATTTTAAGAGAATATATTTGAAATATTATTTAACATTATGTACTATATAGCTCAATGTGATGTGGTTCTAGAGGAATGAATTAGCGGATATCTAGATGAGGATAAATCTGCAAATATATTGATTTGAGAGGGTACGCAGGTAGCATAAAAATAAAAATAACTGGAGGCTCTAAACGCAAATTAAAAACAAGATCAGGGGGGAAAAAAGTTAATTTGGTGATTCTCTAATTTGAACGATTCTCAGTAGGACAGGAACTTTTGGGGATCAATGCATTAATCTCTACTATTTGGATCGCTAATTGTTCAGTGAAAATTTGACTTTGCAGAATGGAACTTTTTGGGATCAATGACGTTATACTCACGGTGAATATCCTAGTGTTTTGTGAACGCTTGTCTATGCAGATGGCTCTTTTTTTTTTCCTTTTTTTTCTCTTTTTTATCTTTCTAGCTAGGCTCTTAGGCTTTTCTTTTTGTAATTTTAAAGGAACAAGTAGAATCGGCTTGTAATTAATTTGGCTATTTTTAGTTTGTAGTTGAGTATGGCTATCATTTAACATTTGATGCTTTACATGTTCTCTATATATCCATCCATTCCATCTTTCTTGCCGTGGTTCCAATGTATTGTCGCAGTTGTGGTATTGGAGTTTAATTTTGGGCATTGAATTATTGATTGCTCATGGGCAGTCCTATAGATTTGATACCCTTTGAAGATGGTTGTGCAAGCAAGGAAACTATCTTAGCATTCTGTATGAATTTTTCACAACTCCTAACTTCTCTCGCTGGTCGTTGATCAATGAGATTTCTCCTCGTTGACCACATCGTTTGCATAATCTTATCGAACAACCTCGCACCGTGGATAGGATATCTCTCAAACATTACATACTAGTGGGTTCTTTGGTCTAAAAATTGTTGTGGTTAATTACCGCATGACTCCTTTTTTAATATATCAGCTAGTATCCTAGGATATTTTGTACAATAATATATTTAAAAAAATAACAGCACGCAAGTTATGGGACATGTATTGTGCAGATGAGTGTGCCATATCTCTATTGTTTTTCATTGCTTCATGCTCTCTGACCTATCATTGCTCTATCTTGTGGGGGTTGTTCTTTCGTAGGCTGTGGTGTGTAATTTTCGGACAGATTTGGGGGGGTTTGGCCCTTTGATTAGACAAGTTTGCATTGTTGTCCACAGTGTGGAAGTATCGTGTGCTCATTAGGGCAAGTAGAGGGCTATCCCATGTGGTCTTGGTTTGTGGATAGAGTGAGCGTCGGCATGTGATGAGAGTTTAGGGATTCAAGGCCGTTTGGGGGGGTAGTTTTTGCTACATGTCATGGAAGTTCGGTATATGTAGGTTTCTTTAAGAGGTGAAATTGAGATGGGAAATAATGCCGTGAACAAGATAATTACGAAGCAAGTTACGTTTACTTTGTTCTTGTACGGCCGTTTGGCAGGACCCGTTAATTGAAAAATGGGTTAAAGAGAAGTTAATGTAACTTAGCCCATTTGATAATCGGAATGACTAAATTATTAACTCGTTATATAAGTTTTATTTTAACTCTTATGATCATTTTTAGTGTTTAGGAATAATAAGGATTTTGACTATTTTCTTTATAATTAGAGAGATTAGTTTTTAATCCTTCTAAATAAGAGTATTAGTAAACCCCTCATTTTGAGGGGTTAACTCATTTTAATCCCTCTAAAAGGGTTAGCTTAACATTTCTATATATTTTGTGTTTAGCAAATTATAGAGGGTTAACTCACTTTATAACTCTTATATAGATCTTTTTTGTTTGGCGGGTTAAGAAGGGGTTAAGTCTCCTTAACCTCTGACTTAACCCTTTGCCAAACGACACCTTAGTTTTCATGTAAATGGGTTCTTCGTGTTTGGTTCCCATTAAAAACAGGAGTGAAAATTAATCTATGTACTATTTTCTTATTTGATTGGTGTATATATGTATATAGGAAAATAATTGGTTAAACCAAATTTTTTTTATTATAATCCAAAATTCCACACTTATGTACACACACAAGGAATCAGCTTTTTATCCATAAAAAGTAGACTTCAGCCTATTTCTTCTCATTTTGGAAAGAAATAGGTGTGTTTGCCAATTTGCTGATGTGAAGGCCTTTTCTATGGATTTGGATCCTCTCCACTACAAAAAAGTAGTGGAGATACCACTATTTTTAATCTCAAGCGTTAATTATTTAGTAGGTGGTTATGATACAATCTAAATCTAACACTTACCATACCCCCGCGTATTGCACTCATTCTTAATTTGCACTAAAAGAAAAAATCATAACCATCAACTAGATAATCAATGACTGTGATTATGTAGTGGCCCCTCCACTATATTTTTTTTTTGTAGTGGAGAGGATCCGAATCCCTTTTCTATAGCCTATTTTCCTATTTTTATTTGCGAGCCAAATCCATGAAATTCAAAGCTCAAACTCAATTTGCTTTAGATTGAATCGTCAGAGATTGGAAACCAATTCCTTGGATTTTATGGTGAACCGAGCTGAGTTCTATAGAGAGACGTACATGCATTCCTTATTTAGAAAAATGTAGTTTCATATTCAATTTTAGTATTTGGTTTGTTTCGTTGTTGATCGACTATGTACATATTTATTATACAAAATGTATGTTTATTGCAAATCAGGTGTTAATTTGTTTATCTACATTGCAAACTTTCACTGAACTTGATGGTTCATACTAAAGGAATTCACATTTTCTTTTGTAATCTGAGAATAATTTGTGGAGAAAGTAATTTAATTAGTTACATTATCCAATTATTTTAGCTTTATTAGAAAGTAATTTAGTTACATTATTCAATAAGGATGCGGGTGGCCGTCAACTTTTCTCTATCAATTTTGTTTTTTTCATGTAGGATGGATGAGGTCATAGACTCAGAAATGAGCATGCACTAAAGAGTTGTGTCATTTTGGAGTTCACTAAATACTTGGTGCTCTACTTGTCGATTCTTTTATCATAGGCGTGATATTTGATTGATTTGGGGGATATTATTACTAATGGATGTTGATTAGGATTTCGATTAATTAGGGGCCTTAGAGTTTGTTGCCTAGTTGATTACATATGTGAATGAGTAAAAGGCGGTGCAACTTAAAAGAGTCGGCCGCCATAAACTTTTTCATCAAGCTTGTCATTATAGGGTAAATGGTTTAGAGTGGATGGTAGATTTTTGTGCTGATTAAATTAGTACGTGGCATGTCAAGGTTTGTAGTATTTCCCCCCTGAAAAGAGTAAAAGTACATGATCAATTACAAATTAAATCAATATTGCGTGTGATCAAAGATACCAATTTGTAAAGACTAATGTATTATTGTGAGGAGGGTTTCTGTGTTCTTCTTGCACGTACCCTAGCAAATAAATGCTCACCCAGATAGCTCAATTACTAATTAATTAGTTGAGCTTGTTATGCATCATTTGTCTTCTTGTCATTGCGACAATCAAGTAACTTATAGTTGGACATGAAGTCTCACACATACACACATATATAATTCTGGCCAGCGGCGGAGCCACATAGAGCTTGCCCTGGGAAGCTGCCCAGGGCAAGAAAGTTAACATATATAAAACCCCCATTAAGGTTTTTGTATGTTGTCCATAAAATCTTTAGACTGCAGGATTTAAATCTTTACTTGTTCTTCTATTAAGTATGGACAACATACAAAAATCTTTAAACTGGTTTGATTTATAATCCTGCGGTCTAACTATGGCTTCAAATTCCGAGAAACCCCTCCTCATCCTCTTCTACCCCTTAATGAGTCCAGGCCACTTCATCCCGATGGTCGACATGGCCGTCATTTTCTCCTCCTGCGGCGTCCGCGCGACCCTCGTCACCACTCCCGCCAATGCCGCCACCGTCCTCACCTCCTCCCCCAATCTCTCAATCGTCACTGTCCCCGTCCCCTCCCCCGACAAGACCCACCTCCCCCTCGGCAAAGAGAATCTCTCCTCCATCCCCTCCTCCCTCTTCGACACCTTCACCGGCTCCCTCCGCCTCTTCCGCCCTCTCCTCGAGCCCATCATCGTCGACCGAAATCCTGACTGCATCATCTCCGACTCCCTTACTGCATCATCTCCGAAACCCTTTATTTTTCGCCCAGGACAAAAAAATTTCCTGGCTACGCCCCTGTTCTTGGCCTATCATTAATTTGCTCAATGTTCTACGACTTTTGGTGGGTATGAAGTATTTAATTACGTTCACTATTTTTTCTTAAGCCAACGTACATTCTGCCACCGCATTGACAAATTCAATAAAAAAAAATTCTGAAGTTGTAATAATAATTGATGGTTATAATATTATATTCTTAACACTTCTGAAGGAAGATTTTATATATGTAGCCAGTTTGGTCGTTTTTCTCCGGTGGGAGGGCGTGATGAAATTGAACTTCAAATTGAACTCTTATTAATACTCAATAAAACCTTAACCCCACTCAAGAATGTGGAAACAAATAATAACACTTTCTAAGAAATTGCTAGTTGGGAGTAATATCTAGCCATCTCACACATGTGCTCTGGATATTCTATCAGCAGGAGCTTACAGTATTTGTTTTTTAAGTGTCTGAATACAAGCTGAGTATTGTCCTATGATATTGGGATTAACTGGATCATTGATCACCGTATTTATCATTAAGTTGAATGTTCACTATTATGTTTTAATTTCTTGAATGCCTAGCTAGCCATATAATTAAGTACTAATTGGATTGCTAACGATCACTTGTAATATTGTTTGTCATCTTATTACATAGCAGATTTCGATGACGTGGCATAACAAAATCTTGATCGTTTGGCATATAACACATTATGAACTATAAATTTATTACATATTGAGCAAACTCGTATTGGATAATTATAATGCATTTAATTTTTTATTTTTGAAAATATTAACTTGTGACATATTGAGTAACTTATATTGCTTAAAAGTGAATGAAAACATACAAATTAAATTGATAAAAACATTAGAAGTGACCAGCACTTCAATTCGTACTATTTAATTACATGATTAGTCATCCAGGTAATTAAAGCATAGGCATAAACGTCTACGAAAAATTCTTCAAGGACCCAAAATATGGGACCAATAGGGGGGACAAGTGAGGTGTCCCCCTCCTATTAGATAATGAGTTGGCCATTATTAATGATGGCCAACTCATTATCCAATAGGAAGAGGACACCTCACTTGTCCCCCAATTGGTCCCATATTTTGGGTCCCTGTAGCAAAACTCAAACGTCTACTTATGAGATGCATGCATCGACCAATGATACAATTAATTGGGTTACGTATTAATGCGCCCTAAAATATTGTTTGAAACACCTAGTTAACCTACCAAAACCCGAAGCTCGTATATACTAGCACAAGCACCGAGATTCAACCAGTCCAAGACCCAAAACCATGCAAAGAAAAACTCAAAAAAGTGTAGGCTCAAGATGCTCTCTTTTTATGGCCACAATCAATGTTTTATGACTTTTGAGTCAAAAAAAAACCTTGGCCTTTTAAAACCTACCTTTTTAATTTGCATTCCTCCAAGAATTAATTGGTCAAGGATCAAGGCCATGCATGGTTCCATAATCTGACGCTTGTGGCTGAAAAAAAACTAAAAGCTGTGCATGATTCTTAGCTACTGAACAGTTCTTTATTGAGGACCATAATTTTGTGTCATCATTCTTAATGATGGATGTTAACTTGCATCTCTCCCTAGAATAAATCATCAACGCGAGGAAAAAAGGAGAAAAAGAAAAAAAAAACCTCGGATTTTGCAGCCGACTCACTCTAGTGAAATCCTCACATATAACTTGGTGAGATCATGTAAAGCGCTGTTTGGATCGGGTATTTTGAAAGGGAAAGGAGGGGGAAAGTTGCCAATTTGTTAGCTTTTTGATAGCTTTCCCCTAAAATCGCCTCGCTCATATGTACAAAAAATTAATTACATACATTGTAGTTAGGTTTATGTTAATCTTTTACTTATTCACGTACACGGGCAATACATGGAGGTTTCTTTTTGGCTATTTGCACCGTACGTAGAATAACAAACTTTCACGGAAAGAGATATACCCGTTCTCTTTCACGTGCTCTGACATATTCTCTGGCTTGTGGCGTTAATTTGTAATGAGCTTGGAAACCTCCACTTTGTTTACTCGTATTATCTTAATTAATTAAGTTTCGTGGAAATTAGTGGAGGAAGGGATGGACTAAACAAAAGATAAATATCTCACTGCAAAGACTAGATTCCTTTGGAAATGAAGGCAGAGATGGAAGAATTCGAGGAGGAGGAGAGAGTTGGAGAAGACAAGATGAACAAAAATATCCAGTGTTATTAATTTCATGCAAGGATTTATCCATCAACAGATATGGATAAATCCATCAACAAATAGAAAATTGGGAAGAAGGTTATCTGCGATTTGTCGTTCTCAATTTGTCAATCTCCAAGTCGATCCGCCAACCGTAAGGTAGAGTTTTCTTGCAATGTGCAATGCAAAAATCAAAATCACTGGATACTTTATCGCGAGGGAACAAATTAATAATAATGATAATTAGAAGTAGAGTGGATTACCCTCACAGAAAGGATGACCTTTAGATGAGTATTGCGGTCAGAATCTTTATGTTTGTATTGGAGAAACTACTCAATAGTTTCTACCATGCTCATATTCTTGTTCATACTACATTGTAATATATTTGAAGTGAAGTGAGGCTAGAGAGTGGTCGGTACCCGATATGAGGCTTTGCTAATGGATTGTATTTTCTGGGTATGTCCAAAATAAAATGATTGTACGTTAATACTCAACGGTAATGAAATTTACGATCACTTACCGCGAAGAGGGTAAAAAAAGTATTTATCGTTGGATAAATGTAAAACAAAAAGATTGAGAATTAGTGTGATCACAAGATACATTATTTTTACTGTTGATCGATGTACAAACCAATAAATGTTTTTCTATTGATTACCAACTAACCACCACATGAATTACTGTATAGTGTATATATATATAGATTCTGACAGGTCTTTACGCTCCCCACGCTTTACTAGTGAAGTTCCAGTGAGCCTCATGGCCAGTGCGTGAAGCTTTTGTTTTTGCTGCGATGAAGTTTTTGAGGATAGCAAATGAGTAAATGTGGTGCAAGGGGTTCTTATGTCTCAAGAGGGGGTCCAGCTTGGTTTGTCTCCTCATTGAATGAGTCAGTGAAGGTCAATACTTAATAATTTAGGCTTTGATTTCTTGTTTGAGGTCATATATATATTATATATATATATATATATATATAATATATATTATATATATATATATATATTATATATATATATATATATATATATTATATATATATATATATATATATATATAAATATATATAAGTATATCATGATGGAAGAATTTCAAACAAACTCCGACAAGTAGAACGGTCCATGCTTTTAACTTTTCATGCTCGCACATGAAAACAAAACAAGAAAAGAAACCACGAGGAAACTAAATACATGGCTCAAATGCGGGAGTAACTAAAATATAACCAATAAAGGGAACTTCTATATAAATATGCGACATTAAGTCCTAACACAAATGTTAAAGTTGCTCCAACAAAAAAAATTAGCTGGAGAAAATAGGTACAAATGCTTAACGTATTGACTAATTAAAAAGATGAGATGACATGCTTGTATCATGAAGTATTTCTTCATCCTTGTATCATCTTCTGCAAAGCCACTTCTACAAGAAAATTTTTCCCCCTGTCCCTGTTGTATCTAAGGGTCAATTTGGTAACTCTCCCTCTAAACATAGGGGTGCAAACGATTTGGATATAACTCAGAAATGATACTTACTATTTTTGTACCCGCTTACCAATCACGGATACAGATATGAATATATCTTCATAAGTAAAGTTCATATTTATACTTGTTGAGATTAATTTCAGCAAATATAAGTACTAGTCCGCAATTTTTCTGAACTTTTTTGGGGTTTGGGTTACAATTTTTCAAGTTTGACAGTGTGGGCCCTCCAGTTCGATCGGGTAATGTCCGATCCGCTATCTAGCTAATTCGTTGGAACACGCACGGACAAGCCTTCTGCTACCAACTCCTCCCCCATCGCCCTCCCCTTCTCAGTACAAAATCAAATGTCAACAAGTGTAGTCTGTTTATAGTTTATCAAATATGCATGCTAATCAAAATCACAAAATATGTTTTAATTAAGAGGTTGAAGAGACCACACTAAAAAATATTTACGGCATGGAAAACAAGCTGCTTGCGGTTTATTGTGAACTTTTCCCTCAGAATTGTTGGGAAAGAAATGGGCCCAATGTAGAGTTAAAGGGAATTTAAACAGAAACTATAAACCAATTTTAACCCAAAAGCTATAGTTACTAACAATTGGTCCCAACTCCTATTATAAACTCATCGCTCTTTCTTAACATATCCAAAGCAGGACTATATATACTCACGTATTAATAACCTCAACAAGAAAATCCGGGAAAGTATGACACTCCGAATTCTGATTATGGTGCGCAGGATTAGGGAGATTATTTGGGGAAAATAAGTTAAATGCTCATAGAAAAACAATCATCCATCGGCAAGAGTAATAATAAATAACCCTGCATAGGGCAAAAAGAATGCAAGTTAAGACCAGACAAGGTTGCAACTCCTAGAATTTCAAAGATGCATGTTTGGACACAATCGACAAAAATGTTCGCAACAACTATTATTCTTACTTGTGTCGGCATCAAATATAACGGTTTCCACGTTCAACTAACAATTAACAAAGTTCACCAAAGGCCACTGAGTAAAAATAAATAACTAGCACTAAACGGGTAACCTAGGGGCATGCTGAAGTATGGATGAAAACTTACACTACATTGAACTGCAATAAGTTACTTGCTCAAAATGGAGAAGGTGTGTCACCGATAATACTGGCGAGCGCGAGCCATGAAATAGCTGTATTCTTCCATCCGCCAAGTCAAACACTCCCCTACTCTCCGAAGCCCCATGTTCAAAGAAGTAGATGCAATTCGCCTCGTATAATAAAGATTTCGAGCGGGTTTGGATCTAGAGCAATTAGATACCAAGAACAGAACCTGATCGCCTGATCGAGCTTTCAACTTTCGTCCATTGGTTTTTAACAAGGTCTAACTTATGAACGAGAAACTCACAATCCATGTCAGAACGATTAACCGTTAAATTAGGAGGCCATGTCACCTTCGACAACTTCCCTGTCGGATTCTACCAGGTACTTCCTACAATAAAAAGAATCAGGAATAGGTGGGGTAATTGATATCAACTTCGGGTCAGGGACTACATCACATAAAACAAGTCCTCCATGCATTCGCACAGCATAGAACTTTCCTTGGTAATATGTGACACCATTAAATGCATTACGCTGATTATCAAAAGTAGTCCACTTCTCATCCCCAACCTTCCAAATTAAGCTTAAACGATATTGATTTCCATAAAGAGCCACTACTACACAATTATGCGAAGAAGTGTCGTTTGTTGATAACACGACTCTTGTGAATAAAGTGACCATAGTCTTTGAGTTAATTATATAGTAGAAGAAAATTAGTACGTACATAGAATCTAAACTTCTTCCTTTCTGTAGCTTTTCATATAAGTTCTTTGTTCTGCTGTGCTATCACAACGCACCAAAGTAAAATATGACTCAAACAACCTAAAAGAATTTAGCAACACAAACTACAAAGCCACTTAAATCAATAAACCAAAAGCAAGAAACTACATTATCGCAAATTATACAATACTTAAAAATAGATATATTTAGAAAGCAGAATTTCAGTCTTCGCCTAAGCATCAAGTACGAGTGCATCACGAAGAAAGAACCAAGAAATAAATAAATAAAAATAAAATCATTCAAGCTTTCCAAAGAGTATTTGCCTATTTAGCTGGAATTCGAGCCTAAACATATGATGTAAAACATTTGGTTACTTGGTCGCAATAGTGTCTCCAAACAATTGTGGCACTTATATATATTCAACAATGAAACATGGCCTCTGCAGGTGAAACGAATACCGATGAACTGAAGAGAGATGTCACTTGTACTCCTAAAACTTATCCTAATCTTGTCACTAAAATCTTAAGACTACTATGGAGCAGTCATATTGCATGCTAAGACCATCAGCAGCAGGAGGGCAAATATTGCTCTCCACCTCAGCTTTTGTCCCCACCAATTAAATATTTAACACCCTCTTTTATTTCAGCTCCACAGCAGGAAGGCAAATATGTACTTTTTTACTTTATCTATACCCCACCATATTTTCTCTTTCATCCACATCACTATATCATATACCCACCGTATTTCATCCACCTCAGCTTTTTTACTTTTTTTTTGATTTTTTTTTACACTGGTGGGACCCACATATTCAGATTTGCCCATGGGCAATTTTTGCTCTCCGAAACGTTCTCTCTCCAGTTGCTTTCCATTTTGCTTCCCTGCTGTACAAGATATTTCCACATTTGCTCTGCTGCTGTATGTGGTCTAACAAGCCCCAACCCCCCCAAAAAAAAATAAAAATAAAAATAAAAATAAATAAATAAATAAATAAATAAAAATTAAAAAATTAAGTCCCACTGATTCGCACCATTTCGTATCATCAAATCAGTTGGGCACTATAGAATTGCTCATCTTTTAAACATTTCTCGATTTATATAACACTTTCTCGATAGAGAATATGTTGAATTTTCAACTTTATAGTAGATTATCTGTTGCTAGAACAATTTACCCTTCATAAACCCCAAAACCCATAAACCCAAAGCCATTGAGATAATTCTCCCAAATTTCTAATACTACAGACTACAGAAGATCAAGAGATTAGAAACCCTAAAAGGATTGTTTTTTTTTTAATCTAAAGAGAAATGATACCTTGCTCGAGAAATCAATTTACAAATAATAAGACAAGGAGCTTAAATAACGACCTAATCTACAGGAAAAATTCTTTAAGGACCCAAAATATGGGACCAATAGGGAGGACAAGTGAGGTGTCCCCTCCTATTGGATAATGAGTTAGCCATCATTAATGATGGTCAACTCATTATCCAATAGAAGGGGGACACCTCACTTGTCCCCCCTATTGGTCCTATATTTTGGGTCCCTGTAGCAAAGCTCAATCTACAGCTAAACTTTACAAGAAGAACGAAAGATTTTTTTTTTTTCATAAAAGAAAAAAGAGGAGATGAAAGAGGCTTTACACCATCTCCAACCGGCCGGAAAAATCTGGCTTCTTAGCTAAATTTATGGAGATTTAAGGGGATCCTCTTCACCCCAAGTCTTTTTAACTTCCTTTCTAAATTAAGGAGAAGGTTAAAGTCACTTAACCTTCCACTTATAATTTTATATTAATATATTTTGTTTTGGAGTTAATTTATAGTTAATTAAATTTAGTTAATATATAGTTAATTTAAAATAATATAATTAAGTTAATGTATAGTTAATTTAATTTAATTAATATTTTTTAAAATGTACTCCTTATAATTTTTATTAATATGAATTTAAATTTAAAATGATATTTCAATTTTAACATGATTTATATAAATTAATTGTTTGTTAAATTTTAATATGATTAATTAATTTAATGAGTATATAAGGTAATTTCTTAATTTAAATTAATTAATTAATTATTTTTAGTTATTAATATTTAATCATTTATTCATTTATAAATAAATCACATATTTAATTAAATCCTAATCAATAAAATTAAAACACTTAAATATGAATAATTAAGGGGTAGGGGAACTTTTAAGGGGAACCATTGGAGGATTGGGATCCTCTACTAATGAGGACCCTTCCTAAGATCTCCTCGCGAGATCTTGGCCTTTGATTTATCAATCAATGATCATGATCTCCTCATGAGGAAAAGTAGGGAGGAGGAAGAGAATGAGATCTTGACCTTTGATTGATAAATCAAAGGCCAAGATCTCCTCATTAGGAGATCTTAGGAGGATCCTCATTAGTAGAGGATCTCAATCCACCATTGGAGGAGAACCTTCCCCTCCCTTAAATTTCCTCCTAGATTAAGATTTAAGAGGACATTGTAGGGAATCCTTGGAGATGCTCTTACAGATCGCCGATGGAGGAACTGAGATCGAGGGAGAAGAAAACAGTAGGGAGAGGTTTAAATAAATAATCTATTCTTCTATACAAAAGGGATGATCAAAGAACCACTATTCATGCTACAGTAAATAAATACAGTAAATTTACTGTTGTAGTAAAACTGTGGCCAACTGCCTATCCCCAACTATTACACTGTAGCTAACAGCATATCCCAATTGACAAAATTCTCCAACTTACAAAATTAATGAAAGCAAGCCCATGAATTAATGACACCAAGCTCATGTTCACGCAACATCACGCAAATTTTACAACTTGCAAAATTAATCAAACTTGAGCAGCAATCTCTCAATATTCTTCAGCTTACAAAATTAATCAAACCAAGCTCATGTTCACCCATATATTTTTTTCAAAATTCTCCAGCTTACAGCTTATATATACATATATATACATGGGCAAACCCAAAAAAAAAAGAAATAGAGCGGCAATCTTAATTAAAAAATATATCAAACTTGCTAAATAGCTCTATAAAACCAGGAGTTGGCACGTCATTTTGTGGGCCCCACATATTCTGCTTACAAAATTTCCCTGCTTACACCTCATATACATTAACATGGATAAACCAAAAAATAAAAGAGGAGAGAGCGGCAATATGTGAAAAAAATTTAATCAAAGTTGATAAATACCTCTTCAAAACCTGGAGTTGCTACAGGTTTTTGAGGGTCCCACATATTCCTTTGTGTGTGCATCAAACTTGAGCGGCAATCTGGGAAAATTCTCCAGCTTACAAAAATTTTGAAAAAACCACCAAAATTTTGAATAGCAAGGAAACAAGGAAATGTGTGGGTCCCACATATTCACTCTCTTCAAACAAGCTGTGAAAAAAGCGGCAATCTGAAAAAAAAGAGCCAAAACTGAAATTATAATTTATAATAAGTTGTCATGCCATAAAAGAGAAACAAGGAAATATATATATATATATATATATAGATTAAGTCAGTATTTCCCACATTTATGATTTATGACTCATTTCTGCCTATATACATCACATTTTTCATATCAAACTCACTTTTTAAAGCATTTATGATGACCCACTTCATCACAACATTAATTCATCATATTTATTTCATATTTCTTACCATTTACCCAAATAAAGATCATACATTAGTTTAACTAGCTTCTCAAGCAATGTATATTTTCCTCTTAGTTGCATGCTTAAATTTTATTTCAAGTACTGGACCTAAATTATGCATTTTTTGGTTTCAATTATAGAAGTGGAAAACGCTTATGGAATCAACTCTGAAGTCATACTGTAAGTATACTATGCTCCTTTCAGTATATTTGTCTTTACATTATTGGAGATCTTTGTTCCTTAATTCATGTATATATATTTCTAGCATATTAACTTATTGAATATTAATTTGACTCTGATATAACATGTACACAATTTATAGAGTATCATGATTCAAAGTAAGTTAGTTATAAACTGAAAATATTTTCAGTTTTCTATATCTTATTATTTCTATTTGTGGTATCTATCCACCAATTTAACACAACTTTTTGAGCATATGTGGAATGTATACTGCACATCTTTTGGAGCATAAATGGAGAATATAAGTATATATATGCAAGTGAACAAGGTAACTTACCACACATCTTTCTGAGCATATATGGAATGTATGCTACCATTTACCAGAAAATCTCTTTCGGAGAATATTTCAATTCGTACTTTCGGAGAAATCTCTTTCAGAGCATATATGGAGAATATAAGTAGCAGCTCAATGGATGTTAGTTCTTTCACATCACATTCATCTCCGAAGCTCATTGACAGAATAACAGGTAACAGTCTTTATATAAACATATGCCCAATTTAATAGTTAATAGAAATCTACTGTAATAACCTTAAATTATTAAAATTATTACCTACAGAGTTGAATTCGTTGGAATCACAGATCATTGACTTCACCAATCAAAGTGAGAAAGTACTCCCACTTTGTTGAGGCACTACGACTTTGACAAACTTCTATTCCTTAACACTAACTACCCATCATCTGTTTTCAGCTCTTCGATCCTATAATAACAAAGAGAGACGAGTTAAGAGGAAAGTTGTTCATAGAGTTAATGGTACATGTAGCACTACTTCCTTTGAGGATACATCCCCGGTTATTATCAAGCGTACAAGGATGGAACAAATATCATATGATTCATCATTCGACGATTCTCACGTGCAAATGGAAGATAATGTACAACCTGTTACAAACAATAACCAATCTAATTCGGTTATTCTTAGCAACAAAGGAAGGAGAAAAGGCAAACAAATAAATGAGAAAGGTATAACTTCCTTACATTATTTTCATGTCAAATAATTGTACCTGTTTCCTTGCCTCATATGCTGTTGACATTGATATTGTCATTTGTTGTATAACATTGCTATTTGTTGTGTACTTCTAGGTCTGTACAATGATATACACAATGTGGGATCACCAACTTTTATTTGCGAACATTGTGATGCGATGCTTTGGTATGAAGAAAGAGCTGAGAAATCAAAGAGACCTGAAAATCCAGCTTTCTCATTATGCTGTCGAAAAGGCTCTGTCAAATTTCCTCTCCTCACGCATCCTCCCACCTTTCTCTGGAATCTGTTAACCGGTCAGGATAGCAGAAGCAATAAATTTAAAGAAAATATCAGAAGTTATAACTCAATCTTTGCATTTACTTCCTCAGGCGGGACAATTGACAATACATACAATAATGGAGGTGGGCCTTATTGTTTCCGTCTAAATGGACAAAACCATCACAGAATTGGTTCTTTGAGACCAGTCCCTGGAAATATCCCAAAATTCTGTCAGCTCTACATTTATGATACAGATAATGAATTAGAAAATCGTATGAACGCGTTAAATGATTACATGAAATTGGATTGGGATATAGTTGAAGGACTTCTAACTATGTTAGATTCATGTAATGAATTGGTTAAATGCTTTCGAATGGTGAGGGATAGAGTAAAGCAAGATAGTTTAATTCCTATCAAATTGATCATAAAGGCAGCCCGAAGCGGTGATGGCCGACATCAAAACATGCCAACCGCAGGGGAGATTGCTGGCCTAATTGTCAGAAACATTGAAGATACGATTGGTATTCGAGACATTGTCGTTGATGATCGTAAATTAGGATTAACAAGGATAAGTGATCTCCACCCAAGTTTATGGCAATGCAATATCCCCTACTTTTTCCATAAGGAGAGGATGGTTTTAGACTTGGCGTGGAACTTAATCAAAACACCAACAATGCTTAGAAAAAAAGGAAAGAAGTTACATACATAGAGTACGCTTCATTTCGTTTGCAGCAGCGTCAGACTGAGGCACATACATTACCCTTATCGGGGAAACTATTACAAACTTACATTGTGGATCTTATGACCTGCATTGAGGAGGAAAGACTTCATTGGGTTAAAGTTAATCAGTCAAAGATCCGTACGGAGTTATACTGTGGTATCAAGGATGCACTACATAGAGGAGATACTGAAGGTGCACAAGTAGGTAAGAGAATTGTTCTACCTTCCTCTTTCACTGGCGGACCACGTTATATGACCCAAAATTACCAAGATGCAATAGCTCTTTGCCGTGTTATGGGAAACCCTGATCTTTTCATCACGGTAACATCAAATCCAAAGTGGAATGAAATTCTTGAATTTCTCAGAAATAATGGCGGACAGAGACCTAATGAAAGACCAGATATCGTCGCAAGAGTGTTCAAGATCAAACTAGATTCATTGATGGAGGATCTTCAAAAGAATAATCATTTTGGAAAGTGTATAGCAGGTATGATTTAATTTATCATATTTACATCTCTGAGCATTCATATATAGATGTAATCACTTTTTAATGTGATCATCCAATAGTTTAATTAGCTTCTCAAACAAAGTGTACTTTCCTCTTGGTTACATGCTTAAATTTACTTTTAAGTACCAGAGGTAAAGCTTACACCATTTGTAAGTAATAATTTTTATAATATGAGAAAAAAGTAGTTAATATCAATTACAATGTCTAAAGTAAAACAATGAAGCAGACACACACTATGATTGTGAGCAAAGGCACGTATATATCTTTGTAGGCATCGAAAATTGCCTATAGGTCTCCACGAACAGCTCAGTGTTAAGGAACGACAATGAACGTCACTATCTGGTTCACAGGAGTTCGATTGACGTCGGTGAATGCTTGAAGTGAATCAACGAACTACGTGAGCTGACAGAATTTCGGAATAACGAAGGCACAGGCTAATCGAGAGCCCCGCGATGTTTACAAAAAGAATAACGCCTTTCGTGTCTCGTTCGTTCTACAGATAATCCAACCATCGGGGCTGATAGAACTCTTCGTCAGAATTCCAACGCAATTCGAATCACTAAAATCCGAGTTCGGACGAAGAATTTACAGCGGGGTGTCCTAGATTTTTGGGACGCCCCAGGGGTGTCCTAGATTTTTGGGGACGCCCCAGGGGCGTCCTAAATTTTTGGGGACACCCCAGGGACGTCCTAGATTTTTGGGGACACCCCAGGGGCGTCCTAGATTTTTGGGGACACCCCAGGGGCGTCCTAGATTTTTGAGGACACCCCAGGGGTGTCGCCTATAAATAGAAGCCTTAGGCCTCACTTTTGGGGCTGGATTTTTGGAGAATTGGCAAAGCCCTGCTGGAGTGAAGAGTGATCGAGTACTTCAACACAAGAGAGTTCTTCATCAGATCTACATCACTTGCATCCGTTCCTTAGCATTACCCCTCGTCGGTAATCCTAAGAAGAGCAAATATCTCGCTTTATCCGAGATAGCCGCTCCAAATTTCTAGATCTCCTCGCGGATCGACGAAGCTCTGCCCGATTTTTCTAGATCAGATCTGATTGCCAGGTAGTCCACGGATATCGACGTCCCCGTCACAGGCTAAAGACCCACGCAAGCAAGAGACGATAAACGGATCTTGTGTTTATTTTCAAGAAAGTTGTAATTTTTATTTTCGTTATTTGAATTCATTTGTAACGTTTGAAGTTTTAATGAAATCAATGATGAAGGCAACTTTCGACGAAAACAAACTGGCGACCACAGTGGGAGCCAACAGCCTCGCTGCCGAGGCTGTCGTGACGCAACCGGCATTCAAGATCCGGGTGAACGAAGAGATCGAATACGAGTTCGATCAACAAAAGTTTGAAGAGTACCTCTCTTCCTCCTCCTCCAGATCCGCCTCTCCAAACAGGCACAGGAAGATTTCCTCTTCAAAAAGCGCGCCAAAGACGGCGCCAACGCCTTGCGCGACAACTGGCCAAGGCCGCAGAATCGATGGACGGGATCCGCTACAATGAAGATCTGAAGTCCAGACAGCGCCAAGAGCAACAACGGCACATAATCAACTCCTCCTCCAAGGTAGAAACAAGCGAATGGGTTCGTGTCACGAGGACTCGCTCAACCCTCGAAGAGCGAATCAAGAAACACCGCGCATTGCTTGCGCATGCCCGAGTCCTTCTGCAGAAAGCGGAAGAGATGCAGAAAGAAGAGACGGTCAAGAATCCGTCAAAACACAAGCAGGTGTGGGTGCCAAAGGCAAAGCCGGCGTCTAAGACAAGAGTGGACGGAAATACCGTCCAACATTCAGCAAATTCAGATCCAGTGTCCCCTGTCCCCGTACTTCCGGCGGAGCCAGGTAAGAATGTGGGTCCCTCAAGATTCAGGGTTCCTTTGAAAGGTCGCCTCGGTCCTTTACCGGAGAACCGAGGTAAAGCACCTGTCAAGGAGCGATTGGGACCGCTGAAAGGTCCCCAAATGACGAACCAGACTGGGGGTCGTGTTAATCCCTCCAAGAAAGATAACAAAGGGAAAGCCCCTGTTACCGACCGCATTGGATTGCGGGTCGAAGTTCAAGAGCCCGTTAAGTTTTCACGCTCGCAAAAGCGTAGACTTGAACGAGCGACTTTTGAAAACGCTAATAAAGCGTCATATCCCCAGAGGGAAACACATTCGTCTGATGATGATGGTGTTATACCTGGGAAGTCATGCCAACACTCTATGGGTTGCTCCAGTTATCAAACTGATGAGTTGTACTATAGAGCTGGGGATACGAGTAAGTCTCGAAAGAGAGATGCTCGAGACACGGAATCTCACTGTCCGTGTGCCAACATAATCAAGGCGGTACTGTCAGAATGCTGCTGTACTAAAGCCCCAAGGAGAGTTTCGGTGTTCGAGAGAATTTCCACCGGAACATCCGAGACCAAGCCAAGGCGTTTCCGTAGGAAGAAGCCTGTTCGCCAAGAGGACGAATTCCTAGAAGTGTCTGCTAATATGACCGGCAAAGGGAAATCGACACGACACTTTAGCCCAGATTAGCTTGCCGAAGTATCCCAACGTATGACTCGATTGCGGTCAGGGATCAATAGGCGAAAGAATTACCAAAGGATGCAAAAGGGACTTCCTTTGGAAGAGGAGGCGTCAGATGCTGGTTCAGACTCCTACTCGGCTATAGCATCCGATGACACGGCGTCTAGTGCGGGACAGCCTTACGAGTCACTCATGATCAGCGCCGAACAAGTAACCAAGATGCTTGAAGATGCCCTGGCTAAGCAGAAGGAAAGTTTCAAGTTCGAGATGGAGATGGCCATGCAGCAGATGAGAGAGATGCATGACCAGCAAATCGCGGCACTGACAACTCACCAAGGAGAACCCAGTCATCGCAATAATCAGGAGAACCCAGTCGTCGTAATAATCCGAATCAAGAGGAGAATGAACGGGAAGAGGATAATGTCAACATAACTATCCCTCCTGTCAACAACAATAACGGAGGTGGTCCCTCGGATGATAATGCGAAGGAGGACCACGTTACCTCTCCCAGAAGCCACTCGAAGACAGATACGAGTGAGGACAAGAAGATGAAGGACTTGGAGAGCAAAATCAACGCGTTGATGAATGCTCAAGAAGTGAAGAGGTCCGGCATACCATGTCCATACCCAAGGGAGTGAGAATCAATTCCATATCCGGCAAAGTTTAATTTAATCAACTTTACGCCGTTTGATGGAAAGGGTTCCCCTACCCAACACTTAATATATTTTAAGTCTCATTTAGGAATTATTTCTGGGAATGAACCTCTTATGGTGCGGTCATTCGTCGGCACTCTTCGCGGAGCAGCCTTCGACTGGTATCGCCGTCTAAAGACCGGGAGTATCAGCAGTTGGGACGACATGGAAGATATGTTTCTGACAAACTTCTTCGATGACGACACCGAAATCTCAATCGGTACACTATTCGATGAGAAGCAGAAGAATGGTGAGACGGTCGAAAATTTCGTGAAGAGATTCCGAAACAAAGCAATGAACTGCAGGGATCCGGTCAGTGAAGATTTTATCCTCGAGACTTGTCACAATAATCTTTCATTGGACATCCTCGAAGCTAAGGCGCCTCAACAATCAAGGTCACAACAGCAATCCCGAAGGCAGCAAAAGACTTCGGAACCGAAACTCCAAAAAGAGTATTCCTTCAAGGACGAAGACGTTCCAGCCATCTTCGAATCCCTCCTTGAAAACAACAAGATCAAGCTACCACCTATCGTCAATCAGGAGGAAGCTGACAATACTGCGGATCCGAAGTACTGCGCATATCACAGGAGGATAAAGGCGCCTCAACAATCAAGGTCACAACAGCAATCCCGAAGGCAGCAAAAGACTTCGGAACCGAAACTCCAAAAAGAGTATTCCTTCAAGGACGAAGACGTTCCAGCCATCTTCGAATCCCTCCTTGAAAACAACAAGATCAAGCTACCACCTATCGTCAATCAGGAGGAAGCTGACAATACTGCGGATCCGAAGTACTGCGCATATCACAGGAGGATACTCCAAAAAGAGTATTCCTTCAAGGACGAAGACGTTCCAGCCATCTTCGAATCCCTCCTTGAAAACAACAAGATCAAGCTACCACCTATCGTCAATCAGGAGGAAGCTGACAATACTGCGGATCCGAAGTACTGCGCATATCACAGGAGGGTCATTCATCCCACCAAGGATTGCTT
>NC_033799.1:13116986-13121826 GCF_001876935.1 Asparagus officinalis | reverse complement strand
AAGTGAATCGACGAGTTACGTGAGCGGATAGGACTTCGGAATCACGAAGACCCGGACCAATCGGGAAGCCCGGCACTGCTCACAAAAAAGGACAATGCCCTCCGTGCCTCGACCACTCTAAAGACAATCCAACCATCAGAGCGGATCGAACTCTTCGTCACGCATCCAACGCACCCGGAATCACTCAAATCCGAGTTCGTACGAAGAATCTACGGGGAAACGATCAAAATACACCTACGGACGTCTCGGAATCCCGAAACACCCCCAGGGGTGTCTCAGAAATTCCGAGACACCCCAGGGGTGTCTCGGAATTTCCGAGACACCCTAGGGTGTCTCGGAAAATCCGAGACACCCTAGGGGTGTCTCGGAAAAGCCGAGACACCCCTAGGGGTGTCTCGGAATTTCCGAGACACCCCAAGGGTGTCTCAGAAATTCCGAGACACCCTAGGGGTGTCTCGGATTTTTGGAGACACCCCAAGGGTGTCTCAGATCTGTGCGGACACCCCTGGGGTGTCCTAGATCTGTGCAGACGCCCCCCCCTCTTGGTTTCCTATAAATAGGACCCCCCTTACCTCATTTGGAAGGGGCTGAATTTTTTGGAGAGCCTTGGCGAAGCCCTGCTGCAGTGGAGAGTGGCCGTGCGCTTCAACAAGAAGAGGAGAGGTCTACATCAGCGCCTTCATCACCCGTTCCCTCTTGGCCTTAGTATTAGCCCTTGGTGTTAATACTAAGAAGAGCTAATAACCTCGCTTTAGCCGAGGTATACGCTTATAGCTTCTAGATCTCACGCGGATCGACGAAGTTCTGCTTCTATATCCCTTCACGGATAGACGAAGCTCTGCCCGATTTTCTCGGAGCGGATCTGATTGCCCGGTGGTCCACGGATATCAACGTCCCCGTCACAGGCCAAAGACCCACGCAAGCAAGAGATGATGAACAGATCTTGCGTTTGTTTGAAAGGAGTTGCATTTATTTTGTTTTCATTGTGTACCGGTCTTATAAAAAGGCTATCTTTTTATTTCATTGTAACGAACAAAGTTGTAATGAATGCAGCAATGAATACAGCGACTTTTTCCGCAAACAAGCTGGCGACCACAGTGGGAACCCAATCATTACAACTTTTTACAACTTTTTCCGCAAACAAGTTGTAAAAAGGCTATCTGTGACAAGAGCTGCTCGAGAGGCGCCATCGAAGTACAAACGCCACACTTGTTGGTGCGAAGTTGCGTTGACTTCGTGAGTTTCATCGAATTCCAGTCTGGGGAATTTCATCCCGAAGCCTAAGGAGGGATCAGTCAACGCCTAACACGCGTTGCCGGTTTAGTCTTTTACCGATTGAAAAAGACACCAGAATCCGAGTCTGGGGATTTTTATCCTGAATCCTAAGTAAGGATAAGTCAGCGCCTAACACGCGTTGCCGGGTAGTCTATTCCCGTGAGAAAGACGAAGTCTACGTATTCAATGTCGTAGCACTAAAATAGTTAACTCTTTTAGCACAACGTTATGTGCAGAACAGATCTAAACAATCTGCATGCTAGCCCGACTCAAATGGTAATCGGTAAAGGCACATCAAACCCGTTGAAGGCTAAGGGTTTGCCAAAAATCCTGTAAATTTTATCATCGCTGAATTCAAAGTAAATAAAGAAAGGGAATCAAATGCAGGGTCTCTATTAATAGATCAAGTCAAAGCATACAATAAAGAGCTCGTTAGCCCGAAGGCAGCTGACGGCTAAGAACATGAGAACAGGAAACTCGGCTTCTTTAAAGCCTGAGTAGAGGAAGAATCCGCAGTAAAGGTGGCATCCGTGATAAGCTGGCGCAAACAATGACGCCCTCCTTCCCGTATCAAATGACAAGATTCGTCTGAGCGATCTCTGTCAAACCGAGGGAGTGGACTAATGGCCTGCCTGAGAGAAGCTGAAGAGAAGACCTCCCGGCTACAACCAGTATTGGCATGAGGAGGAAGGCTGCCCGCAGGGAACTCTACTGCAATAAAGCACAAGGGTGGAGTCAGAAAATCCATCTCATAAGAAGAATGATAAGCTCATTCACGGAATAATTGGAGAGACGATTTTGAGTGTCCTACACTGGAAGAACGGTATGCATCATCACGTAAATAACGTGGTAACATACACCGACCTATAAGGTGTAGGACGACACAAAATCGCCCCAATATACCAGAAGACTTGAATTAGCCAAGCAAGCCAAGTCCGAAACCTCGACCCTCGCGAAGGAGGGTGTCGGCCCTTCCCGAATGACCCGCGAAGGGGTCAAACGGGGGTATGACAAAACCACCAAGTCCGAAACCTCGACCCCCGCGAAGGAGGGTGTCGGCCCTTCCCGAATGACCCGCGAAGGGGCCAAACGAGGGTATAACAGAACCACCAAGTCCGAAACCTCAACCCCCGCGAAGGAGGGTGTCGGTTCTTCCTTCATGACCCGCGAAGGGATCAATCGGGGATACAAAAAAAAACAACCCACCCCCGAAAAAGGAAGCCGCTGGAGGGAAGGATGTTGTAGGAACTTCTTCCTCGCTAGGCTGCGAACGGGAGCGACTCCTAGGAGGTCGAGGTCGACGTGGAGACATCGAAAATCTGCAATGAAAAGCAGTAAGTTAGGTACAATATGAATACGCGAAATTTAAAAGGGAAATTAAGAACTTTAATTAAAATCCTATGTATAAATAGGATTTTATAGTTAAAGTCTAATTAAACCTATAAATTTCGTGCATGCGAAACAATGATTGTCATTTTCGCAATAAATTTTGGTGAAATACCCAAAATACCCTTCGTGTTCAAGGTTAAATTCGGGTCAAGGACACGCTCGAGTTGGGTCATGGTCATCATACCTGATCACATAGCACCCCCAGTAGTTGGGTCATGGTCATCATACCTGATCACATAGCACCCCCAGTACCCCACAATTTTGGTTAATCTTACACATAACACCCTTTTGTAAAATTTAGCCAATTTTGCAAAAAAGCCCTCCAAATTTCAGCCATATTTTTACACATAAGGCCTTCAAATTTCAGCCCTCTTTTACACATAAGGCCTTCAAATTTCAGCCCTCTTTTGCACATAACCCCTTCAAATTTCAGCTCTCTTTTGCACATAACCCCTTCAAAGTTCAGTCCCTCTTTTGCACATAACCCCTTCAAAGTTTAGCCCTCTTTTGCATATAACCCCCTCAAAGTTCAATCCCAAATTTGCACATACACCCCTGAAAATTTCAGCCTCAAATTTGCACAAAAACCCCCCAAATTCGATCAATTTCTCAAATTCCATACCCAAATTCGGTTTTTCTTCCAAGATTAAAGAGCTAGAGTTGAAATTATCAAGCCATGAACATAATCAATCAAAAAATTCGGCCAACAAACAAACCCAATGCAAATTTCGGATTTCCCCCAAATTTGAAGAACTAGGGCTTTCAATCTTTGAATCAAAACATGCGGAACTAACTAAAATCAAAGCAAGGGAATTGAAGCCATAAAAGAAAAGAGACTTACCCAAGTTCTAAAGCTTGAAGAAGAAGAAAATCCCAAACCCTAGCTTGTTGGGGGATGAAGATTTCGGCCAAGGTCAAGGGTTCTTTTTTTTGTGAGGCTTTATCTTACCAAAGCTAAGTGCTTGAAGAAGAAGATGATGGAACCCTTGGAGAAGATGAGAACTTGGAGAAGAAGGGGTTGAGGCCTTGAAAAAGATGGTCTTAAAAGCTTTAGAACTCTTGAAGAAGAAGGAGTTTGAAAGAGGAGTGGGCAGATTTCTCTGTTGGAACCGGAAAAAAAAATAGGGGGGCGGAACTTCTTGCTGGAACCGGAAACAGAAAAGGAAAAGAAGAAGAGGAGAAAATTAGGTTTTGGGGTTTTAAATAGGCTTGAACCGGCCTGAACCGGACCCGGACCTGAACCGAACCGGTCTGGACCGAACCAGTCTGAACCAAATCAATCGGACCGGACCGATCCTAGCTTGTTGATTCGCATGCATGTAAACCGCGAAATGTGGGTTCGCGCGTGTAGAAAGACTTGGGGATAATTTATATACACTTTGATCCTTTTCTAGGATATTTTTACGACGTATTCAACACTCGTATTTATACTCCAATGAGAATACGAGTTTAAACTATTTCTCACAATTGACGGGAAGTTCCTGGAAAATATTATGTATAATATTCTTAAGGATAACCCGTCAACCTCCGACGGGTACACGAGGCTAAACTAATTCCCGAAACTCCCAGGAGTACACGAGTATAAACTGGTTCTCCTCAGGTTGATTCGAAACCCTAGGGTCAACGCCGGTCAACGCGTAACCCTAGGTCAACGCCAGTCAACGCGTTGCAACAAAAAGTCAACATTCAACGATTCAAAACCCTAGGATCAACGCCGGTCAACGCGTAACCCTAGGTCAACGCCCTTCAACGCGTTGCGACATTCGAAACCCTAGGGTCAACGCCGGTCAACGCGTAACTCTAGGTCAACACCCGTCAACGCGTTGCGACAAAAAATCAATATTCGATGTTCGAAACCCTAGGGTCAATGCCGGTCAACGCGTAACCCTAGGTCAACGCCAGTCAACGCGTTGCGACCAAAAAGTCAACATTCGACGTTCGAAACCCTAGGGTCAACGTCGGTCAACGCGTAACCCTAGGTCAACGCCAGTCAACGCGTTACGGCAAAAAGTCAACATACAGTGATCTGAAATCCTAGGTCAACACAATGTGACGGAGGTAGTTCAAAGTCAACTCAATAACATGAGCCAAACTCAATTCATCAGCTGTAGACTCGAGACTCCGACGACGGCCAGGCGATAAACGCAGCACCGGAAGAACTTCGGTTATTCGTCAA
>NC_033799.1:13115447-13115986 GCF_001876935.1 Asparagus officinalis | reverse complement strand
CAAGTTACAAGTACTTAAGGAAAGAAATATGGAAAACTTTTTAGCACAATCCTTAACCACAACAAACTAATAATATGCATTTTTCGACTAGGCAAGTTATAACTACATTATCACGGATTTTAGCAAAAGTTGGACAAAGCAAAATTTAGAAAACCAATGAAGAGGTGCTCAGTTGCTCTCTTATGTTCTTGCCTTCTCAAGAAAAGCTTTGGAATTGAGTTCAGAAAAGTAGAAAATTTTTCATGAAAGCCATCAACAACCATTGACGATGAAGAATACTAAGAGAACATAAGAAAAGAAAAGGGTACCCAAGAAGGAAAATAGACGATCAAGCATTGTATGATATCTTTGTTTAGATGTTCAGTTATTTGAGCTTAATAGTTAGATGAACTTTTCCCTCAATATAATTTCATGTGTATTTGAAATGCCAAATAATCGACAACAGAACGTACTGGAAGTCTTATCAAGGACATGATAAACACTGGATGCCGTAAATATCCATTCAATCTGCCAATCAATACAACATAATTTCACAAAAT
>NC_033799.1:13113845-13114447 GCF_001876935.1 Asparagus officinalis | reverse complement strand
CTGAATTACCTCCGGTGAGAGAGGTGGAGTTCTGTATCGAGTTGCAGCCAGGCATAGCCCCGATATCCCGCGCACCCTATCGCATGGCATCAGTTGAGATGAGGGAGCTTCAGACCCAGTTGGAGGAGTTGTTAGCTCAGGGTTTTATTTGCCGGAGTCATTCTCCGTGGGGCACGCCGGTCCTCTTCGTGAAGAAGAAGGACGGTAGTATGAGATTATGCATAGATTATAGAGAGTTGAACAAGGTCACTATCCGGAATAGGTACCCACTACCTAGGATTGATGACTTGTTTGACCAGTTACAGGGAGCGCAGTATTTCTTGAAGATTGATCTTCGTTCTGGCTATCATCAGTTGCGGGTTCGGGAGATGGATATTCCCAAGACCGCCTTTCTTACTCAATATGGTTCTTTCGAGTTCCTGGTCATGCCATTTGGATTGACCAATGCACCCGCGGTATTCATGGACTTGATGAACCGGGTGTTCCGTCCCTTCTTAGATCAGTTCGTGATCGTTTTCATCGATGATTGTTTAGTGAAAATTTGATTCTTCCGAAGGAAGGAGTTTCGTTTGTATTTATAAGAAAGCTTATTACAAACTAAC
>NC_033799.1:13109499-13112845 GCF_001876935.1 Asparagus officinalis | reverse complement strand
TCATCAGACGTTTCGAGAAAAGGGAAAATGTCGCTTTCAAAGGAATCTTTGGACGTCTATAAATAAGAAGCAAGGGCAGACGAAGAGGGTGTGCTTGTATGTGAGAAAAATAAAAATAAGAAGTTAGAGTGCTGAGTGCTATCAATCCTCTTGTAAAATATATCCTCTTGTAATATATTGTGGAGCATAATAAAGATATAATTTTATCTATTGGCGGGCGTAAACTGTAAGTTTTTCGCTTTTTAGTTCCTGCTTTAAATTTGGTATCAGAGCCATGTTTATTATTTCCATGTCTGCTTAAATCTCTATTACAGATTATCTTTTGAATATTAACTAGTAAGAATGTAGAATATTTATATGTTCTTTTCATTCTCTTTTTAAGAGTCTAGTTTGCATGCTTATGGGACGTCACCTAAGTCGCGCTGTGTAAATCCCAGTGTTGCCGAGATGGCTGGTTAGGGTAGTGTAAGACGTTGACAGACGTGTAAGCTTTCAGCTAGATTGTTTTAGAGAGAATCAAAAGAAAAATAAATAGTCTACTTCCTTACTGGAATGATATTTAAGAGATAAATGGAAACTAGTCTATGTAATGGACCAGTATATTTTAATGTTTATCCAAATCTAAGTCTCTCTCTAACAGATCCAAATATCTTAGGCTATTAGTCTTAATATAAAGACACACGGATACAATTATATTCCTGGATCCGAAACAATTGCGATAATATATCGTATTCACTACAAAGTATTAAATACGTTAGCTCCAAAAGCTAAAAACCATTCAAAACCAGGCAAGACTATTCTGGTTGAAACAAATATTTTATCTTCAAATATAGCTGTGAATAGACAGATTAAATGGGATGAAATAAATTTCCCTAAAAATTGGGTTATACCCCATGCAATACAACCTCCACCAATTATTAACCAAGATGTTGACCAAAAAGTCCAAACCGCTGATGGAGAGGTTGAAATAACATTTAATCCATCAAGAACTATCAGGATATCTGATGTGGCATCATCTGCCAGAAACTCGTTCTCTAGATCTGGATCTTATAGAACCAGCTCAGTGCAAGGGATAAATATATCCGATAATAATATCCCACATGCTTTATATAAAGATAAAGCTTCTCCTCCTAATACGGAGATGAGTTTTCAAATGAAGTAATGAATTTTGAAAAAGGAAATTCTATAAGGGAAATTCTTAATACAGAATTTTACCTTGATAAAAATAAAGATTTTTTAAATTGGTTTTTTAAATTTTTTTTGAAAAAAGACCAATTAAATTGGGTTAACAAATATTATATTGAACTTGACTATAAACAAGAAATTAAATTTTTTGTTCCATGGTTCTTAAGAAGATATGTTTTAAAACAAAGTCAAAAAATAAGTGTTTTAGAAGAACATTTAAAACAATGGAAAACGACTACGGGTAAATTAGTTAGATCAGTAAATCCACCTATAGACCCGATTGTCTTAAAAGACGTTTCTCCCTCTCATATAGAGGTAAGGGCTTTTATAAAACCTAATGAGTTCAATGAAGAACCCATGAAAGAATTAAGTAAAATAGTTAAGCAAAATAACTATACAAATATTTATTTGAAAACAATAGGTGAACAACTTATAAGAGTTGAAGAAGTTTTAGAAAAATTAATATCTAAAATAACTGAAGTTATACCTTCTTTAAGATTGTTAGAAAAATCTAATCTTTCTCAAAGAAAGATGGAACAAACAAATATTAAACCTCCTATTGATATTTCAGGATTTAAAAAAGATTCAGAAATTACCCCTGAAATTATTGAAAGTCTAGCTAAAAAATTAACGTCGGCTAGAATTCATACTCTTGATACAGTTTTACCAGAAACTTCTACAGTTATATCTGAAGAAGATTTGTCTAATACAGACAGTTCTGACGATATATCGTCAACAGAAATTCTTGCTGTAGAAAATAATTTTACAGAAATTAATAAGCTTAAAAGTCATCCAAAGAAAAGACTGGAAAGGTGCTATTATAAAAGACCTACTCCAGCAGATGTTCTTTTTGAAGAAAATGATACCTATTTACAGGCAGAATATAATGGTAGAAATATCTACGAATGGAATATAGATGGGTTATCAGATACCCAAGTTAATTCGGTTATACATCGAATGTTAATGTATGGAACCATATGTAAGCAGAATGGTAATAGTGAACGAATGATAGCTTCGTTTATCACTTGTGGTTTTACTGGTGTCCTTAAAGGATGGTGGGACCATTATCTTACATTTGAGGCTCGAAATGAGATTTTAGGAGCAACTAAGATAGATAATGGTGTACAGCAAGAAGATGTTGTATATACTCTTATGTTAGCTATAGCACACCATTTTACTGGTGCATATTTAGATGAAGGAGAAAGAATTAGAACTTTATTGCAAAACTTTATATGTCCTTCATTAACACATTTTCGATGGTATAAAGATACCTATTTGAGTAGAGTAATGACTCTTAATGATGCTAATGGCTCTCATTGGAAAGCCAAGTTTATTGATGGTTTACCAACTTTATTCGTTGAAAAAGTTCGAAATAAACTTCGAAATGAATATGGGGGATATATTCCCTATGACAACCTATCATATGGGTATTTGTCAAACGCCTGTATTAAAGAAGGCTTAGCTTTATGCAATGATTTAAAGCTTAAAAACCAATTAAAGTCTCAAAGACTTACTAAAAGAAAAGTGTTGGGAGAATTTTGTGAACAATTTGCATATGATCAACCTTATAAGGCTGATAAAGAAGTTATTCCTCATAAAGGAAAGACTAAAAAATTCTTTAAAAAGAAAAAGAAAAAATTCTTTAAAGAAAAGGAAAGAGAAAAGCCTCATAAGGCTAAAAAGAAAATTAAATCAGATAAAAAAAAATTATTGTTATAAATGTGGCCGTATAGGGCATTATGACAATCGCTGTTATATTAAAAAGAAAATAGAAGCGATTGAAGATGAAGGTCTTAAAAGGACTTTATTCAATATTCTTATTAATAGTGATTCAGAAGACGAATCATATTCGTCTACTTCAGACTCAAATTCTGAAAATTGTAAATGTGTAATTAATAATTGCAATGATGAAACAAATTACTGGAAATCTATTGTCCAAATGAGTGGATTATTGATTAATATGATCAAATCTAATAAAGATAAAGAACTTTTATCACAAGTTCTTTCAGCTGATATTTCTTCTACTTTCAAAGAAGAATTATTAAAAGGATTGTCTAATAAAGACAAAAATCCTCAAATAGACAATGTCTTTAAATTCTCAGAAGTACAAAAAAGAAGGCAAAATATTGCTCATACTTCAAAAGATATATCTTTATCATCT
>NC_033799.1:13102648-13108499 GCF_001876935.1 Asparagus officinalis | reverse complement strand
TGCATTCATTTTTCATAAAAGAAGCTTTCCTAGTTTCACCTGTGCAATCCTCATGATTAACTCAATAAATTTTCCCACGGCGTAAATGCTTTTGTTTGAACAAGCGGAAGGTTTCAAAGCCTACTTAGATCTACATCACTCTCAATGTGAACCCTGAAGGCTTAGCTTGTTATTTGTAGCAACAACTCAAATTAGGATGTAAGTTATTTTGTAGTGTAGTGTGGTAGGCCAAACACTAGTACAAAACTGGTCTGCCCAAACGGTTGGAACCGTTTGGGAAACCCCCCCTCCCCCATTTGGGAGACGTAAAACACCCGTTTGGGCTAAAGCCGTTGGGGACGAGTTGTCCCCAACGGTCGCCCAAACGGTTTTAACCGTTTGGGAAAAACCCCAAACGGTTACAACCGTTTGGGTTATTGCCCAAACGGTTAAAATCGTTTGGGCAAAAAATCGCTCAAACGGTTCCAACCGTTTGGGCCAAATTTTAGCCCAAACGGTTGAAACCGTTTGGGCGAAAGTTAGCCCAAACGGTTTCAACCGTTTGGACGATTTATTTTAATAGTTTTAAAATTTTGGCTTCTTTATTTATTTTCTCCCGAAACAGTTTCAAATGTTTATATACACATCTCACATAATAAGTACTCAACATCTCACAATGAAATCAAAATATTCTCATACTTTGCTAAATATTCAATGTTATATATTCATACACAATGTTTACTCAATATACTTAGAGACAAAACATATACATACACAATGTACTCAATATCTCACAATGAAAAGCATCTAATGTTATATACGTGTCTCTAATATCCAAAATGAGGTTGCCTTTTCGATGACCCGATCCTACACGATACAAAGTATTCAAATATAAGTCAACAAGGCAAGAGTAGATATATTTAAGAAAAAATTAAAAACATAATAGATGTGTGCCATTCACTGAGAGAGCATGTTGCATGGGGTCTGTTCGCTGCCAGACATCATAATAGTAGCACCAAATGCTTAAGATGTTGAATAGCATTATTATGATCAATGTATAATACCGGTTCATGTTTTCGGTCTTTGCATTGTCTCTCCCTTGGTAGATCTATCTGCATTGATGGATGTGTGCATGTAAGTATTCATGGGTATGTGTAATCAAGAAGAAAATGCTAAAAATACACACATATATAATGTACATATGAAAATGCTAAAAATGAAAATAATTTCAGAATGCTTGCTTAACCTGATGCAGCTTTGATGTCCTGATGCAGCTTTGATTTCCTGGGGCAATTGCTTGGATCGAATCAGCATGAAGTAATGCCTCAGTAGCCTGCAGCTCAATACTAAATTTATAGCACAGAGAAAACATTTCAAGAATATAAATAACTTCAAATTCTGCAGAATTCTAAACATGAGCCCAAAACGTCTAGAAATCCTATGTTTGTAACAAGGTTTACTAAAATTCTGAAAGAGAAACTCAGACCTGAAACTCTTTGAAACTTCCATAATGAAACCACATTCAAGATTGAATGCCTAATACCAACCTGAAATGGGGTCTTCCAACATTGATTATTGATCTATTGTCATATGTTTAAAAAATAAAAATTTATACTAAACCCTTACCCTTGACAATGATAATCTGACAAAAACATTTCACACATGTGCTAGATGATATATACCAGTATATAAAATATTCCTGCATGTTTTAAATAGCAACTTCAATAAAACTACACAAATTGTTAGACCCTAGAGGGGGGTGATTAGGGTCTTATGCTAATCTAATCCGATTATATACCAATTAAAATTAATTAACAAGTTATCCTAGCAAGTATGAAATACAACAATGTATATGAGCTAGGATAAGCAATATGAACAACAAGATATATCCTAACATAGAGATATAGGTAATGTATGTGCAAGAATATATAAACTAACACAAGGGTAAACAAAATGAACTAGATAGTGGATGAAATAAATCAACAAGCAATATACAAAGGTGATATAAGATATGAACATAAAAGGAAGTGCGCCAATGCAATCACAAACAAACAATATGATTACGGAGTTCGGTCCCCACGACCTACGTCTCCGCTCCTCACCTCGAGGAGATCTCCACTATCACAACCGGGTTTTCTACGTTCACCCGAACAACGTTTACACCTCACAATACAATCACTATGTAATCACACCTCACACACTAAGTGTTGATTCTAGCCCGTGTCCTCCTCCTCAAGTGCTCGGTTACAACCTCTCCCTAGGCACGTCAACCGACGCCACTCATCTTGGATTCGACCCCGTCTCTCACCACACACTTCTCTCGGTGTACAAGTGTATTACAAGTGAATCCTCACAATTAGGCACAATATGACAAATGATTGTTCTCTCTAACAAGGTGAGAACTCAATAAGCTCACTCTCAATGTCACAAACCCACAATCCTAAATTATACTATGAATGTAAATACAATAAGCTCAATAGGTTGTGTGTGAACAAAGAGATAAAACAATATAAACTCAATATGAAATCTAGCTTATGAAATTAAGAACAAACTTATAAAATGCTAGAATTGAGCTTAAGGAAACTTCTCTATAGATGACAAGAGAGAGGGAGAAGAATGAATGCTCAAACACCAAGGATGATCTCCACTTGCTCTTGTGAAATTTGCTCCACAAATCAAACTATTGTAAATGCTTAAAAGCTTTTTAAACAAACACTAAACTCTTAAACAAAAACTTGTAAACCTCTTAAAAACTTCTTTTTATCTAACTAACAAAAAGATCAGCAATGGGGTATTTATACCCTCTAAAAAACTTAGTCAAAACCCCAAAACAAATGACAGAAAAGTCCCCAGAAGACAGCTCAGAAAAATAGCCGTTAGTGTCTAACGGATCTATTGGCGGTCGACTGACAGAACGTTTGGTCGACCGATGAGGGAATTCGGCAGGTCTGCTAAATTGTTTATCTGATTTTAAAACACTGTTTAAAAATATCAAATAAATTCCAAAAAATGTAAAACTTTGGGGAATGATTGTAGACATGATAATAAACATGCTACAACGACTGGTTTCGAAAAAGGACTTCCCAAATGAAAAATATCATCATTTTACAAAATAGTCCAAAACATAAAAATATGAGATACTTGAATTTTGATGTTTTGACATAAACCAACTTTTGAAACTTTGTGAAATGTTTTTATAGACTTAGTAAAACATGTATAAACTGATATTCAAGTCTACAAACTAAGAATACAATATTTTCACAAAATTGCATATTCTATGCGATGTATTCAAAACACTAAATATGATTTCATTAAATATAAGCTCGTTAAAGATGAAATCATATATATATACATATAAGCATGAAACAAAATAGTATTTTCTAATTCTATGCATTTTTTCATATATAAGCCCGAAAACTATAAAACCAAAAACATATGTATATATATATATCACTATATATATATATATATATATGAAAACCAATATAATGTGTGTGTATAGATATTGAGCTTAACGTACTTAACACACATAATATAAATTCCTAAACTAAATTACCCAAGCAATGATCTTGATCTTCAATAAGCTTGACTTGGTAATCTCGCGGATGAAGCTTGAACTTGATCTTTAACTTTGAATTGCATAAGCTTCACCGACATTCCGCCAACCTCCCTTGGATATGATCGTTGAAGCTCTATTCCATCCATCCTCCAACTCGTTGTTTGTCTACAATACATAGGAATGCACAAACACTAGACAAACAGTATTAGATGTAAATTGTTTGTAAATCATCATCAAAACAAGAAGGCCAACACAAATGAACCGCATAACCAATCATGACCAATCCTATCAACTGCATGACCAACCATGATGAACCCTGTCATTATGTACATCTATCTATATAGAGAATGGAATCTAAGTATCACGTGCAGAGAGCTGTAACTTTGCAGATTGGATCAAACCTGACCATGAAACAATTCAAACTTAACCTGAGTTTAAGGTCAAATGTTTTCATTTTTAGTAAGATACAGTTTAAACCTTGACCAAATTTTAGATAGGTTGGATTTAGGCTAAGATGTGTGCCAGCTAACCCAACCCAACCTGCCTAAAGTACTTAACGCCAACTAGCTAGTTTCATGAAATAGAAAAGCCAACTCTTCATTTGTAACTCATGGATATCAATACACATAGGCTAGTGCTTATATAAAAGGATGAGATCCTTAGAGATTACATGTTGTGTCAAAAGAAGCAAGTACTTTATCAAAAGAAATTGAGTATTTAGCAGTTATAATGTGGTGATTAAGGACTGTGTATGGCAGTAGTGCTAGCAACTTGAGTGAGAAAACCCATCTCCCATTACAAAAGGCAGGATGGCTGAAGTGGAGAAATGTCCACAGTATTATGTGATCATATAATAGCCCATGAAGTGAACAAAAAGTTTTCACTAGATGGTTATAAGATCAGTTATAATTTAAAGGTAAAATGTCAAGCATTCAAGAAAATTACGTTCAAGAGATGAATTTATCTGAAAACAAGTAAGCATCCATTGTGAGAAAAATACTGAATACAGAATGTGTTCATTCATGGAAAATTAAGATAACATCAATAAATGATAGAAAATTACCCAGATTAAGCATGTAAGGAGACTATTCGAAGCTGCAAATGAAATATGAAGGCTTCTAACATAGCTGTGGAATACCAGGATAAGGGATAGAGCAAATAAGCTTGAATTGAAGCTGAAAATGAAATATGAAGGCTTCTAACTTGACTGATTATTCATCTACAGATAAACGAAAGAAAAAGAATTCAGAAAGCCGACAAAAAATTAAGACAACAATATTCATTATTATCATTTTGCAGCAGAATTCATAAGCTAATCCACCAGATTTGACATAGAGAGTATACAGCTCAAAATAAATAAATCCAGCTTAGTTCAACTGTCATTTACATTCCTACCATAAAAGCTCATGCTTGTAAACTTCAAATAGTCAATCTGAACTTACTTCATCATCCAAAACTAGCTAAAAATCTTAGTATTACCCAACTGAGTAATTTCATCAAGCACTTACCGGGCATCAACCAGAACAGATCTTCTTCAACCTCTCAGCCCCCGACTGATCCACCGAATACTGCAACCCAACCACCAAAATATCAGCTATACAGATAACAAACAAACAAACACACACACACACACACACACACACACACTTGAACAATGCACAAACCAACACTACTTGAGCTAATAATTGTAAATTTGGTCTGAAAAGATTGAAGAGCCTTTTACTAAATTTAAAAAAAAATCTACCTTACAATGGAAGATATACCTTACTAAGCATAACAACAAGACTCATTCCGGCTGAGTAGCGTGTGGAATCGAGAGGCGATTGAGGAGGCGGCGGAGTAGCGGTGGAGAAGGAGGCGAGGAGCGGTGGAGAAGGAGGCGGAGGAGCGGTGGAGGAGAAGGCGGAGAGCTGTGGAGGACGAGGTGGAGGAGCGGTGGAGGACGAGGCGGAGGCGGAGGAGCGGTGGCGAAGCGAGAGGCCGCAGTCGGACTTCCAAAATTTTGGGGAAATATCGCGCTGGGGGGCTATTTTGCGGGGAGCGGCGGTTTTTAGGGAAAATTTTTGGGGAAATATCGCGGGTTCAGGGGAAGAACGGGGAAATATAGCGGGGAAAATGAAATTTCAATTTTGTAGGATCCATCAAAACTCCCAAACAGGTTTACCTGTTTGGAATAAAATATCCCAAATGGTTAAATCCGTTTGGGTGTTTCGTATGGATTTTTCTAAACTCCCAAACGGTTTAAACCGTTTGGAATTATTATCCCAAATGGTTTGAATCATTTGGGCTATCTTGATTTGCCCAAATGGTTCT
>NC_033799.1:13072897-13101648 GCF_001876935.1 Asparagus officinalis | reverse complement strand
ATATATATATATAGAGAGAGAGAGAGAGAGAGACATACATATATATAATTTTTATATATGAGTAATGATATGATGAGATGAACTGATCGGGTCATTAAATTCATGATCCGTAACATACATCTTAGTCAAAGTTCATCAAATGTATATGGTGAAATTTTCACAAAGTTTGGAGTCTTCTAGGATATGAATCAAACTAGTTTAGTATGTTGATTTTTCAGATAGCTTAATAGCCGTCCATTTTGCACATAGAGAAACTAATAGTTAGAAATTTTAAAATAATATAATTATTTTCTACATATAGATCATGATGAGTGCAAATCATAATGGGTGGTGCCAATTATCATTCTGGATAGCTTATTGGACCATCTCACGATAATAATATCATCTCACCATCCGATTTTATTATTTTTCTACACACACATATGCATGCACGCGCAATGATACATAATGAGCATTATATGATATATGTGAAAAATTATATATATCATGTTCCCTTTAAAATTGATAGTTCTGGAAAAACTTTCCTTGGTTAGTTTAACCCTTAATCCTTTTCAATATTAGCATTTTTATCCTAATTATAATTAGTTGTCAACTAAAGCTATTAAATAAAGATTAAACTTTCGAGTTAAAGCTCTCTCCATTCAAAACTAAATAATAAAAATTGATCTAATTATAATTGGTAGACAACTAAAGAGTAGAAAGAAGTTTAGAGAACATTAACATTGTAAACATAATACGCATTGCACTTATATATATTAATCAATTGATTGATACCAAATTATGGAATTAATTTATTTATTGACAATAATTGATTGGTTAAAATTTTTTTTGTATTTTGAAATTGGCCCATCAAAGCATTCAAATTATTATTAGATAACTTTTAAGTTATTTGAAATTAGTCCTTTAAATCAATGGTGTAATTATTAATTCGAGTGACTAAATTCTCTTTAATTACTTTTTCTTGCTCTCGATTGGAGGAGCTAATATCAAAATAACTTAAGAATTATGGATGTAATAACTATTTTAGTTATTTGATGAATAAATTTTAAATAATATGAATTGAGCAACCTAATACTTGAATGTAGTTATCTTTGTGTGGATGTCAGTTATCAAACAGGGGTTTATATTAGAGTTATGAGAGTAATTAGGGTTCTCAAACTCCTTCAGATGGCTGGTCTCATAGATCATTGCTCTTTCCTGCACACGAAATATTCATGAGAGGGAGGATTTGGGTTCTCCACTTATTCTTCTAACGATCAAGTTAGTATTTGAGCTTGTGTGGGCATATAAAATAAATAAGGGGATAAATACAGAGTTTTAGAGTTACCTCCTCTCCCTCTCTACCTCGTGCAGTGCTACTTCCTTTTATAGCAGATTAGAAGGATAAAAAGATAATTGTGGTTGAGTCCAGGTAGGCTACTGAGTCGGCAGATATCTTCCAAGTGTTGGCCACAGAAAAAGGTGAGTCATCTAGTCATTAAATTAGAGAATGACAACAAATGCTTGGAGCTGATTGGGTTCGATGAGTCATAAAGGCTATGGGGCTAGAGTAATGATAATTTTGTCAGAGCAATTAATGCGAGAGCGATCACCTGGTGAGGGGTTTGAGGTAATTGTCACCTTTCTATTTGTTTAGTGAAGGGTCGGGAAGCACCGCCTTTTGATTTAACTACACAAGTTATTGGCCTACACAGTAGGCCGAGTGCGGGTTGTTCATGGGGTCGATCTGGTGAGATGGTGGTACGAGTCATCGAGTGAGCACTCTTGATCGCGGAATTATCAAGAGTGGGTTGAGAAGAAAATGACAGAAGAACACAATATAATAATTTGAAGAGTGGGTTGAGAAGAAAATGACAGAAGAACACAATATAATAATTTGGGCGAAGGAAAATACCTTCTCTAGATTATGAGAATCAATTGGAATAATTTGGGCGAAGGAAAATACCTTCTCTAGATTATGAGAATCAATTGGATTACAATTCTCTCTCACACAATCTCTCTAGATCAAAGAACAACCTCCCTGATCTCTTTTCTGATTACAATCCGAGTAATCTCTACCTCCTTTTTTTTCCTAGAAAAGTCGTGTTTTTATTTATACAAAATAAAAATCCCAAACAGTGCAGGAAAACCAGCCCAGGCCCAAAACCCGACTCGCGGTCGACTGCAGAGCCACGTGCGGTCGACCGCGGCCAACACCCGAAGAGAGCAGTCTGGGTTACAGGGTTTTGGCGATCGATCGTCGCACACATCGCGGTCGACCGTGACTCAGTTCAACCGAATCCTCAGAGCTGTGCACGTTCGCGGTCGACCGCCGTGACACTCGCGGTCGACCGTGAAATAGTAAAACTATTTTTCTCGTGTTCCGACGAATCCTTCAACTTCGATGCTTCCAACAACTCTGTCAACAACTCCTCTACACTATTCTCAAGATACCATGAGAATCACCTATCCTCAAGCTCCCATGAGGATCACTAAACTCCCGAAGAGAAGATACACCCGTATCATGGGTCCCCCCTTTAGGAACTTGAAGTCCCGTTCAAGTTAGAACTTCAGCTGAGGGAACTCGCGAGGCCCTCCTTCTCTGTTGAACCACTTTGCCTTGCTAGGAAACTGACCTTGACATCCAATGAGAAACGACTCCTTCGTTCCCCGCCTCGTCATGGTCGTCTTTCGTTCTAAAATGCAATCTTCTTTCAGCGGCTCCTCTCTATCAAACTACAAGTCTTCAACATGCGGTAAGATCACTTTATCATCGCGTTCATCATCCAACAATAGAGGCTCAAACAACTTCAAATACTCAGCATTGATCACCGAATACATGCCTAAGTAAGGCGGCAAGTTTAATCGAAAAGCGTTATCGCCAATCTGATCGAGAATCCGAAACGGACCATAACGAATGGGCTTAAACTTCTTTCCCTCTCCTTTTAGCCTCTCCTTACTCAATTTAAGCTATACCATATCGCCTTTGCCAAAATTACAAGGAACCCGATGTTGATCATACTTCGCCTTGTATTTAGCTTGTGATTTCTTTAATTGAGCTTCAACCGTGGCGTGAATATTTGCAATCTTCTCGAGAAATCACTGAGCACGTTGTCGTTCACTTCCCTCCTTGCCGTCCACTATGGCTTCACATGAAAACACAAGATCGAACGGGCTTAGCGATAAAAATCCGTAGCAAGTCTCAAACGGTGACTTTCCGGAAGATCCATGAATCGCCCGATTGAAAGCAAACTGCAAATATGGTAAACTCTCATCCCAAGTCTTAGGACGCCTAGAATTATACCCCCGCAACATGTGTATTATAGTCCGGTTGACTACCTCCGTTTGTCCGTTTGTTTGTGGATGAAAGGTCGTGCTCTTCTTCAATCTAGTGTCCATCAAACTCCACAAAGAATCCCAAAAATGCCCGAGAAACCGGCTATCCCGATCCGAAATAATCGAACTCGGCAATCCAAAGTGCTTTCACACATGCTCAAAGAACAACTGCGCTGCACCTGCTCCCGTCACGGTCTTCTTACAAGGAATCAATATCACCATCTTGCTGAAACGGTCCACCATAATGTACAAATAGTCATGCCCGCGCTTCGTAGTCGGCAACCCTCCTAGAAAATCCATAGAGATGCTCTCCCACGGCCTGGAAGGAACCAGTAATGGTAGGTACAATCCCCTCTTCCTATTAGAAGGCTTCGAAATACAGCATAACTTACACCCTCCAACATACTTGGTCACATCATCAAGCATTCGTGGCCAAAACACATGTCGTCGTAGATTGAGAAGCATCTTCTGAATGCCAAAATACCCTTGCACACGCGAGGTATGTGCTTCCCGAATCCACTGTAACCTATCGTCATCCTCTGGAATGCATAGTGATGTCCCACGATACAACAAGCCATCCTCTCCAAGTGCATACTCCCCCCTTCGACCAGCCTTCGCCTGCTCGAACACACTACCGAAGTCTTTACTAGATGTATACAGTTGTACATACTCCAAAGGAACCAAGGGCTGAATACGTGTCGCCACTAATAAAGACCTTACCGGCGGACGAGATAACATATCGGCCAACTTGTTTGTCGCCCCCTTCTTGTACCGGATAATGATGTTGAAAGCCATCAAATAAGACATCCCCTTCATGTGCCGTGCTTACTGTAGCTTCGTCTGGGCATGTAAGAACTCCAACGGCTTGTGATCCGAGTGCACGACCACCTCCTTCCCCAATAAGTACACCCTCTAATGCTTAATCGCCTGATAAAGTGCATAGAACTCCTTGTCATAGGTCGGGTAGTTCGTAATAGTACCCGAAAACTTCTCAGAATGGTATTCCACCGGCTTCCCATCCTGAATCAACACCGCGCCCATCGCATAACCAGACGCGTCGGTCTCCACCTCGAAAGTCCGCTGCAAATTCGGTAATGCCAACACCGGTGCCTCCGAGATCTTCCTTTTTAGCAACTGAAAAGCCTCCTCATGCATCCTTCCCCACTCGAACTAAACTTTAGCCTTTATGAGGCCATGTAACAGTGCCGCATAAGTCAAAAAATATCGAATGAACTTGCGCAAATACTGTCAATCCCCCATGAAGCTCCTCACCTCAGTCACTGTCTTCGGCGTCGGCCACTTCGTGATCACCTCCACCTTGCCTGGATCTATCCTCCACTGGCCCTTCCCTACGATGAAGCCGAGATACACCAACTCGTTCTTCCAAAACTCGCACTTCTTCCCGTTGATCTTTAGCTGTCTATCCTGCAACACTTTAAATACCCTCTCAACAAGAACGAGATGCTCCTCCCAAGTCCTGCTGTACACCAAGATATCATCAAGGTAAACTATCATAAAATCCTCTATAAAAGGTCACAACAAATCATTCATAAGCCTCATAAAGGTAGCCGGAGTGTTGCACAATCCAAACGGCATCACCAACCACTCGAACAGGCCTTGCTTGGTCTTGAACACCGTCTTCCAAGTGTCTTCCTCCCGAATCCTCACCTGATGGTAACCAGACTTCAAATCGAGCTTCGTGAAAAACCTCACTCCCTCCAACTGGTCCATAAGATCATCGATCCGCGATAATGGGTAGCGATTCTTGATGGTTATCTTGTTAAACGCCCGGTAATCCACGCACATGCGCCAGCCTCCATCCTTTTTGGGCACCAACAACACTGGTGACCCGCAAGGTGAACAACTCGGCATAATCACTCCCGTCTCCAAGAGCTCCTGAACCTGCTTCTTGATCTCCTCGGACTCCAGTACTGATGTGCGGTATAGGCCTATGTTAGGTAAGGAACTCTCCCCGGTCAACATAATCTCATGCTCTACACCTCGACGTGGTGGTCTTCATAAGGCCGAATGAACAACAAAACGAACTTCCTGCCCGCATTCACCAACCTCTTAGCCTGAGTCACCGTCACCAAGCTCGTCTCTTGTGGAAGAGATGCTGAATGAAAAATGTATTGCTCGCCATCCTTAGTGAACGTATACTTTTGGGCCCGCCGATCATATACTGCATATCTATCCCACAAATAAGGATTGTCCAAAATAACTTGGCAAACATCCAACGGAATCACGTCGCATGTGACCTCGTCAATATATGACTCATGAAGTGCAAATCTGAATGAACACTGATTCACCACACTCAATCCCGCCTCCTTCTAAATCCACCCTAACGGATAGGGCTTCGGATGCTTCACCGTCTTCAATCCCAGCTTCTGTACTAACGCCTCAGATATCAGATTTTTCTGACTTCCTGGATCTACAATAGCATCCACTAAACTGGTCTTGACCTGCAACTTCAGAACAAAGAGCTGCTCCCTCGGGTCGTCATCTTCTTTAGTGGCCTGTTTTCCCGCCATAAGGTTGAGACTGCTATTGGGTTCGGTCATCCCGGGAACCTCCTTCGGACCCTGTGCTATCACGTACGCCTTCTTCTCCTCCTTCTTCTTCAATCCTTTTGGCTTCAGATGAGGATACTTATCCCAGCAACGATCAGCCACATGCCCTGTCTGCTTGCAGTGATTGCATGTCAATCCTGCTTTCCCCGAGTCAACCTTCTTCTTCTCATCCTTAGACTGAGAGCCACCCGTCTTGCTCCCCGATGGTTTGGAATCCCCCTTTGTCTCATTGCCCTTCTTCTGCCTGCCCTCAATGGCAATGGCCTTCACGCTCGCCTCTGCGATTGTCTCCACTGAAAACAGCTTCATCTCCTTCCGAATGTAATCATTCAGACCCTCTTAGGATGCCTGGAATTATACCCCCGCAACATATGCACCATAGTCCGGTTGACTACCTCCGTTTGTCCGTCTGTTTGTGGATGAAAGGCCGTGCTCTTCTTCAATTTAGTGTCCATCAAACTCCACAAAGAATCCCAAAAATGCCCGAGAAAACGGCTATCCCGATCCGAAATAATCGAATTCGGCAACCCAAAGTGCTTCCACACATGCTCAAAGAACAATTGTGCTGCACCCGCTCCCGTCACGGTCTTCTTACAAGGAATCAATATCACCATCTTGTTGAACCGGTCCACCACAACGTACAAATAGTCATGCCCACGTTTCGTAGTCGGCAACCCTCCTAGAAAATCCATAGAAATACTCTCCCACGGCCTAGAAGGAATCGGTAATGGTAGGTACAATCCCCTCTTTCTGTTAGAAGGCTTCGAAATACAGCATAACTTACACCCTCCAACATACTTGGTCACATCATCAAGCATCCGTGGCCAAAACACATGTCGCCGTAGATTGAGAAGCGTTTTCTGAATGCCAAAATGCCCTTGCACACGCGAGGTATGCGCTTCCCGAATCCACTGCAACCTATCACCATCTTCCGGAATGCATAGTGATGTCCCACGATACAACAAGCCATCTTCTCCAAGTGCATACTCCCCCCTTCGACCAGCCTTCGCCTGCTCAAACACACTACCGAAGTCCCTACTAGATGCATACAGCTGTACATACTCCAAAGGAACCAAGGGCTGAATACGCGTCGCCACCAACAACGACCTTATCGGTGGGCGAGATAACATATCGGCCAACTTGTTCGTCGCCCCCTTCTTGTACCTAATGATGATGTTGAAAGCCATCAAATAGGACATCCACTTCATGTGTCGTGCCTGCTGTAGCTTCGTCTGGGCATGTAAGAACTCCAACGGCTTATGATCCGAATGCACGACCACCTCCTTCCCTAACAAGTACACCCTCCAATGCTTAATTGCTTGATATAGTGCATAGAACTCCTTGTCGTAGGTTGGGTAGTTCGCAACAGCACCCGAAAACTTCTCAGAATAGTATTCCACCGGTTTTTCATCCTGAATCAACACCGCGCCCATCGCATAATTAGACGCGTCGGTCTCTACCTCGAAAGTCCGCTGCAAATTCGGTAATGCCAACACCGGTGCCTCCGAGATCTTCCTTTTTAGCAACTGAAAAGCCTCCTCATGCATCCTTCCCCACTCGAACTAAACTTTAGCCTTTATGAGGCCATGTAACAGTGCCGCATAAGTCAAAAAATATCGAATGAACTTGCGCAAATACTGTCAATCCCCCATGAAGCTCCTCACCTCAGTCACTGTCTTCGGCGTCGGCCACTTCGTGATCACCTCCACCTTGCCTGGATCTATCCTCCACTGGCCCTTCCCTACGATGAAGCCGAGATACACCAACTCGAAATACCCTCTCAACAAGAACGAGATGCTCCTCCCAAGTCCTGCTGTACACCAAGATATCATCAAGGTAAACTATCATAAAATCCTCTATAAAAGGTCACAACAAATCATTCATAAGCCTCATAAAGGTAGCCGGAGTGTTGCACAATCCAAACGGCATCACCAACCACTCGAACAGGCCTTGCTTGGTCTTGAACACCGTCTTCCAAGTGTCTTCCTCCCGAATCCTCACATGATGGTAACCAGACTTCAAATCCAGCTTCGTGAAAAACCTCGCTCCCTCCAACTGGTCCATAAGAAAATCGAGCTTCGTGAAAAACCTCACTCCCTCCAACTGGTCCATAAGATCATCGATCCGCGATAATGGGTAGCGATTCTTGATGGTTATCTTGTTGAGCGCCCGGTAATCCACGCACATGCACCAGCCTCCATCCTTTTTAGGCACCAATAACACTGGTGACCCGCAAGGTGAACAACTCAGCATAATCACTCCCATATCCAAGAGCTCCTGGACCTGCTTCTTGATCTCCTCGGACTCCTATACTGATATGCAGTATAGACCTATGTTTGGCAAGGAACTCTCCTCGGTCAACATAATCTCATACTCTACACCTCGATGTGGTGGTAGTCCCGTGATCTCCGAAAACAAGTCCGCATACTTGGCCTTTAACCTGCCAATATCTCCCTCTTGAAGCTTGCTCAAGGTGGATAAGCATATCCTACTCAGCTGCTCTTCATAAGGCCGAATGAACAACAAAACGAACTTCCTGCCCGCATTCACCAACCTCTTAGCCTGAGTCACCGTCACCAAGCTCGTCTCTTGTGGAAGAGATGCTGAATGAAAAATGTATTGCTCGCCATCCTTAGTGAACGTATACTTTTGGGCCCGCCGATCATATACTGCATATCTATCCCACAAATAAGGATTGTCCAAAATAACTTGGCAAACATCCAACGGAATCACGTCGCATGTGACCTCGTCAATATATGACTCATGAAGTGTAAATCTGAATGAACACTGATTCACCACACTCAATCCCGCCTCCTTTTGAATCCACCCTAACGGATAGGGCTTCGGATGCTTCACCATCTTCATTCCCAGCTTCTGCACTTATGCCTCAGATATCAGATTTTTTTGACTCCCTGTATCTACAATAGCATCCACCAAACTGGTCTTGACCTGCAACTTCAGAACAAAGAGCTGCTCTCTCGGGTCGTCATCTTCTTTAGTGGCCTGCTTCCCTGCCATAAGGTTGAGACTGCTGTTGGGTTCAGTCATCCCGGGAACCTCCTTCGGACCCTGTGCTATCACGTAAGCCTTCTTCTCCTCCTTCTTCTTCAACCCTTTCGGCTTCAGATGATAATACTTATTCCAGCAACGATCAGCCACGTGCCCTGTCTATTTGCAGTGATTGCATGTCAATCCTGCCTTCCCTAAGTCACCCTTCTTCTTCTCATCCTTAGATTGAGAGCCACCCATCTTGCTCCCCGATGGTTTAGAATCCCCCTTTGTCTCGTTGTCCTTCTTCTGCCTGCCCTCAATGGCAATGGCCTTCACGATCGCCTCTGCGATCGTCTCAACCGAAAACAGTTTCATCTCTTTCTGGATGTAGTCATTCAGACCCGCCATGTACTTCATGAAGATGGAGTATTCCTCTGTTGCGATGCTTAGAACCATCGTCTGCTACTGGAACTTCGTCGTGTACTCCTGAACGGTCTGATTAAACTTTTGGCGCAAGCCATACCACTTGTACCAACGCTCTTCAAGGAACCCCACTAAATAGAATTGTTTCCGAAGTAGCTCCTTGAACTTATTCCACGACACCGCCTTCTTCTCCTGTTTGCAATAGGATTTCCACCACGTCAACGCGTGCCCCGAAAGCTTCAACGTCGCGAACACTATCTTCTCCTTGGACGAATATCCATAGAGAGTGAAATACATCTCCATACGTTCGATCCAATCATTAAGCTTCTCCACATTGATACTCCCATCATAAACAGGAATCTCAACCTTGAAGTCAATCTTCAGATTCTGATAATTATTCTTACCCCCTTGATGTCCAACAGTCTTGACAATCTCAGTCTCCCCATCTGAATCAGATTTCTCGCTCTCTTTGTCGGATTCGATGAGTTTCTTCTTACCCTTCGAAGAAGATTCCTCCTTTTTGCCTACTCCGTTGATGAGACCCACGAGTTGAGTGAGAGTCGTCCCGATCGTCTCGATCTGCTTCTCCATAGCGTCAAGTCTTGCTGAATTATCTGCTTCAGTCATCTTCTCTTTCCTTAATTTCTGGACTCCTTCTAATAAAATAAGGATCTCGCCAAGCTTCTTGTACTGTAAGCGAGTAAGGACTATACACAGGTTTCCCCTCCACAGGATCTAGGTGCTCTGATACCAACTTGGTACGAGTCGTCGAGCGAGCACTCTTGATCGCGGAATTATCAAGAGTGGGTTGAGAAGAAAATGATAGAAGAACACAATATAATAATTTGGACGAAGGAAAATACCTTCTCTAGATTATGAGAATCAATTGGATTACAATTCTCTCTCTCACAATCTCTCTAGATCAAAGAACAACCTCCCTGATCTCTTTTTTGATTACAATCTGAGTAATCCCACCTAGAAAAGTCATGTTTCTATTTATACAAAATAGAAATCCTAAACAGTGCAGGACAACCAGCCCAGGCCCAAAACCCGACTCGCGATCGACCGTAGAGCCAGGCACGGTCGACTGCGGCCAACACCCGAGACTTAAATAAGTTACAGGGTTTTGGCGGTCGATCGCCGAACCCATCGCGGTCGACCGTAACCAACGACAGAGAGCAGTCTGGGTTACAGGGTTTTGGCGGTCGACCGTCAGTTTAAGCGAATCCTCAGAGCTATGCACGTTCGCGGTCGCCCATCGTGACACTCGCGGTCGATCGTGAAACAGTAAAACTGTTTTTCTCATGTTCCGACGAATCCTTCAACTTCGCTGCTTCCAACAACTCTATCCACGACTCCTCTACACTATTCTCAAGATATCATGAGAATCACCTATCCTCAAGCTCTCATGAGGATCGCTAAGCTCCCGAAGAGAAGATACACCCGTATCATTTATATAAATATGAAATTACACATTTCATATTTATTATTATTTTTTGTTTAGCTTTATAGATATGAAACAAATATATATTCATATACATATTTTATGTTTCATATATATCATTTTGTTAAATGCATATTGTGCAAAACTTTATTTTTTTCATAATATTGAGTTTTTGGTTTATAGACTTAACAACAATAGTTTATATCTTTAATCAAGTCTATAAAATTATTTTACAAAGTTTTAAAACTTGGTTTTTGTCAAAACATCAAAATTCAAGTATCTCATGTTTTCAGGTTTTGGACATATTTAAAAAATAATGATATTTTACAAATGGGAGGTGCTATTTAAAAACCAATTTTTGTAACATGTATATTTTCATGTTTTACAAATGGGAGATCGGGGTCTTTTGGAGATCAAAATGCCCTCTTTTAGAGATCGGTTGGACTTCTTCAGATCTTCTTGGAGCTTTGGAGATCAGCAACTTGAAGAAACTCTTGAGTCATCTTGGAAGGCTTTTAGTGAAGCCTTTGAGATAATTCAGCTTGGCTTGGCTTGTGAACTCTTTCTAAGAGTTCTTCTCAACTCAATCAGAGTTCAAAACTTGCTCTGCAAGTTCTTCTAAAACTCGCTCTGAGTTATTAACTCGTTAAGAGTTATTTTCAAAACTTGCTCTGCAAGTTCTTCTAAAACTCGCTCTGAGTTATTAACTCGTTAAGAGTTATTTTCAAACTTGCCACGTAAGTTCTCCACAACGTCAAATCGTGAGGAGAATACATCGTTCTAGTGAATCAAGACGTTTGGATCGTCAACGGAGAGCAAACTCGACGCGAGTATTCGAGGGAGGCACTCCATCGCTACCGTGAAGAACCCAGAATTAAAGAAAAGGGAGAATTCAGATCATTCTCTTCTCTTTTGTAATCAGGAAATCCAATTGTAATTAAGATCGAGAGAATACAAATCAAATTTCTTTCATTCTTTTTACTACAAATTTTCCAACAAACAACCATTTAACGAGTTTTGGGCCATTAATGATCCCAACCAAATTGGGCAAAGGTCATTAAGTATGGAAATACTCCCTGAGCTTAATTACTCCGTCAACTTAGACTTTATAAGATAGAATCACATTGAATTCAAGAGTTTTTATTTCTTTTTATTTCTTTTTTTGTGCCCATTTTTTGCACTCTTCTTTTGTAAGGTTAGTTTTTACATGTATATATTATAAAAAATATGTAAATTAAGACAACTTAAAAATTTATTTTCAACTCTAAGTTAAGCATGCAAAAAATTTATTATTTTAATTAAAAGTCTAAGTTAAGGCTTTAGTAAAGTATACTACTTTGAAAATTATTTCTTAAGAAATTAATTTAGAGTTATCATAAAAGTTAAACTTGAGTACATAAGAAACTAGGGATTAGAAAATTTAAACTTTATCAAATGAATTAATTATTACTTAGCTCTATTAATTTGGCAAGTGACAATATTTTTATATTTTTTTAAGAAAAAAATAACAAAAATGTAAAAATGCAACTAAAAGGGTAAAATAAAGAGGAAAAAATAACTAATTCTCACCCCCACACCTGAATTTTACATTGTCCTCAATGCAAACTCTATGATGCATAAAATAATATAGATAAGAAGTGAAGTACTTACATTTGGTCAGCTGACTTAGAGGATAAAAATCTGTAATTACATTTGGTCTGAGGAGGATGAAATCAAAATTTTATTCTTCTTTTTTTTATTTTTTTCCTTTTTTTATTTTTTTAACAACCGAACAAGAACTCTCAAATAAGAGAAGAATAAATTCTTTTTATTATTATGAAATAAAACAGAACGAACAATGTAGAATGAATGGTTCAACATGAAGAGCTCGTATTCTACATTAAATCCTACCGTATTATTGAAAATTCTCCCCCGAATTTTAAATAAATTCAAAATAACATAATCAATGATGTGCTGAAATTCCAAACATTCCGGGGCGTGCAATGATTCTTACAACAAAGTAAAGTAGGTATTATTGGTGTCATGCATTTTGAATTTCTTAATGAACTTAGACTCTTGATTTGTGAAGTTTTGTATTCTAGCAATCAATTCTTCTTTAACAACTTCCTCAATCCCAAGATTCATGGTTGAGTTATAAAAATTTGGTTGTTGATTGTAGACGGTAAAAAATACCTCTGTGAGTTAGCAAGAAATTCACCTGAATGATCAACTCACCTGCACGAGCCAGAATCAACTGGGAATAGCGGAATTTCGCCTTTTACACAACTCGCCTGCCCGAGTCCAAACTCGAATCCGCCCGCAAACCCCAAGGCCGCCAATATGGCCAGATATCTGCTAACCCACGTGCTGAGATGGGCTTTCCCACCTCTCTTGACCCGAAGGGAGAGGGCATAGTACTCCAAGACCGTCAAGCGGCCGCTCACAGTACGAAGGACTGGACAGGTATCGAGTCAACCTGAGCATTCATAAATGCAACTCACCTCGGCTGTCTGAGTCAGGAGACGAATCCGCCAGCATTCGGCGAGCTGTCCAAACCCACTCGAGTGCCAGGAACATGCTTTCCCGCCTCTCGTCCAAGCGAAGGGCGAGAGCCGCCGGCGCTCGGTGGTTGGTCAGATCCACGCAAGCATCCGACAGCCGTTGTCACGCATACGAAGAGGGGTTTTTCCACTCCTACGTGACGTGATAGCTCTTCGAATGACCACTGGTGGTATGAATGAGCAGCAAGATATCTCCGAACAATGTATGATCACATCCCATAATTCAAGGAGCAGTCAAGCTGTCCTTCTTCCACTTAAAAGCCTCTTCTAGCAAGCTTTGAGAGAGGTCGAAAAACTTTGAGAAAAGCAGTTGAGACCGAGCTCCTTGCATAATCCTTGCATTGCAGCACCGTTTCCTAGTTCTGAGCCCCGATCGCCGACGAACTAGAAGACCCAAACTCTATCGACCTGAGCTTCTGCTGCGTACTAAAGCTCCCCATCAACCTTAGTCGAACGGTCCAAGGGAAGCAGACTCGACACGAGCATCGAGCGAAGCATCCTATAGCCACCAAAAGTCCCCACACTAAACAAAGAGGGCATTCCCTCTGCTTCTGTTGTAAACATTTGATTATTAGTTTATAATAAGCTTTCTTATCAATACAAACGAAACTCCCTGTTTTCGGGAAATCAAATTTACACCCTACAGAAGATGGCGACCACAGTGGGAGAAGCTGTCTCATCAAACGAAATGGCGGTGGCTCAATTTGAAGAAGTTGCTGTCGGGATGACCATGGAGTCCCTAGAGATTGAGTTCGACCAGGCCAAGTACGAAGAGTACTTGTCTTCCTCCTCCTCTGGTGGCGACGCGTCCCGTAAACGCCACAGAGTCGTGCACTGAGGCCGACCTCAAACAGTCAAGGCCTCCGTTCCTGTGGGTTCTACCCGAGTCTCGTCGGGGGAACCCGCTCCCTCGCAATCGATCAAGGCCAAGCCGGAGATCGAGCGCAAGAGACAAGGGTCTGCCAAATGGATCGCCAAGCGGTCCACGCAGACGTCTGCCTCAGAGGAAACGCCGGTTTAGCCAATAGCGACGGCAAACGCTCGTCAGACAGGAGGTCCAAACCTCCGTTTCTCACAATAGCCTGAATCATAGTACAGGCCCGAGAAACACTAGACGAGAAGGTAAACTGCCCGACGTCGGAAGGCTCTTCAAGTCAGGAGCGCCGACCGAGGAAGGCAGAGCCACCCGCTCAGGAGGACTTTGCTTCTCAGGTCATATCCCTGATGCGAATAACTCACCTCCAACAAGCGAGCCTACCCGAGTAGGCGAATCCTCGAAGGCTGGCGAGCCTCGCCATAACCCTTTGGCGGATAAACGTGGAGAAGTAGGCGACATCTCACGAACTCGCTCATTCAAACGAAGGGATGAAACTCGCCTGCGCGCGGGAGTTCGCCCGAACGCGAGAACTCGCCCGTCAAGGCGAGATCGCCTGACTCCAGCACCAAAACCTTCCACCCAACGTGCATCAGAGAGCACGTCTAAAGATCTCTCGTGCGCTCACCCGAGCAACCCTTCTGAGGCTGGGGGTTATCACCAACCGCCCACAGAAGACCTCAGAGAATACTTAACTCGCAAACGCACTATACATGAGGCGAATCCTCAGTGCCACTGCGAGAGACTCATCCACACGATCCTCGCCGACTGCCAATGCGTTGGAACGGCAAAACCTTCGGTGTTTGAGAGACTTTCTCAACAGTCCTCTCGACCAAGACCATCCCATCGAAGGCGTCGTCACTAAAAAGGACGCGCTACCGACGACCTAGAGCTCTCATCCGCCACAGTTAACATGACGGACAAGGGGAAGGCGGTACTCTCCGACTCGCCAGACTCGGACTCCGTCCTGAGACCTAACACTCGGTTCGCTCAACGCCGGCAGGACGGCATATACCAGCGAACAGGTAGTCGTAGGGGGGCAAGTATTAGGTTTGATTACTCCACGCTGGTACCTCCCTCCTACGGTGAAGACGAGGTTCATTCGGCGGCGGCCACATCTCAGACCTCGCGCTCAAGTCAAGATGCGCTGGCGAGGGTGCACATGACCGAACTCAACCACGAGCAGACAATGGCTCAAAAGCTAGAGGAACAGCAGGCGACCATCGACTCTCTAAGAGAGAAGATGGAGCAACTGCTGAACAAGAAGAAGAAGAAGAAGAAAAGGACCCAGCGTTCCTTACCTCGGCAAACTAGGGACAAGGAGAGGGTACCTCCCCGTCGCCTGGCGACTGAAATGGAAGACAACAGTAATCAACAATCCGATTACTCTTCCAAGACGTCGCTGGGGACGTCGCATACCGGTAGCATCCGTGACAAGAGATTCGACGAGTTCCAGGACCAGCTCAACGCGCTGAAGCTTCAGCAAAACATGAACAAGCTGTGGGTGGTACGTCCCTACCCTATCGAATGGGACACGGTCCCATACCCGACGAAGTTCAAGCCCATCAGCTTGGTACAGTTTGATAGCAAGGGATCGCCCTCGCAGCACATCTACTACCTCATGGCACAGACTAGATTCCTTACGGGAAATGATGCCATTCTCACTCGACTATTCATAGGTACCCTCAAGGGGGTGGCCTTTGAATGGTTCCGCAAACTGGAGCCCGGTTCTATCAAGGCATGGGCCGACGTTGAAAAGCTCTTCCTCGCCCGCTTCTTCGACGATGACACGGAAGTGTCACTGGCCACTCTCCTTGCTGAGAAGCAACAGAAGTCGGAGTCGGTCAATGACCGCCAAAGAATCCTCCTCGGTCGAGGGGAAAAGAGATCATGGCAGTCGACTCCGCCCCGGCACCAAAGGCTGCTCAAAAACCAAAACCCATGCAATTCGAACAGCGCGCCCCGCGGCAATACGACTTCAAAAAAGATCAAGTGGTGGCGACCTTCGACACTCTACTCAAGAGTGGGCGAATTAAGTTGCCAGAAGCCGTGAAGCCTGAGGAGGCGGACAAAACCAGTGACCCAAGTTACTGTTCATATCACAGATTCCTTGGCCATCACACAACCAAGTGTTACGTCCTCAAGGACAAGCTCCAGGCCCTCTATGACGCGGGGGTTTTGAAGAAAGAGAAAGTCCAAAAGCAAGTGACTACGAACATGATCACTTTGAGCTTTGGGACAGATCTCCCAGATGTTTAAGCTCCAGCGGGGGTAATTCCTATCCCCAAGGCGGTCTTGAAAATTACTAATGACGATCCTCACAACCAGCGGGGGAAGGGTTTGGTCCCACAGACTCTGCCATCGGGGCAGGTGATGTGGGTCCATCCAGACCTCCTCAATGATGAGCAATGGACTGCACAGCCTTCCAAGGAGGCTAAGGGAAAACACTACAACGTTGTCTCCGCCATCCCCGGTAGAGATAACGCGGCAACGACCGCCCTGACGGACTCTGAAGAGGACACTAACGTCTTTGCCACGAGAGCAGGGAAGGAATTCGCCAAGGAATATCCCGTGAGGGTGGAGAACCTGGCAGGACCTCCCACGAGGCAGGCCGTGGCGACCCCTCCCTGTTTTCGTCAAAAGTTGTTTTCATTGTGGAATTCATTATATCTTCGGTCGATTACAACAAATTCAAAAGAGATAGCCTTTTTATAAGACTTCTTTTACACAACAAAAGGAAGATTACAACTTTTTAGAAACAAACGCAGGATCGTTGTTTGGATCGCTGCTTGCGTGGGATCTTTGCCTGTGCCGGGGGTGCGTTAGCCCGTGGACCACCGAATCACGGATTCTGATTGAATCGTGAGGGGTTTAGTGATTCTTCCTTCTTTTATTGAAGTGAGAATTTGAAGTGAATATCTTATCGATGTAAGATATTCACTCTTCCAAAGATCAAGTCTGAGCTTAGATCTCTAGGAATCACCAAATGATGCTTGTCAAAGGGTGAAAATTCTCTCTCTTGCTCCAATTCACCAAAAGCTCAAGCCTTCTCTACTCTAATCTGCTCTCCCTCCTTTATTTCGTGTCTAGGGAGGTATTTATAGGGGTAGGAGTGCACAACAGTTGAAACGGGGATGAAACAACTGACCAAGTAACTGCCCTTTGGCCGTGACAGCCAACACTGCCGCGGCTATTGGCGCGGCAGCATGGACTGCAGCGGCCACAGGGACAGTTACCAGCACGTTCCATCGTGCTTGAAACTGTTTTCCCACGAATTTTAACCACCTTTTTCGTGGTTTAACTGCTTGTCCACGTCAGCACACGTTCTATATCTGATATTCTGCCACGTGGGCTTCAAATAATCATTTCATAACTGCATTGTAACCGCTGTAGCATCCCCTATAATGGACGTGGCACCATAAGTTGCAGCGCCTAAGCCGCGGCACCATAGGCTGCCGCGCCTTTGCCGCGGCACCCTGCCGCGCCACAGTGTGTTGCCTGATGATGTGTATATTGTTCTTCTATGTTGTCTCACTTCCTTTGAATGATCCCCTCTGATTAAGAGACTGGTGTTTACCACCTTCTCTTTGTCTTGAGTGGTATTTGGATGTCTGTAAGTATTTTTTGACGCCTACAGATACCCCCTCCAAAGTATCTCAGACTCATCATTTCTTTAGAGAGGAGTCTGGGACACTTTGGATATGATAAGCTTTCCTTACAATTTCTTCAGTGCTTTGTTGAAGAAATTGCGTAGAATGGTCTGTGAATGGCTTCAATCTTTGACTTCTTCATCTTTTAGCCTATTAAGTGCTTTGTAGAATAGCTAAGATTCCTCTGGTGCTGCGTTTATCGCGTGGCCGTTGTCGAAGTCTTGAATTAGAACTGCCGTCGAAGAATGGAGAAATAGTTTATACTCGTATACTATATTGGAGTGTTCGGGAAATAGTTTAACCTCATATACCCATTGGGAGGTTCAAGGAGATGCAGTTTATACTCATATACTCATCGGAGTGTTCGGGAAACAGTTTAACCTCATATACCCGTTGGGAGGTTCTCCAGAAACTTCCTGTTGAGATTAGGGAAACAGTTTATACTCGTGTACCTATTGGAGTATTTTGGTCTCTTTTTTGTTGGTAGAGATTAACCCGAAATCGGAGAGGAAGAATTTTATATTCTATCTCCTGGTCTCTTTTTTATTGGTAGAGATAAACCCAAAAAATCGAAGAGGAAGAGTTTTATATTCTATCTCCTGGTCTCTTGTTTGTTGGTAGAGATGAACCCGAAATCGGAGAGGAAGAATTTTATATTCTATCTCCTGATCTCTTCCGATGATGGAGAGGAAGAATTTTATATTCTATCTCCTGGTCTCTTGTTTGTTGGTAGAGATGAACCCGATGATGGAGAGGAAGAATTTTATATTCTATCTCCTGGAGTAAAGAAACTCAAAGTGGGATCTCCACTTAGAGAATCTGGATTGGTTTGAATAATCCTAACTGTCATAAGGTTTGATTACTCAATTCAAAAGTAAACCTTTCGTTCGCAAAAATGAATCGAAAGGAGATTTTGGTTGTGGTCCTAACTGTAGTAAGGTTTGACCAAGTGGGAGTTTTGAGACGATCCTAACTGTTTAAAGGTTTGATCGTTCAATTTGTGGACCTCTCGTTCATGGAACGAATCGAGAGGGGATTTTGGCTTTGGTCCTAACTGTTTAAAGGTTTGACCAAGATGGGAATTTGAGACGATCCTAACTGTTTAAAGGTTTGATCGTTCAATTTGTGGACCTCTCGTTCATGGAAGGAATCGAGAGGGGATTTTGGCTTTGGTCCTAACTGTTTAAAGGTTTGACCAAGATGGGAATTTGAGACGATCCTAACTGTTTAAAGGTTTGATCGTTCAATTTGAGGACCTCTCGTTCATGGAACGAATCGAGAGGGGATTTTGGCTTTGGTCCTAACTGTTTAAAGGTTTGACCAAATGGGGACTTGAGACGATCCTAACTGTTTAAAGGTTTGATCGCTCAATTTGTGGACCTCTCGTTCATGGAAGGAATCGAGAGGGGATTTTGGCTTTGGTCCTAACTGTTTAAAGGTTTGACCAAGTATGGAGTTTGAGATGATCCTAACTGTTTAAAGGTTTGATCGCTCAATTTGTGGACCTCTCATTCATGGAAGGAATCGAGAGGGTATTTTGGCCTTGGTCCTAACTATTTAAAGGTTTGACCAAGTATGGAGTTTGAGACTATCCTAACTGTTTAAAGGTTTGATCGCTCAATCTGTGGACCTCTCGTTCATGGAAGGAATCGAGAGGGGATTTTGGCTTTGGTCCTAACTGTTTAAAGGTTTGACCAAGTATGGAGTTTGAGACGATCCTAACTGTTTAAAGGTTTGACCAAATATGAATTTTGTGAGGGAAGATTGACCTAAAGAAATGATCGAATCTCATCTCAGTAAAAGAGTATTCAGAAATCACCGTGGGGATGTAGTGTTTATCACTTTGTTTGTAATGATCGGATTATCCCTAAGAAAATTACATATAGCATTCTTCCGAGAACTTCCCGTTACATGAACCATCCACCCCCAGCTTCCTTCGCGAAACTGGGTCTAACATCATGCTGAGTTACATGACTGGGTTATCCTTAAGAATATTACATGTAAAAATTCTCCAGGAACTTCCCGTCAAGAGTGGGAAACAGTTTAGACTCATATACCTATTGGAGTATCGAGGAGCAGTTTATACTTGTATACTCTTTGGAGTGTTGAGAAGCATTTTATACTCGTATACTCTTCGGAGTGATATAAAGAAGCAGTTTATACTCATATACTCTTTGGAGTTAGGGGAAAACAGTTTATACTCGTGTATCCCATGGAGTTTCGAGGAGCAATTTATACTCGTATACTCTTTGGAGTGTTGAGAAGCAGTTTATACTCGTATACTCTTCGGAGTGACATGAAGAAGCAGTTTATACTCGTATACTCTTCGGAGTTAGGGGAAAACAGTTTATACTCGTATACTCTTTGGAGTGAGGGGAAACAGTTTATACTCGTGCACCCAATGGAGTTAGAGTCGTCTTTACTTGGCTTGTTTCGCCGTTATGACGCCGGAGTCAATTAAGGCTTGGATTTTGTTTTTGAGTCCGAAGCAAATCTCGGTGGGATGAAGAACCCTTCTGTGGTACGCACAGTAGTTTGGATCCGTAATCCTCTTAGCTCCCTCCTGATCTTTAATAGGTGGTAACTCGATTTTGTCATTGGCGAGGAGGTATTTCAATATGGCTGGAGCTTCATCATTTTCGAAAGAATACTCCTTTTGAAACTTTGGATCGAGAGTCGCGTTCCCAGCGATTGTAGATGTCGTCGGTCGGCTTCTCTCAGCTTTCCTTCTTTTAAGAAAATGTTCAGCTTGTTCACCGCGCACTTTCAAATCTTTCCAAGTTTCGGATGGTAAGACCCCCAGGGTTTCCAGGACATCGATGGAGAGATTATTATGGCATGTTTGTAGGATAAACTCCTCTGTAACAGGATCTCTGCAATTCATTGCCTTGTTACGGAAGCGCTTGACAAAATTGTCGACTGACTCTCCGTCTTTTTGCTTCTCATCCAGAAGGGTTCCGATTGACACTTCGGTGTCATCATCGAAGAAATTGCTGAGGAACAAACTTTACATGTCATCCCAGCAATTAATGCTTCCTGGCTTGAGACGTCGATACCAATCGAAGGCGGGCCCACGAATGGTGCCAACGAATGACCGGACCATTAAAGCCTCGTTTCCAGAGATCATGCCCAAATGAGACTTGAAATAAATCAAGTGCTGAGTAGGCGAGCTTTTCCCGTCGAACGGTGTGAAGTTAATCAGATTGAATTTTACCGGGTACGGTATTGAATCCCATTCTTTTGGATAGGGACACGGAATACCCGTCTTCTTTACTTCCTGAGCGGACATCAAAGCATTGACTTTGTCTTCAAGGTCTTGCATCTTTTTGTCCTCATCTTCATCTCTCTTTGAGTGATGTTGAGCAGAAATAATTGGGCCACCCATAGTGTTATTAAAAGGTGAAATTGAACCACCCCCAATATTGTTGTTGGGAGGATCCGTTGAACCACTCCCAGTGTTATTGTCATTGGGAGGTGTATCAGCCATAATGATTTCATCCACTTCTGGATCGCTGTCATCTATAACATTCTGAGTGTGGCGGCTGGATTCAGCTCGGTGACTGGATTCAGGAGGTTGAGGCCGTTGAGCTTGCAATTCTTTCATTTGTTGAATAGCCAACTCTATTTTTGTCTTTATCTCAGCTCTAATTTCTTCACGTTGTTTGGCTAGAGCTTCTTGAAGCATTTGAGCAAACTAATCAGGGGTGCTTGTGAGCATTTCTCTGGTTTGCCCCGCGCTAGACATTGTGTCATCAGAAGCAATGGCTGAACAAGTGTCTGAAAGTTCATCCTCCGAGGATATTCCTTCATGCATTCTCTTGTAATCCCTGCGTCTGATGGCTCCTAATTGGAGTCGAGACATTCGTTGAGCAATTCTTGAATTGACTTTTCCTCTGGGGGAAAAGTCGGGATTTGAATCACTTGAATGCCGCTTAGACTTTCTTTTATCAACCATGTTGATGATGATTTTAGGGAATTCGTCATCTTGGACAGCTGATCTTTTCTTGCGGAAATGTCTCGGCTTAGGCTTCAACATTTTGGTGAAAAGCCTCTGGAACACTGAGACTCTTTGCAGGATGGCTTCTCGTTTGGAGTAGTCACATTCTGACAGTACTGCTCTAATGAGTCGCATACAGAAACAATGAGAGCTCATTTCTCGGACAATCCTCTTTTGAGTTTTGTTCACACCCCCAGCTTGATAGTACAACTCATCGGTATAATTACCGGAGAACCCTATCGTCTGTTGGTATGAGCCCCCAGGTATAACAATGTCTTTTGACGAACATGTCTTCTTCTGAGGATGTAAAGCCTTGTTGGCGTTCTCAGGACAACTTGTTGTCACATTTGAGCGATCCAAGGTCACGTCAGGAGTCGCATGTTTAGAACCACCCCCTTGCGAGTGCAGAGTCTTAGCAGGCTCTTGATGCTGATTTTGCACAACTCCGGACTTTGTAATCCGAACTTTACAGAGTTTTGGTGGTTCTTTGGCCACCATCTCCTTGTTTCTTGCTCGTCTTTGTTGTAAGAGAGCACGGGTATGAGCAGCGTTTGCACGATGCTTTTATATACATTCTTTTAGGGTCGAGCGCGCCCTTTTGACGAAAGTCCATTCATCCGTCGTTAATTTAGCAGAGGTATGAGTTATTGGTCGTTGAGACAACTGAACCACTTGATGCCTCTTCGACTCTAGGTCCGCGTGATAACGAACCCCGTTGGTTTGTTCCAAGGCCTTAGCTATTTGGCGAGCGCGGCGCTGACGTTGTCTCTGACGAGCCCTCTTCGTCAGTGCCGATGGGTTTTGATTCGATGACTCTTTAACTAGATAAGAGTCATCGAGAGCAGAGATGTTGCCAGTAGAATCCTCAGCAACAATCAGGCGAGAGTCTTCATTTTGTGCCTTCTTTGGCATGTAAGTCTTCTTCAATGGTGAGATCCTCTTGTACTTGTGATACAATGAAGATCTTGAAGAGGATAATGAGAGATATTCCTCAAACTTGGTTTGGTCAAACTCGTATTCGACCGTGGATTGAACTGGAATCTTGATCGGCTGCGACACGACGGTCTCGGTAGCGAGACCGTTGGCTCCTACTGTGGTCGCCAGCTTGTTTTCGTCAAAAGTTGTTTTCATTGTGGAATTCATTATATCTTCGGTCGATTACAACAAATTCAAAAGAGATAGCCTTTTTATAAGACTTCTTTTACACAACAAAAGGAAGATTACAACTTTTTAGAAACAAACGCAGGATCGTTGTTTGGATCGCTGCTTGCGTGGGATCTTTGCCTGTGCTGGGGGTGTGTTAGCCCGTGGACCACCGAATCATGGATTCTGATTGAATCGTGAGGGGTTTAGTGATTCTTTCTTCGTTTATCGAAGTGAGAATTTGAAGTGAATATCTTATCGATGTAAGATATTCACTCTTCCAAAGATCAAGTCTGAGCTTAGATCTCTAGGAATCACCAAATGATGCTTGTCAAAGGGTGAAAATTCTCTCTCTCTCTCTTGCTCCAATTCATCAAAATCTCAAGCCTTCTCTGCTCTAATCTGCTCTCCCTCCTTTATTTCGTGTCTAGGGAGGTATTTATAGGGGTAGGAGTGCACAACAGTTAAAACAGGGATGAAACAATTGACCAAGTAACTGCCCTTTGGCCGCGACAGCCAACACTGCCGTGCATGGGCTGCCGCGCCTTAGCCGCGGCACCATGTCCTGCCGCGCCGCAGTGTGTTGCCTGATGATGTGTATATTGTTCTTCTATGTTGTCTCACTTCCTTTGAATGATCCCCTCTGATTAAGAGACTGGTGTTTACCACCTTCTCTTTGTCTTGAGTGGTATTTGGATATCTGTAAGCATTTTTTGACGCCTACACTCCCAATCCAGACGGACCAAGCTCAAGCCGCCAGCCTTTCCGGTTCAACGTGCTCGCGCAACTGAAAAGCATCTCCGCGCGAATCACCATGTACGACCTCCTCCGGTTATCCAGATCTACCCGGGAGGCCCTACAATAGGCGTTAGCTGACTCAGAGGCGTTCTCTACCCATTTCTTGAAAGAGACAGAGTCAGAACAGGAATGTACAACTTGCTGCCAAGTCTCCGAGAGACGGGTCTCGTGCATCACTTTCACTCCTGAGAACATGCCCATCAAGAGCACATCTTATGACCGGCCGCTGTACTTCACAGGATACGTCGGCTCGTCGAAAGTGGATCGGATTCAGGTCGATCCGGGATCTGCGCTGAGCATCATGCCCCTGAAGTTGATCAAATACTTGGGGATACCGCCCAAGCGCCTAGCCTCGACCACGACTACCATCTTCGGCTTTAACGCCATGGGGACTCGGCCGTTCGGCAAAATCCGCCTGAAATGTCGGATAGGCGACATGAAGACGGAGGTGACATGCTATGTCATCGACGCCGAACCTTCCTACAATATACTCTTGGGACGTCCGTGGATTCATGGCAACCGAATAGTTCCATCCACGCTGCACCAGTGCCTAAAATATGTGGACGACTACGAGCGAGTAAGGACGGTAGTGGCCGACAAGCAGCCCTTTAAAGGCGTCGAAAACTACTTCACGAATTCCCTGCTGTATCAAGACCCCGACGAGCCACCAGCAGAGGAACTGGAGAGTGGCAACGAGGCGGACAGCGAGCCTGAATACGACGACACCTTAATCCTAAACGACTTTGAGTCAATTGTAATCGGTTACGAGAGTCACCATGTAACCAACGCTGTTCAGGCGGAGGAAATTATCCTAAATGAAAAATCCAACTTGGCTTATTTGTCGTCTTGCTCCCCGTCCGAGGATGATGCACCCAATAACCTATAGTTGACACTCTACAGTGATCCTTCCCTGTATTTGCCAGTATGCTCGTCATACGTCGCCAAGGCACAGCCGATCAGGTCATCGCAAGCTGTGTTCGTCGTGCCGGCCCGAAATAATTATCGAAAAGATATTATTTTCGGTCGGGTCGATCATCCCCTGCGCACGCTATGGGATGAATCCGAGGATGAGGATCTAGCGCCCCAGTTTTTGCAATACAGTCGAGTTGCGAAACGCATGATGAGCGACATGGGGTATGACCTCACTCGTTTAGAGGGCTTGAATTACGGCCGAGGGCGCAAGACAGTCATCCGAACCGCTTACGTACCCAAAGGGAAACCCTCAAATTACTTTAACAGGACGCGGAGAGGCCTAGGCTACTCCTCCTCCTCGTCAGATCTGTGTTTTTACGTCAACGAGGATTCCGACTATGCATGTTCGGGGGATCAATCGTCAGCGACCTCGGCTTGGGACTCAGATGTCAGCGTGAGGGACCTGTTCGATAGCCTTACACTCAACATGGCTGCAATGGATGGATGGCGGAGGACGGACAACTTCCACTCTATGACGAGACATGGGATCGCCATGTTAACGCCCAGTGGAATAGTCGCTTTGAGCAACGCGAACCACCGACCGAAGACGAAATTCTCCAGGTGAACATGGGTACTGAGGCGAATCCCAAACCCATATTCATCAGCGGCAGTTTGCCTCCCCAGGAAAAAGAGGACCTCATCACCCTCATACGGGAATACATTGACGTCTTCGCATGGAATTACGAGGACATGCCCGGCCTGGATCCGCGGGTCGCCACACATCGCCTCAACATCAGCCCAGACGCCAAACCAGTCAAACAGCAGCAGAGGCGGTTGCCCTCAAATCATGGAGGCGGTCGAAGCTGAAGTAAAAAAGCTGATCGAATCCGGTTTCATCAGAGAGGAGCAACACCCCGACTGGGTGGCGAATATTATTCCGGTCTTGAAGAAAAACGATAAATTCCGCATCTGCATCGACTTTAGGGATCTCAACGCTGCGTGCCCCAAGGATGAATTTCCCCTACCCATCACGGATGTCATCATTGACAACACGTGCGGATTCGAGAGGATGTCCTTCATGGATGGTTTCTCGGGATACAATCAAATCAAAATGCACCCCGAGGACGAGAAGCACACTTCATTCATAACTCCCATGGGGGTGTACTGCTACACCGTTATGCCTTTCGGGCTCAAAAACGCCGGCACAACCTACCAACGCGCCATGAGTACGATTTTCCGAGATCATCTGCGAAAGACGGTCGAATGCTATGTAGACGACCTGGTCGTGAAGAGTCGCCATAAAGAGGACCACCTCCAAGACTTGAAGGCGATGTTCGAACTCATGTGGACTCATTCAACTCAAGATGAATCCTACGAAAGGAATCCGGATTGATCCAGACAAGGTGCGAGCTATTCAAGAGCTTCAGCCGCCCCGAAATCTTAAAGAGCTAAGAGGCCTTCAAGGATGACTGGCTTACATCCGAAGATTCATCTCAAATCTCTCGGACAAATGTCAACCCTTCTGTAAGCTGATGAAGAAAGGTACTTCCTTTGTGTGGGACGAACCATGCCAAAAGGCCTTTGAAGAGATCAAGGCTTATCTCCCAAACCCGCCTGACCTTGCGGTGCCAATCTTAGGGAGGCCATTCCTCATATATATACGGGCCATGGAACATTCTCTAGGCGCCCTCTTGGCCCAAAACGATGATGCGGGCCACGAGCAAGGCATCTACTACCTGAGCAGAACCTTGCAGGGCGCCGAACAGCGATACCCAATGGTCGAGAAGGAATGCCTAGCCTTGGTGTTCGCCATCCAAAAGATACGGCACTACTTGGTTGGCCAAACGATCCATGTCATTTCCCGGATGAACCACATTCGGGTCTTCATGACACAACCTACAGCGTTAAACTAGCGCCTGGCCAGGTGGGCACTTCTGCTCTCTTAATACGATATCCACTTCATGCCACAAAAATCAGTTAAGGGACAGGCCATCTGCGATCTCATGGCTAGTCACCTGCTGGGGGCGAAGACCGACCTATTTGAAGATCTGCCAGATGAACCTCCCGAAGCCAATGTGACTTCGTCACCAGAGGGGTCGCGAGCGGCTCTATCGCTGCAGGAGTGGGGGTGGTCCTCACCTCTCTGCATGGCCACGTGTTACCCCGGGCCTTTTCCTTGATGGAACCGTGCACCAACAACGTGGCTGAGTACAACGCATTACTCATAGGGCTCGAGTTGGCCAAAGAGTTAGGGATAAAGCATCTGGAGGCTTACGGTGACTCCCAACTCATCGTTAAGCAAATGACCGGCGAATATGAAGTCAGGAACGACGATCTCATCCCACTCCACAAAGTGGCTGTCAGGCTAGTGGAGTCATTCGAGAGTTTCCACATTGAGCACGTGCTCCGTTCTAAGAACACACATGCGGATGCTCTCGCATCCTTGGCAGCTAACTTGGCCCAGCCTTTGGGAACGACCCAACGGGTCACAGTCGCCAGCCGAAAACTCTTTCGACTAAAAGACGTCCCAGAGGCGAACGCCACTCATCAAACCCCGGATCAGCCTGATTAGGAAGACTGGCGTCTCCCGATAATCGATTACGTCCTATACGGCATGTTGCCCGAAGACGCAAGGGAACGAGAGTCTATCCGACGACGTGCCTCGAGGTTCTACTATGATTCAACCACCAAGACACTATATCGGAGGTCATACGACGGCTTGTTTCTTCGATGTCGGCTTGTTGCTTCGATGTCTTTCAAAGGCAGAGGCGCAAGAGGCCCTACGCGAAGCACATGACGGCACGTGCGGGGCTCATCAGCCTGGACCCAAGCTTTGGGATCGCCTGCGGAGGATAGGCTACTTTTGGCCTGGGATGGTTATCGACGCGGTCGCCTACGCAAAGCACTGCCACGAATGCCAAATCCACGCCAACTACATGCATCAGCCTCCTGAAGACCTACACCCGACGAAGGCGTCGTGGCCCTTCGAGGCATGGGGGATGGACATAGTCGGGCCAATATCCCTGCCATCGGCAAAAGGTCACCGCTTCATCCTCGCGATCACTGATTACTTCTCTAAGTGGGCCGAAGTCGTCCCCTTAAGAGAGGTCAAGACTAATGACGTGATCAAATTCATCAAACACCATGTCATATACCGATACAGCGTACCCCGGCGTATTATTCATGATAACGGTACGTAATTTGTTAGCCATGCATTCACCAGGTTCTGCGACAAATTCCGAATACAGAACCTCTCTTCCACGGCCTACAACCCCATGCATTCACCAGGTTCTGCGACAAATTCCGAATACAGAACCTCTCTTCCACGGCCTACAACCCTTCGGCGAATGGTTTGGCCGAAGCCCGAATACAGAACCTCTCTTCCACGGCCTACAACCCTTCGGCGAATGGTTTGGCCGAAGCCTTCAACAAAATGATCATCAAGATTTTGACCAAGCTAACTTCCACTAGCAAACGCGATTGGAATGAAAAGCTAAGCGAAAGCTTATGGGCGTATCGCACAACGGTTCGCACATCGACTGGCACCACGCCCTATTCATTGGTATACGGCTGTGAAGCCGTGTTGCCTTTAGAGATTCAAATCCCATCCCTCCGCGTCGCCCTAGCAGCAGGGATGATGATGGAGGATAATCACCAACGACGACTCACGGAGCTCGAGGCGTTGGATGACAAGCGGCTAGAAGCTCAACAGCACATTGAGTTTTATCAAGCTCGAATGGCCAAGAATTTTGACAAAAAAGTCAGACGCCGAGCCTTCAAGGAAGGAGAGCTGGTACTGGCCGTTCACCGACCAATGATCCTCACTTCCAAGAAGAAGGGGAAATTTTAACCCAAATGGGAAGGACCGTTCGTAGTAGAGACAGTCTACTCGAACGGCGCCTATCGCCTCGTCAAGCCGAATGGCGATAAGATCATGATGCCCATCAACGGTAAGTATCTGAAGAAGTACTACCCCTAGTTCTTCTTCACCAACTCCCATGAGTACATGAGTCTAAACTGGCCCTCACACCCTCCAACTGGTATAAGAGGTAAAACTGTTCCTACACTTCCGTTTCTTGAGCCAGGGTACCAGA
>NC_033799.1:13063793-13072648 GCF_001876935.1 Asparagus officinalis | reverse complement strand
AATTCACTTATCAATCCTCATCTAAAGGATGGTGGGTCCTCAAAGTCGTTCCAATCACGACAGTCCCTGTCACGTTAACATTAAACCTCTGACAAAATCAACTTACCAATCCTCTTCTAAAGGGTGGTGGGTCCTCAAAGTCGTTCCAAATCACGACAGCCCCTGTCACGTTAACATTAAACCTCTGACAAAATCAACGGTGGTCTAGTTGTGGATTGTCCTTCTAACATATGCATATTCAAAGAAGCCTCCATAAGATCTTTACTCTAAGGTGATTAAACCAAAAATTAATATAGAGACCAAGCTCTGATACCAATTGTTGGACCCTAGAGGGGGGGTGATTAGGGTCAAAAGGCTCTAATATGCAAATTAAAAACACACAACAATCAATTCACAGTAAATAGATGCAAACAAGGTAAATAAGAGAGGGTTAGGAATCGTTATCCTTGACGCGCGATGTGTTAACGAGGTTCGGCCCTCTGGCCTACGTCCCCGCTCCCCACTCTCGAGGAGAAATCCACTACACAGCCGGTTTGGAAGCCGGAACTTCGTCTACACAGCGATCCCACACGATCTCTCTCACTACACAGTTTGATCTCAACAGATCACTCCCTCACAGTAGATCTTACTCAAGATCTCAACTACACAGCACAAGATAACAGATGTAGAACTCTCTCTTACAAAGCCCCTATGGCAAAGAGAACAAATTACTGAAGCTGGGAGGTGAGCTCACACAAAACCACAGAGAAGAAAGCAGGACTGATTTGAAAATTTTCTCAGCAGAAACAGAAAATACTCTCTCTGGTTTTTCAAACGTTTTGCTCAAGGAAGAAGAAGCAGCAGTAGGGTTTTTATAGAATAGATTAAAACAATTTTAAAAACCAAACCCAATCTTCCTGTTTAGGAAGATAATCCCCTTTACAGAGTCTTAGCTCAGACTGAGCCAAGCACAAAAGAGTGAAAGCACGACAATCGAAAATAAAAATGACCGTTTTAAAAAATCTCGTGTTGACTGAAGGGAAAAAAGCGGTCGGCCGAAATATCGTTCGGTCGACCGAAAATCACGTCGGTCGACCGACCGAAAATTTCGGTCGACCGTGAGCTGCTTCAGAAAAATAAGAAAACCAGCAGAAACACTGTCGGTCGACCGGATCGGTCGACCGATAAAAAATCGAGAATTCGGTCGACCGGCCCGGTCGACCGACGACCTCTCTGGAAACCAGTAAGAAAAGATGATATGTGCGGTCGACCGATCCGGTCGACCGCTTTCTGACATATGCTGGAAAACATGTTTTTGACCAAGTTAAAATATTTGTAGAATATTTATTTGACCTCTGAAAAATCTGAAACTTTGTAAAATGTTTTTGATACTAAAAACAAACTGTTTGAAGAAAGAATTTTGCAGATAGGTTCTCGTATTTGTGAAAAATAAGGTTTTGTGAAAACGGCTTAAAAGTTTAAGAAAGAAAACATGTGTGTAAGTCCCAATAGCTTCATGTGAACATAGTGACTCTTTGCCTACATTCTAGCACTAGAGAGAAACATAAAAGAAAGCTAATATCCTCATATTTAAAGCAATACTTGAGCTTTGATTAGCTTGAATCGGATGAAGCTTTTATTCGAGTTTTTCGTTCTTGAATTAACGTTGCTTCATCTCTTGGCCTCCTCCTCCTTTGGATATTATCTTTGTAGCATATATTCCATCCATCCTCCATTGATGGCACTAACGAGCTTGACAAATAGATTTACTACAATTTCACTCAATAAGCCATTAGTACCAATAATGGTGGTTGTAAGGACATCATCAAAACATAACGCATCTTGGCAAGGGTGGCTTCGTCTTCCTCTTCCTCCTGGCGGAGGAGCTGAAGCGAGCGATCCACCTCCTCAGCAGCACGGCAGATGGCCCTGTTCTCCTGCTCAAGCTCCAGCAGCATCGCCTCGCCACGAAGGGACCCGGCGTCTTTGAAGAAAGCGGCGTCCAGATAAGCATCCATCCGGGCCTGCACCGCCTTGCACTGCTTGTGCAGGCGCCTGAGCTCCAACTCCTTCGCCTGAATACGTCTCGTCCGCTCCTGGCGCTCGAGCACGTGGCGCAGCGAGAGAGGCGGTGGCACGTCGGAAGGATCGTCGTATGCCAACTCCTCGAGGCGGTACATCAACCCCTCCACGCGCTCAAGTTCCCGCTTACACCGCCGTGCGAGCGAGGCACCACCCTCACGGCGGACCGCCCTTAGACCCGCCTCCACGATGGGAAGCATATCATAATACCTCCCGTCACCTATGCCAACCGAGATGCCGATGCCATGGACCAAACCCTCCAACTTCTGGAGAGCTTCGAAGGAAGGGTGAACTGTGGGGTCTGGGGCAGAAGACCCCTGAACCGAGTTCACGGGGGAAGCAGGCGGAGCACCGACATCGACGACGGTGGCAGAAGACCCGACGCCCTCAGAAACGCTGTGGTCGGAGTCGGAATCCATGGGTCAAAAAGAGGTCCGGCAGCAGTTCTCTTCTTTTAGCGAATTATCTCGAGAGAGAGAGAGAGAGGACTTTGCTGAAAAGATGGCAAGTACATTATATGTATATAGCCAAAAGATCCGACGATCACGATCTGTCCCCTTAAACGATCGAACAGTCCAGGTGTCCTGCGACGCTTCGAGCTCAACGCCAATAAAGGTCATTCCTCTCGGGACTCCAAACCGACCGATCGGATTGAGCCCGGAAGGTGAAGTGTTCTGTCACTTCGCCATTAATGAGCATTAACACGTCCCTAAGGCCTTAGCTAGCAAGCATTTGGGCCCACTAAGAGACGCGTGGCAGGAATTTTCGCCCGCATCTTTTGAATCTTCAACTACGGGACAGATTCACCGCCGCTTGAGCTTTGATTGTAGTACAAACTCGCCCAAAGTCGGATCTGACCACACGAAGTTTCGCTTGCAACCTAAACTTGCCAGAGGCCCAGTTGGGTCTGCAGCGTGAACTCGCTTTCCCATAAGTTTCGCTTGTAGTCTAAATTCGCCAACGGTCAGATTTGGTCCTCAACATGAACTCGCCACCATAGGAGTTTCGCCTACAAGCTGAGTTCGCCAACGAGCGAAATCAACCTTCAAGCGAATTCACCATCAAGTTAGTTCCACTTACAGCAGGAACTCACCAGCATTCTAGAGAGTGGCTTGCGGTACTAATTCGCAGTCACTCGAGTTTCGCTTATAGTGTAAACTCGCCTATACCGGAGTCTAACCTTCGGCGTAAGCTCGTCACCGAACGAGGGGTTTCGCCTGCAACATTAAGTCGTCGTCGGCTATGCAAGCAAAACACCGAATGACGATGTACTAAAAGGAGGTGTGCGTAACAAGAAAACACGAACTTCAGTAGATGCTTCTAAACAGTACATTTGAACAAAGTTATGGTTTTTGCAACCGCGAAAGTCATAATATTACGTTCAAGAAGCAAAACATGCACCCAGTTTTTAAGACAATACATTTGAACAAAGTTATGACTTCATAAACAAATGAGTCATAAGCAAAATGTCTTAACACAGTCGCAAGTCCGAGATCTCAGTCGAACACGCTAAAAGAGGAGAGCTCTTCTTTGGCCGCCTCCACCCTTCTCGCGTGGTCTTTCCGAGCTTTGTCTTCAGTAGTCTACTGAATTCGGTCTTCAGAGCTTGACCTGGCGGAAGCATCTGCCTGGCGCAAGGCTAGGAGGCTTCGAGTTTCCGCCTCAGCGGCCTTACTGACCTTTACGACCTCGGATTGGAGCCCCTTCAAATTCGCCTCCGCCTGTCCTAATTTGGCCCTCAGGCGAGCTATAGTGCGATTGAGGTCGATAATTTGCTTCTCCAACGAATGTTGTTGACCCACCCAGAAGTTGACGATGGACTCCAAATCTGCTATTTCTTTGGAACAGACCTCCTGTTCCCAGGCTTCCTGACGCCTGACATGAACCAAGCAAGACTCCATGTCGGCTTCCGGACCTTCCCATAGCAATGTCTCTAGCCTTATCATGCGTGACTCCAAAAGACGGAGCTCCTGCATGCAACGTGTAGCAAGCCGGTTTTCGCCCGATCGCCGAAAATCGACCACACGATCGAGGAGAGATTGCCTGAAACCGTCAAACCTGCCCATGCCGAAGTTGACAAGGGAAATCACCTGCCTCACGGCGTTCTCAAACTCTTCAACGCGAGCCTGCCAGGGCAAGGATTCGGAGGAAGCAAGCTCTTGACCCGGAGCAAGCGCCGCAATGGGTGGAACCTCGAGGCAGGGTTCGGTTCCCGACGGAGGAACGGAGCCTGAAGCAGTGGAAGTCGTAGGGCCTTCGGATTCGTCGTCAGATATTAGGATGGGCTCGGCCACATGCTCTTCGGCGGTCGGCGCCGGCCTTCGGATTCGTCGTCAGATATTAGGATGGGCTCGGCCACATGCTCTTCGGCGGTCGGCGCCTCCTCTCGATCTAAAAAACACAACAGTAACACAGGGAAGAGTCAAAGGAAGAATACCTACTCAACCCACGCGAAAGCAGAGGCAAAAAGGTACCTTCGGTCATGGCGGCCTCAGCAGTGCCCGAAGAAGACGGCTCTTTCCTTTTCTTAGAAGCGACTCTCTTTACCTTCGGTGCCATCAGGGGTACGATGAAGGGAAAATTTGGGTTTCCTCTGGGGGAAGACAATGAAAGAAGTTGTAGCCTCCCTTAACAGAGGGTGAGGGTGTTAAATACTCTAAGAATCCTAGACAGTTACTCAATACTCGATTGGACCGTTCAAGACTAAAACAGTTGAAGGGTAAGGCCGAACAAATCAGATCTTACCTGGACGGCTAGGATCCAACGGTTCCTAGACACGATCTTCAGCAACGGCCCGAACTGGGCGCGATAGACGAAGAGCCCCACTACGCCGCATTTAATGCGAAACGACATGCCCACGTCTGCTTGGCCGTCGTACACATAGAGCAATACGTGGCCCACTAAAAGTAGAGCCCACTTGATGACGAGTTCGTCGCTGAGGCTCCTGCGGCTCAAAACCAATTACTCCTCTGGAACTTTAGTCAGCTCCAAATCCGCCTGCGGACGAAATCCGCCCGCGAAGGAAACAAACTTACGGCCGAAATTCGCCGACAGCTGAAAACCCCCCCTGTAGCTAAGACTCTAGCTAACGCATGTTAAAAAAATGGAATATGCACAGAAGTGATAGTGACCGAAAGCGAAAGGATAACTTCATTCATGAGGAAATCCTATTACAACGGGGAATTAAAGGTAAATTACAAAGCCTTCAACCGCAATTCCGCCTCACGAATCTCTCCGGCTAGGCGAAGTTCAAGTCTCCTCAGGATCTCTCGGCGAAGATCTTCCTCGGTACGTGAGACTAAGTCTTGAATGGTATCTTTGACCTCCTTGAGAGCTCAATCCTTCTCCTCGACAGAATCAGCGACCAATTGCCGACGAGACTCAATGCCCTCCAACTCCTTCGCCGTTTGCTCGCGAGCCTTCTCTCGAATGACCAAAGAGGCCTGTGCGTCAGCTATAACTCATTTCAGTTCCTCTATCTCGGAGGATAGGTGAGAAAGACGGTTATCGGCTGTCTGTTGCTCAAGAGCCACTCATGCATCCTCAGCCTTGGCCTGCTCCAATTCTATGTCCAACTTTGTCTCCAGCGACATAGTCTCATTCAGGCGGCGATCGCGGTCTTCCACTGCTGCTTGGACTTCGTCGGAGGCAAGATCGACAATTGTGGAACTCTGCGCACGAAGGGTGAGCAACCGCTGAGCAGCCTCTTCCACTTCTTTCAAACGGGAAAAGTAAGGCTTCGCCGCGGTGGCGCCGAGCCTCTTGATTAAGAAGAAAATGTTGTGATCGAGGTCCTCCTTGAACTCCTCGAAGGAACAATTATCCTCCAGGACGAGCCTGATGCAGTCAGTTAAGGTGTCTTGAAAGTAAACCAAGGCTCGTGTCGTGCTCCTCTTCCGCAAACGTTCCAAGGGAGAAAGGGTAGCCCCCTCCGCCAAAGACGAGGTTACGATTGAAGTGCTGGTGGTCATAACCGCGGAAACGGGGATGGGCGACGCCAAAGCCGGTAGGGTCGCCGATGCCATCGGGGTAGCAGCCGTGACGTCACTAGCCACTACAGATGAGGAAGCAGCCACCAACCGAGTGGGAGTCCTCCTCTGAGTCGGAAGCTCTTGTGACAAGGGTTCCCCACCAATTAGTGCTCCCGCGGGAATGGAGGTTTCCACTTGTTGGCCGGACCTGTCCTCAGGAGCCAACGCCTCTTCCTCGTTAGACAGCGCCTCATGAATCGAGACGTCGTCATCCGCCTCTGATCCGCCTATTTCTCCGCCTGAATGACCATCCCAAGAAGGAGGATCCTCCTTGCCAGTAGCTTCATGAGAAGGACCGACTGCGGATACAAAAGAAAAGATTGACGAATGCCCCTTCGGCTCAGGAAGATCTACGACATTTAAGCCTATGCTTACCTGAATCACCGGTCTCTTTTCCGTCTCCGGTCTCATCCTCTTCGTCCGAGGGGATAGAGATCACTCTCTCAGATGCACCTGCTCAGATTAGACACTGATGTCAGAAGATATAGATCCAGCTTTGTGCTCGAGAGTACCAAGAATCATTACCTCCGAGTGCGGGCATAGGAGTCGTTGAGACCCCCGCCTGTGGCCCCACACCAGATGAAGGAGGGGTGTCCTTCGAAGTCACTGGAGCCGCCCTCTGAATAGCTCCAGCCCTAGAGGCAGTATCATCCTGACCCTCCGCCGCTCGGGTGGCCTCCACAGTTTCCTCGCAACGGGCCTTCTTGGCCGCTTCCGCTTTGGAACTTTCCGCCGCCATTTCCCGCTGCCGCTTGGAGAGCAACGAACTACTCGGAGAAAGAAGAGGCATTCCCATCCGCCCCGCTTTTGCGCTCCGGGCTCACTGCAGCCGCTCACCCGCCCGAATTAACTCATCAGATTCTCCCCGCTCACTTTGGGGGTGTGACGGAAGACCATTGGAGGGAGCTCGGGCCTCGGGCACCTCAGATTCGTCCGGACCCCTATCGCCGCCTTCAGTGTCTTCAGCCGGGTCCTCTGACAACCACTTTCTAACAGTTTGACGACCCCTCCGTCTCGAAGAACGGAGAGGCCTTATGGGGGGACGCCCTTGTTCTGCCAAACACGAACCCTGGAACCAGAAGCCTTCGAGATTAGCGCTAGCACCCCGATACCACCGGCAGTATAGGAGAGTGTGATGCAAAACACGGTCCTTCGTGGGTAGCTCAAAGCGGGCATGGGTACCACCAGCATGGGTCCAGAACCACCCCCGAGCTCCATCCACCAGCCCTCCTTCGAAGTGCAGATGGGGATTGGCGTTGCCCACGTACAATTGGTCATACCCAAACTGGCGGGCGAACCGGCAGGGGATATATGGCTCGAGGTAGCACACGGAGCCTGTTCGTAGGATGTGATAACCTGGCCAGATATTCACCAACCATCGAAAGGCACCATAGGAAAGGACGGTGTTATGGTCCACCGTCGATACGTCCCAAAGAGATTCGCCATACCCTCCGCCACTGAAGTAGGGGAAGAATTGGCGAAAATTGTAGTGACTGAAATAGGATAGCATCTTCCTCATGTCAGGGATGTCTCTACACTTCCAGGAGCATCTCTCTAGGCGTTGGACGAACGGGATGAATCTTTCCCCCTGAAGAGTCACTGGGGCGCTCATCAAGCACTCGTAGTGGTAAACAAACCATGCCATCAAGTAAGTGTATGGTAGCCCCACTCTAGGATTAGGAGTCTTAACAACTTCACCTTCCCCTTCGTCAACACACGACACACGACAAAATTGGGCCGTTAATGTGCGGAGTCCCCGGTGGATACATGCCACCATCACCGACACCAACGCGTAAGACCTCCCATAAGCCAAGCGAACCACAGGATAGACAACCTCCACTGGAAGCGCCTCGAAGGAATAAGTAGGAACCACACACGTCTTCAACCACAGCATAAGGTACCCTGCGAGCAGAGCCTTTCCAGATATAGGGGACTTGGCCTGATGATGGAATGAGTGGAAAGTCGTTTCGAATTTGAACCTGCCCTCATCATGCTCAAGGGTTACGGCGGCTCCCCCTTCGGCCATCCTTCTTTCCACTTTGGCCTGGTCACACTCGCCAGTGACAGAGTAGGCCTTCCCTTGACATCATTCTCCAGGAATAGGTAGTCAGCCTAATTCTTATGGCTGATCCCCAGAGCCCTCTTCTTCCTGCCTTTATAGTCCATGGACCCCAAAGTGTTGAGACATATGTGGTAGTGACCGAGCAACTCCCATAGGGTCTCGACCACCAGAGGGGACCGAGTTGAAAGGTGGTCAATCTCATCTTGACCTGGGATGTACTCCTCGTAGGGGAAGCTTCCCAAAGGCAACCTCGACACATCCGTCCTCGAGACCACGAAGGAACGCAGCTCGACGATGGAGAATCCCCTCGGCATGTTAGGGAGATAATAAGGGACCCCGTCCATTTCGCGGAGCCACCTGCTCTCCTTGATCAACAGGGCGGAAGGATCAGTCACGGCATCGCCGAACAAAAACTGGGGCTTGTGTAACTCTGTCCTGGCCTTGTCTGTCAACACCGCATCGGTGGTCAGCTCACGCAGCGTCAGATGGTGCCCGTCGGTGACTCTCTTTACCAAGCCATCCGGCTTATCAGCAGAGAACACAGGCACCGGATTCAAGGAGGGAAATCAAGGAGGCGCTGTATAGCCTGTGCCCCCGGCGAGACCGATGGCCGCGCCCTTCGCAAGGGCTTCGTCAGAAAAGATCACTGCAAGAAAGGACCAAAGAGTCAGGATGGGATCCGCCCCAAGGGTAAATCCGCC
>NC_033799.1:13016710-13062793 GCF_001876935.1 Asparagus officinalis | reverse complement strand
AGCTCCGAACGCCGCGACCACCTCTCGAACCCCGCTCTCCCTGTCCTCTCTGTCTCCGAGCATAGCCACGCCGTCGCTCGCCACAGTCCAGGTCCAGCTCCGAACGCCGCGACCACCTCTCGAACCCCGCTCTCCCTGTCCTCTCTGTCTCCGAGCATAGCCACGCCGTCGCTCGCCACAGTCCAGGTCCACCCGTCGCCCTCCTCCGTGCGAGCCCACCTCTAGCAGCCTCGCGGCGACGCCGATAGCCTAAAACCGCCGCAGTCGATTAGTTCGACAAAACCCCGAGGCAAGATCCATATTCTTGCTCAGTACAATTTTAGATTGATCACAGATTAATTATGCATACAAACTCGTTACCCGAATAATTACTCGTTACAAATATAGAATAGTCATGAATATATTGGACTGAGAACTATAACGTATAGAACTGTCATGGACGTAATGGACTGTGGACAATAACGTATGACCATTCGTGTTATAATACATATACTGTGATGACCTGCACGGATTTATTTGACGAATGATATTAAAAATAATATTGTAATAATAGATACTGTAAAGATAAAATAAAATAAAATTATTTTAGATTAATTTATAATATTAAAGAATTTATTGACAAAATAATCAATTTAAAATAATTATTATTTTAATGAAAAATCATTTTAGAGTAATTATAATAAATTAATGGAATTTATTTGACAAAAGAATTATTTTAGAATAATTATAAATAATTTAAAAGAATTTATTTTGGAAAAGCGTTTATTTTGGAAAATAATTATTTTTGAATTAATAGTTTATGACTGTGTAATTGATAGTTGTAGAAATGACATTTCATGTACCTTGCCATCGACATGTTGACACTCTTATTTATACTCACTCATGTTATATATGCATTTCTGATTCATCGTTAGCTTGTATAGTCATGCTCATGTCATATTGATACTCGTAATTATATTCTGTCATATGATTACTCATTTGATTCGTGCAATTGACTGATATCATATCCTTATCGTACTCGCTTATGCACTAGCTTAGAATCTCGTGCAGGTTTGCTTTGCAAATTCGCTGCCGGTAAATATATTATTATTTGCGGCTTTGTATAAATAATCGTCGGCCGTGTATATTATTGATGGCCTTGTATTGTAATCATTGACTCATTTGTAGTTGTGTATCATTGTGGTGGATGGACTTCGTGCCTATGTATTTGTTTCATCCCTGTGTCGGCTATACGCCTTGATTTTCCTCCAAATTGTGGAGATGAACCGACTATATCCTTGTAGGCAATTTTGCCGTTTTCACTAAAATAGGGAGGGGAGATTAACGTCCTGATTTATTAACAACCCCGATTTGACCTCCTCTATAGCTACGATGATTCGTTTGGTCTCTTTCTTTCATTCTATTGCTCCGTTATTCAAAATTAGACCCAAAGTAGCTTTCTCGTTTCCTGAGTCGACCTACATTCAATTGAACTAAACCTGAGTTTTCTTCTCTGTTGACGTTGTAGGATTCCTCTTTTGTGACGTCATTGTACTTGTGATTATTTTCTATATTTCATTTTCTTGGATCGCTTCCTCGTGTAGCGTGTATATCTCCTTTTCGATCGATATGAGTCGTTTTCCTTATTTTCTGCATTGACCTATCGATCGTCGAATTTGATTTTAGGATTTCTCACATTATCTTTATTTCATATTATATATATAATTGACCTATCGATCGTCGAATTTGATTTTAGGATTTCTCACATTATCTTTATTTCATATTATATATATTGTAATGAATCATTCTTTTAATTATGTGATATGCCTTGATATTATCATACATGATCATTCGTATTCGTTATTTCTGGTTGTATTTGAGAACCATTAGTAGTCATGACCGTAGTAGCCTTGTGTGACCTAGAGACATGTGTCGTGTTGTTTTAGAAAAACGAGAAGAGTTGGGATGGTGAAGTTAATGTTCATGTGATCGGATAAGATTGTTGATGTATCTTCCAGGCTCGCTCCCGTGGTTGGTGTCGCCACCGGGGTTGGTTTGTAGGGCTAAAGTGAAGTGTGTACATCACTTTAGTCAGTGAAATCGTTTCGTCACCCGAGTTTCGACGTACTACGTCTCTTGTTGTAGATTTTTAAGTATTAATTCCATCTAGTTGTATGACCTTGTTAGTTGGATGATTGTTCTGATCGCTAGTTGCATGATCGACTTGTTACTTGATTGATTTTGTGGAATTTCCAGTTGCACGTTCTTTTGTCGTTTCTATTATCGTATCGATTTCCGCTTTAGATTTTCGTTCGTTCTTTTCTTTTGTGGGGTCTTGCCGTGTGCCATGCACCCTGACGTACAAATGTTTTCTCTGGTGTACGTCAGATTTAGATGATGGACAGCTTCAGTTCGGAGTCGTACAGGAGCCAGAGGTTTCCCCGCAGGAGTGCTCTGCAGACCGAGCAGAAGAAGCCGAAGCTTAGTTATTGGTCCTCCATTTACTTTTGTAGCACCTTCCCTTCTGTTGATCGATGTATTTTTTTCTAGCATTTCTTTCAGATAGTCTTGTATAAGGGCATGTTGACCCGAATATTATGCCTGGGATGACATTCAGTTGTAATATGTATATTTTCTGTTCTGAGTTGTTTATTATATTCTCGCTACTGTGATCGGGGACCTGTGCCTTCGTTTGTATTTCTTGATATTATCGTACATGATCATTCGTATTTGTTATTTCTGGTTGTGTTTGAGAACCATTAGTAGTCATGACCGTAGTAGCCTTGTGTTACCTAGAGACATGTGTCGTGTTGTTTTACAAAAACGAGAAGAGTTGGGATGGGGAAGTTAATGTTCATGTGATCGGATAAGATTGTTGATGTATCTTCCAGTCTCGCTCCCGTGGTTGGTGTCTCCACCGGGGTTGGTTTGTAGGGCTAAAGTGAAATGTGTACATCACTTTAGTCAGTGAAATCGTTTCGTCACCCGAGTTTTGCTTGAGTTCGGACCAGGCAGAAAACGGTTTATGTGTAGTCCTCTGGCCGCATGTGTAGCGGGATTGGATGCACGTAGGGGATTTGTGAACAGTCAGTATCCGATGATAGGAGCGTTGACTCTGTATGAGATGTGACCGGTGACCTGTTATAGAATGGCTAGTTACATGACCTCGTTTCTTGGCTAGGTATTATTTCTTGTGAGATGTATGCCAGTTGTGTTTCTTTTCATACATAGATCGGGATTAATATTTAATTATCTATAATTTGAGACATATGGTATATACATGAGGGTTTCCTTGTTTGGATTATTTCGCTCGACGTACTACGTCTCTTGTTGTAGATTTTTAAGTATTAATTCCATCTAGTTGTATGACCTTGTTAGTTAGATGATTGTTCTGATCGCTAGTTGCATGATCGACTTGTTACTTGATTGATTTTGTGGAATTTCCAGTTGCACGTTCTTTTGTCGTTTCTATTATCGTATCGATTTCCGCTTTAGATTTTCGTTCGTTCTTTTCTTTTGTGGGGTCTTTGCCGTGTGCCATGCACCCTGACGTACACCTGTTTTCTCTGGTGTACGTCGGATTTAGATGATGGACAGCTTCAGTTCGGAGTCGTACAGGAGCCAGAGGATCCCCCGCAGGAGTGCTCTGCGGACCGAGCAGAAGAAGCCGAAGCTTAGTTATTGGTCCTCCATTTACATTTATAGCACCTTCCCTTCTGTTGATCGATGTATTTTCTCTAGCATTTCTTTCAGTTAGTCTTGTATAAGGGCATGTTGACCCGAATATTATGCCTGGGATGACATTCAGTTGTGATATGTATATTTTCTGTTCTGAGTTGTTTATTATATTCTCGCTACTGTGATCGTGGACCTGTGCCTTCGTTTGTATTTCTTGACGCTTAGCGTATTAGATTGAGAAGACGGGGTCTAGCACTTATCTCTCCTCAGTTTAATACGTCGCGGGCTTGCTCGCGTCCCGATTCCCTAGTATTTTGGAAAGCGGGGCGTGACACCAACCACGAGAGCGAGCCTGGAAGATACATCAACAGTCTTATTCGATCACATGAACATTAACTTCCCCATCCCAACTCTCTTGTTTTTCTAAGTTAACATACACACAGGTTTCTAAGTCTTAAACAGGACACACCAGGCCACACTAGTCATGAATTTCTAACGGTTCTCAAACATAACAAAGAGTAATAAATGCAACTAATCATATACAACAAGATCATAGCATATCACATAATTACAATTAAGAAACATAAACCATGAATAATTCATAATAATCTCTTTTCTAAAATAAATCCTTTAAAATTATTTATAAATGTTATAAAATAATTCCTTTTATAAAATAAACTCTCTTAAATTATTGAAATTATTCTAAATTGATACTTATTCTAAAATAAATTCTTTTAATTTATTTATAATTATTCTAAAATAATTCTTTTGTCAAATAAATTCAATTAATTTATTATAATTACTCTAAAATGATTTTTCACCAAAATAGTTTATTATAATTATTTTAAAATGATTATTTTATCAAATAAATTATTTTAAAATTATAAATTAATCTGAAATAATTTTATTTTATCTTTACAGTATCTATTATCACAATATTATTTTTAGTACTTTTTAATATCATTCGTCAAATAAGTCCGTGCAGATCATCACAGTATATGTATTACAATGTGAATGGTCATACGTTCTTGTTCACAGTCCATTACGTCCACGACAGTTCTATACGTTATAGTTCTCAGTTCAATATGTTCACGACAGTTCTATATTTGTAACAAATAATTATTCGAGAAAAGAGTTCTTATGCATAATTAATCTGTGATCATTTTAAAATTGTACTGAGCAAGAATAGGGATCTTGCCTACGAGGTCATGGGGTCTAATGATGAGGCTACGATGCCGATGCGGACGCGGCGTGTGGCGATCGAGGCGACGTAGCGGATGGCGGTTCTGCAACTAGATGTGCGTTGGCATACGATCGAACAGATGGCGTGCGACGACACTGAGGTGAGCGAATCTGATCGAATCTGGACGATGGATGACGAGGACGATGTCGGGGTCAGCGACGTCGCTGGGTGGCTGCCGTAGATGACGACAGCGACGACGAGTGGGACGGACAGGGCGACGGGTCTGCAGGCAGGCGACGAGGGCTGCTGGAGGCGGAGCTCGGGAGGAGAGCTGGACGAGCTCGGGAGGAGAGCTGGGCGGAGCTCGCTGCAAGGGCTGGTCGGGGCGACGGCCGGCAAGGGGCTCGAGTTGGCGGCGGTTGTGGACTGAAAGGCACGGCGAGCCAGGGGTTGGGCTGCGGTCGAGCTCAGGGGGGCGATCGGCGGAAGGAGCTGCTGGCCGCTGCAGTTCGGGAGCTTGGGGCGGAGGTGAACTACGGCGGTGATGAGCAGGAGTGGGGAGTTGTGGCCGTCGCTGGTCAGACTAAGGGCGTGGGCGCTAACGAGGTCGAGCGGCGGACATAAGGCGAGGACTCGGGGCGGATGCACGCTGCAGATGGGGCGGATCTCGGAGGGAGCTCGTGGAGGGGGCGGCGGTGGTAGTCGACGAGGCGGCGTTGGTCGCGACGGCGCGGGTGGAGATAGGCCATGGTTTCGTCGGGTGGGTTTTGAGAGAGAGAGAAAGAGAGAGAGAGAGAGAGAGAGAGAGATGTGAGCACGAGAAGGGAGGGGTGAGGGTTTAAATAGAAAAATTTTGAATAAAAAAATGAAATAAAATAAAATAATGAGTGAGAATGCGCGTGGGTAGTAGTCTTTTTGGAAAAATGAGGAGAGAGAAAACGTGATTAGGGGGAATGGTTGTTGGGGGTTTGACGGGAAGCAAAAATTTTGGATTATTTTCAAATGGGTTCAGGTATTTAAACAAAAATAATTAATAAAAATATAATTATTTTTTTTAATTAAATAATTATGGGAAAATTATTTACAAAATAAAATGTAATATTTATACTAATACAATGGATAATACTCAATAGTAGTAATAATACAATAAATTATACAAAATAATACGTAATTAATAATACAACGTATTATACAAAAAAATACGTAATAGTAAAAATAATACAATATATTATTCAAAATGATACGTAATAGTATTGACAACACAACAGATTAATTCCAGAAATTTTTACTACACTAAGTTAATTTACAAATATCAAAATCATTTAAATAAAATATATAATCAGATTTTTAAATTATAGAAAATTATAGAAAATTCTAGAAAATCAAGAAAAATACAATACTCTTTTAAAAATAATATTTTAAAATACCAAAAATTTATTTTAACTAGTATCAAAATTTTACGGTCATTACAAGCGATATTCATTTACGCTCCTAGTAACGAAAGTTTCTTGCTCCTCCTCAGAAAGCGGTAGAGCTGGAATTTCTTCATCATTTTCTTTAGGAATTGCCGAGGCTCCATAACAGGACTTCTCTTTTCCTTTGCCCTTCAATTTCTTCGTAGATGTGGATGTCGTTCACTGTTCATCTTCAAGCAAATCAGGATGAACCCAAAGGATTTTGCCGTTTGGGTTGTATGTGACACAAGTCCATTTTGGCGCTGTCCATGAGGGTCATCGTTGATAGTTTGTATTTTAACCTTGTATACTAGTTCGGATTAGAACTAGGATAATGGAACTGAGCCAAAGCTAATAGATACTGCATTTGCACCTAATTTCTTCTCTTTTGGTTTCGGTGTCACGATACCAACATCGATCAAGGTTTGTATTTTATCTTTTAAGACATAACACGCCTTGGTGGGATGGTGGACCCTTCTGTGGTATGCACAATAGTTCGGGTCGTTAGTCTTCTTTGCTTCTTCCTGGTTCGTGACTGGTGGAAGTTTGATCTTATTGTTATCCAAAAGATACTTAAAGATGACTGGCACCACATCGTCTTTGAAAGAATATTCTTTCGGGAATCTGGGTTCCGAAGTCTTAGGCTGCCTCGGAGGCTGCTGATTCTGATGTTGTGCCAATTGGAAGGACGACTATTGCGGTTGTTGTTGTTGTGGTTGTTGTGATGTCTGATGAGCATCAACAGCAGTTGCAGGCCTCTTTCCTCTACCTCGGGAGTTAAAATTCTGCTTTTGAGAGTTGGCTGGCGGTTGACCTCTCTCAAGCTTCTTCCTTTTGAGGAATCTTTCGGTTTGTTCACCCCTCACTTTCAATTCTTTCCAAGTCTTGGAGGGTACAACTCCCATGACTTCTAGGACATCTAAAGAAAGATTGTTGTGGCATGTCTAAAGGATAAACTCTTCGGTGAGTGGATCTCGACAGTTCACTACTTTGTTCCGGAACCGCTTGACAAAAACATCAATTGACTCCTCATCTTTTTGCTTCTCGTCCAACAAAGTGCCAATGGAGACCTCGGTATCATCATCAAAGAAATTGGTAAGAAACCATCCTTCCATATCCTCCCAGCTATTGATACTCCCTGGCTTAAGACGTCGGTACCAATCGAAGGTAGGCCTACGAAGGGTTCCTACGAATGAGCGGGCCATCAAAGCTTCATTTCCGGATATTGCGCTAAGATGAGATTTGAAATAAATCAAATGCTGAGTGGGTGAACCCCTGCCATCAAAAGGAGTAAAGTTAATTAAACTAAATTTCGGAGGATAAGGAATCAAGTCCCATTCTCTCGGGTACGGATATGGGATGCCCGTTTTCTTCACTTCCTGGGCTGTCATTAGAGCGTTGACTTTGCTCTCAAGATCTTGCATCTTCTTGTCTTCTTCTGTATTCTTCTTCAAGTAGATTTGAGGAGGTTGAGTAGACGACTTAACCGGGCCGCTCTCCGAATTATCCTTATTAGGAGGAGGATCAGCAAAGATGGTTTCATCCACCTCATGGTCACTATCAACTTCAGTTATACGCACTGGTATAGCATCACACCTGCTAGATTCAGTCTTTTGACTTGATTCCTGTTGTTGTTGATGTTGTTGAGCCTGCAAATCTCTCATCTGTTGTATCGTTAGCTCCATCTCAGTCTTTATTTCAGCTCTGATCTCTTCACGCCGTTTAGCTAACGCTTCTTGCAGTATCTGAGCTAATTGATGAGGTGTAATTGTGAATAATTCCCTGACTTGTCCAACACTGGATATTGTATCATCCGAAGCAATCGCAGAACAAGTATCTGAGAGTTCCTCATCTGAAGATAACCCTTCATGCATTTTCCTATAGTCTCGACGTCGGTTGGCCCTTCGTTGTAACCGTGACATCCTTTGAGAGAGACCCTGCTCAACTCTCCCTCCTGGAGAGAAATCAGGGTCTGGGTTAACTGAATATCGCTTTCCTCTGTCGGTCATGTTGATAGTGACCTCTGGAAGCTCATCTTTTTGGACAACAAATTTCTTTTTATTGAAACGTCTCACTCTTGGTTTTGACGTTTTAGTAGAAAGCCTTTGAAATATGGAGACTCTTGTTGGTTCAGCTTTTGAGCATCCGTATTCTGATAATACTGCCTTAATGAGTCTCTCGCATGCGCAACGAGATTCCGCTTCTCGAGCCATTCTTTTTCGTGACTTATTACTCTGATAGTACAGCTGATAATCACATTTTATTATAATTTTATACCCTCATTATCTATTTTATATGAATAAATATGTCACTAATAACTATTTTTATCTTTAAATGCAGGTTAATGAAGAATAAATCCCAAAAATCTCATCTCTCAACAAAGGCCCTTGAGTAAATGAAGAAATGAAGCAAAAGAGAAATCAAGAAGCCCATTGGAAAATCAAATTGTTAATTTATCCAAAAGCCCAAAACCAAAACAATGAAGCATGAAGAAATGAAGAAAATCTCAAAGGGAAATCAAGAAGCCCAATGGAAATTCAAGAAGCCAAAGTGAAAAACCAAACCAAAAGCCCAAGCCCAAAGAACAAAAGCTAGCTTCGGACAACAACCAGAAGAAGGTCCACATCAATGCCAACATCGATGGGGGCATCGATGCCAACATCGATGCCCGTATCGATGCCAGCACCGATACCCCTATCGATGCTGGTATCGATACTGACGTACAGTTTGTTACGAATTAAGGGCTGAAATTTGTTATTTTTGGATAAGATTTTAATCCAATGGTTCTCATTCACTGATGTTTACTATAAATAGGGGTAGAGAGAGAGGGGTTAGGAGGTGAAAAATTTTGTAACTCCATTTGGAGAGGAGGGCTACTCTTAATTGTGAAGGCCTTCCAAATTTGTAACTTTTGTTATAATTAATAAAAATATTTATTTTCTCCACTTCAAATCTTCTTCTCTTTGTTGGATGATGATGATGGAGATGAAGAAAAGTTTGAAGGTTCTCTTTGTTGGATGATGATGATGGAGATGAAGAAAAGTTTGAAGGTTTGCTTTTCTTTTATTTTTCTCTTTTATTTTTTTTAGTAATTTCTTTATTATTGCTTATTAGTTAGATTTACATTCATGCTTGTAGTGTAGATTTATTTTCTTATCGTTTTATTTCTTTTTGCACTTTAATTTGTAGAGTAGATTTATTTTCTTGCATTTAATTTTTACAATTTAGTTTGTAGTTTAGATTTTAATTCTTTGTAGTTAGATTTATTTCTTGTTCATAGTTTAGATTTTTCTTTCCTTTTTATTTTTGTAATTAGTTCTTTTTCTTCTTGCTTTTATTTCTTAAGATGTGAAATTAATTCTTGTAGAAATCTTAGAATTGTATGAAACTAGTCTAATTTCCTTTATATTGTATGAATTATTCTCTTGTACTTAAAATGTTCATGTTTAGGATAATCAACTAGAGAACTAATCGGTAGAAGAAGAATTTGATAATCTATGCTTATCTTAAATGGTTTGATAGGTTATGCTTATGAATTCTAGGATTACTATCTTATTGTTGTTCTTATCATGAATAGTAATTTTGACTTAGATTATAATTTGATAGGTTATACTTTCCTTAAATGGTTTGATAGTCTATGATTAATAAATCTAAGTTAAAATATGATAAAAAGATAATAGTTTGTATTTTATAATTAAGATTAACTAGTGGATTCAATTCTAGATTTCTCATATCTTTAATTGAATCCTCCATTTTTTGTTTTCTTGATTTTTTCTCTTTTTATTCTTGCTTTTTATTTTATTCTTTGATTCTTTCTTCTCTTCTCTAAGATTTAATTTATTGTCACTTGCATATATTCAAAACAATCACTCATCATATCTCTCTCCATAATCACACTTATTCTTTAATCCTATTTTTGTCACGCACAAAACATAAGAACCAATTTTAATAATCTCTTAAAATCACTTTCCTCGTGGGATCGGTAACTTTTTATACTATAACTTGATCAATTGTGCACTTGCAATTTTAGTACATAATTATGTCGCATCAAGTTTTTGGCACCGTTGCCGGGGATGGTGCTAAAATAGGATTTTATTATTTTAGTTCTTTAACTTGTGTGTTTTCGTGGGAAGGAACCGCTTGGAGCTTAAAAATCTTAGATTGAAGATCAAGAACTTGGAGAATTGCTTTGAGGTAACTCTTCTTCCTAGCGTTTTCAATTCCACCCTTTTTAGTTAGCTTCACAATTAGAGACAATTAGGATTTAAAAAAAAGATTTTATTTTTGTTGACCATAATAAAATTCACCTTTCACTTGGATATTAACTAACAAGATAATAAATTCAAACAAGAGCTCTCTTCTCACATTTGATTGTTGTTGACCATAATTAAAAAAAAGATTTTTTCTTCATCCTTTTTAGTCGCTTTTAATTTCTAAGGTTGCATTTCATATAGCTAGTAGGAATTCTCCAAAGTGATTGTAGCACTTGATTTGGCACATACTTAAAACATTCTTAAGGACAAAACCCCTAATCAATATAAGGTAAGCGATTTCATCACCATTTTCTTAGCTCACAAATCACTAATTCCTCACTTCACAAACCCAAGCCTCCTAAAACTCATTAGACGTTGGCCCCTAAGGACTCGAGCTCAATAAGGAACAAGAAATCCTTAAGTAAACCGGTTCAAGTTTTCTCAGATTAGTTGGTGTCTAAGGTAAGGTTTAGGGGTTACGTAAAGCGCTCCGCAAGGAATGGGGTACTTAATTGATCTCTGATCACCCTCTAGTACTATCCTTACCTGGCTAACTACCTAGGTAAAACTTTAATCTTTTTACTGTAGGAGTTTTTTGGTTAGGAGCTGGTCTAGTTGAGTTAGGCTAGCTAAACCCTAGAATTAGAATGATTAAAAAGTGATTGCTTTGATTTGTTTTAGTTAGGTTTTCTCTATCTTTTTCTTCTCATTAAAAAAAACTAATTTTTGTTCTTTCTTAAAAAAATTATAAAAAGAAGTTGTTTTGGTGTATGCAAACTTGGGTTAGGGATAATTTTCATCGTTTAATCCGTGTTGAACCAATACAAGAAATGGAAAATCAACCCGTTCTCCAGGATATGTGTTACCCCACCATAAATGCAATTCCTTCTTGCATAAGACTTCCCGAAGTAAATGGAGCAAATTTCGAGCTTAGACCACATTACATAAACATGCTTTCCAAATTCCTTGGAAATGAAACAGAAGATGCATATATTTTTATTTCGGAATTTGAGGAAGTGTGTATTATGATTAAAATGAGAGAATTAACCGAAGACGCGATTAAGCTTAGATTTATTCCATTTGCTCTTAAGGATAAAGCTAAAAAATATCTGTATAGCTTACCGACAAATTCCATCTCAACTTGGGATGAATTTGTCACCATTTTTCTTAAGAAAATTTTCCCTATTCACAAAACGGTAAAGCTAAGGAACAACATTCAAAACTTCAAACTTATCCCGGGAGAGCCATTCTGGAAATATTTTGACCAATTCAAAGATCTTTTAATCCAATGTCTTCATCATGGTCTAGAGAAATGGCGATTGTGCCAAGTCATATATGAAGGATTGGACTATTTTTCAAAAACATCTTTAGAATCGATGTGTCAGGGAGCTTTTATGAGGAAAAACGCGGATGAAGCTTGGGAATTCCTTGAAAGTCTATCCGAAAAAACAATGCAGAGGGAACACTGTGATGACAGGGTTTTATCAGTTCCCCAATCTAAGTCTAGTGATCTTTCCCTGGAGTCAAACATTGCTTCCGAAGCGAAGATGGCAACAATTCTGTGGAGGTTAGAAGCCTTAGAAGTTAAGGAACGAGCTCCAGCTCAAATCAATCATGTTTCTGCCCCGAGTTATCATAACTGTCAGTCTCCTACCCACGTTTCAGAGGAATGCCCTCTCCTAGGAAACAACCATGCATTAGAACAGATGAACGTTGCATTCCAACGTCCTAGAAATGATCCATTTTCTCTAACCTACAATCCAGGTTGGAGAAATCATCCCAACTTTGCATGGAATCAGGGAAATTCTCCCGGAAATCAAAACTTCATTCCCGCGTCGAACCAACAATTCCCTAGGGGAAATACTGTCCTGTTCAACTCACCAAATAATTTCCAACAAGCTAACCCAGCTTTTCCAACCCAACATCCTCATCCTCACCAGCCTACAAATCCTTCAAATTCTGATCATGACAAACGTTTAAGTGTCTTAGAAAAGGGTTTAGAAGCTATGATCAAAGCTTCTACACAAACTACCAACATGTTGACCCAGTCATCCACCACTCTAAACTCCTTTATGCAAGCAACCGGCCAAGTGCTCAACTCGAACACTCAAGCCATAGCCCGGTTAGAAACCCAACTTGGGCAACTAGCCGCTGCCGTGAGCGAGAGAGAGAAAGGAAAATTCCCAAGTCAACTTGTTGCAAACCCTAAAGACAATGGATCCAGTTCATCCCAACCAGCCCATGTGAATGCAGTTCGCACTTTGAGATCAGGGAAACAAATAGACAATCAAGTTAGAACACCACCGGATCAAACCCCTTCTCCCATCCATCATACTCCTTCCGATAAAGCAATTCCTTCCGATGACCAAAACGCTGAACATAAGATTGAGCCTGATCTAGATAGGTATAGGCATGTTGCCCCCTTTCCAGATAGACTCAAACCTAGGAAAAACTCCCTGCAGGTTGAGAACATCCTAGAAACATTTAAACAGGTCAAGATCAACATCCCTCTCCTAGATTCAATCGAACAAATCCCCTCTTATGCAAAGTTCTTGAAGGACTTATGCACTAGGAAAAGAACCACCAATGTCCCCAAGAAAGTCTTCTTAGCTGCCAACCTCAGTGAAATTTTTTCAAAACTCATGCCGTTAAAATATAAAGACCCTGGTTGTCCCACAATTCCATGCGTCATAGGTAACACTCACATTGATAAGACACTTCTAGACTTGGGAGCCAGTGTCAACCTCCTTCCTTATTCAGTCTATCAATAGCTAGGTATAGGAGAACTTAAACCGATAAGATGCACTCTACAATTAGCTGATAGATCCGTGAAAATTCCCAAAGGAGAGGTAGAGGATGTTCTGATCAAAGTTGGACAGTTTATTTTTCCTGTTGATTTTATTGTCTTAGAAACACAACCTTTTCCAGTCTCAAAAGTCAAATCCCCATCATTCTAGGAAGATCGTTCTTAGCCACCTCAAAGGCTTTGATCAATTATAGAACCGGTCAAATGAAACTATCTTTTAGGAATATGACTGCACCTCAATATCTTCAACCTAGGAAGGCAGCCTAGTGATCCATCTGATCAACCCATGGAAGTGAATTTCATTCAGGGAATATCCAGTGAGCAATATGAGGGAGAGTGTGAGTCAGATTACAATGCATCTGACTTAATATTTGTAGAGTCTTCTGATGACGAACTAGAGTTAGATCCGCTGATCAATCATGCTTCTACTGCTGGCTAGCAACGAGAACCTTTGGAGATAGAACCCCGAGTCCAGCTTCGCCCATCTGTTGAGGAACCCCCTAAGTTAGAGCTCAAACCTCTACATGAAAATCTAGAGTATGCCTACTTAGGGGAGAACGATTCTTTACCAGTCATTATTTCTTCTGACTTAACTACCAGTCAAAAGGAAGCTCTCTTAGATATTTTAAGAGAGAATAGGGAAGCCATTGGATGGACCATGGCTGATATCAAAGGGATTAGTCCAACCATTGTTTAATACCGAATCCATTTGATAGATGATGCCAAACCTACTAGAGATCCTAAACGTCGGTTAAACCCAGTGATGAAAGAAGCTGTTAGGAAAGATATTTTGAAATGTCTCAATCATGGGATCATTTATCCCATTTCTGATAGTTCATGGGTGAGTCCGGTCCAAGTTGTTCCAAAGAAATCTGGGATCACCATGATCCAAAATGAGGCTAATGAGCTGATTCCCACTCGAATCCAAACTGGATGGCGAGTTTGCATTAACTACAGAAAACTCAACTTAGCCACTCGGAAGGATCACTTCCCTCTTCCTTTCATTGACCAAATGTTAGAGCGTTTAACAGGACATGCGTTTTAATGTTTCCTAGATGGATATTCAGGTTACAATCAAATCCCTATCGCACCCGAAGATCAGGAGAAAACCACCTTCACTTGCCCGTATGAAACATTCGCATACCGACGCATGCCTTTTGGCCTGTGTAACGCACCAACCATATTCCAACGCTACATGATTAGTATTTTTTCTGACATGGTAGAGAGATTCCTCAAAATTTTCATGGACGACTTTTCCATTTTTGGTGATACATTTTCCCAATGTTTGCATCATCTTAAACTGGTCCTAGAACGATGTAGGGAGAAAAATCTGACTCTAAATTGCGAGAAATGTCATTTCATAGTCATACAATGCATTGTCTTAGGACATGTAGTTTCCAATAGGGGAATCGAAGTGGACAAAGCTAAGGTAGATCTCATTTCCAATCTCCCTCCTCCCAAAACTGTCAAAGATGTCAGATCATTTCTTGGCCATGCTGGTTTTTACCGACGTTTTATCAAGGATTTCAGCAAAATTGCTAGACCCTTGGCCAATCTCTTAGCCAAGGATACATCATTTGTCTTCTCTCCCAACTACCTCAAAGCTTTTGAATATCTGAAAAAGGAGCTAACCACAGCTCCTATCATTCATGCACCAGATTGGACCTTACCCTTCGAACTAATGTGTGATGCATCTGATTCTGCGATTGGTGCTGTTTTAGGACAACGGTTTGATGGAAAACCGCATGTGATCTACTACGCCAGTAGGACTCTGAATGATGCCCAGCAAAATTACTCTGTGTTTGTGGGAAAATTTGCAATAAGAAAATAATAAAAGAATTGTGTTTGATTTTATTCTCTCTAACTACTTAGAAAAAGAATGTATACAAATCTCTCAACTCTCAATTACAATTGGATTTCCTGAATACAAAAGAGAAGAGAATGATCTGGATTCTCCCCTTTATTTAATTCTGGGTTATTCACGGTGGCGATGGAGTGCTTCCTTCGAATGCTTGCGTCGAACTTGCTCTCCGTTGATGATCCGAAAATCTCAATTCACTAGAACAAATGACTTGTCTAGTTGAACTGCTCAAGAACTCTCGACGAGTATTGTAGCTCAGAATGAGTAACAAACTCTAATAAGAAAAGAGTTGTTTGGACCGAAATAATTCGGTTAATAAGCCAAATATCGAATATCTGGAACTCTTCTGTCGAAGATGGTTGCCCTCCGATTGTGTAAAGATCCGATCCTGGAAAATTCTCCCCGATCCGATTCTAGAAAATTCAATCCTAGAAAATCCGATCCTCCAGAAATCTGATCTCGAACTCTGTTGGGTTTGTTGATATTTATAGGGGGATTAGGGGTGTAACTGCCCCCATAATCTATGCCTAAATGGGGGTTTATTTGCCCTATTAATCGGGTATAACAACCCACGTAAACCACTCCTCAGATCATGGGTGAGAAACGGTTTTCGAAATTGTATAGATCACGTTTGAATGAGTCAGAACCTTGACTTGCGTTCTGGCATAGATTTTGTATTTGAACGCAGCATCTGGAAGTACGTTCTGCAGCGATATGAAGCTGCGTTCTGCAGCGATTTGAGCTGCGTTCTGCAGCGGTTGGAAGTGCGTTCTGCAGCGGTTGGAGCTGCGTTCTGCAGCGGATGGAGCTGCGTTCTGTAGCGATTTGAAGCTGCGTTCTGTAGCGATTTGAAGCTGCGTTCTGTAGCGATTTGAAGCTGCGTTCTGTAGCGATTTGAAGCTGCGTTCTGTAGCGATTTGAAGCTGCGTTCTGTAGCGATTTGAAGCTGCGTTCTGTAGCGATTTGAAGCTGCGTTCTGCCTTTATATATGGATGACACCAATGACAAGTTGGGAAGGCTCTATTCAGGCCGTTTGTGACACTTGAGGCATCCCAATAACGCTCTATCAATGCAGGACACGATATGGCGAGCTTTTAATAAGACTGTTCACGTAGTCTCTAGATCTTTCCACTTTTCTAAAATCATTACATTGCTCATAAGCACCTCTGATAGTTGCTAATATAATATTAGTCATGTTGTTGTCGCAACCATCAAGATCAATCATCTCAAATATGGGGCTGTGTTGATAGCTGAGGATGAAATGATTACGTTGCTTTGACTTTTGGAACGTAGCCATTTGTGTTTTGACTGTAGGGATGAATTCTACCTCTCGGTTTGAAGAAATCGTTGGCTTGTAATTTCTCCATGATCCATAGGGGCATTCTTCGATTACAGCTTTCCTTTGGTAATAAGAAAGTCGTCTGATTGTAACCTTCTTAATTGTGGCTAGACAGGGACTAGCTTTCTATTGTGATTTTTTAGACAGCCTACACTCTGTCACAGAAAAAAGTTTTTAGTTATAGTATTTGCCTTAGAAAAATTCAGGTCCTACCTCATTGATTTCTTAACCAAAGTTTTCACAGATCATGTCGTACTAAAGTATCTTTTGACCAAAAAGGATGCTAAAGCACGGCTCATTAGATGGATTCTCCTACTTCAAGAGTTTGACATTCAAATTCTTGACAGAAGAGGAATAGAGAACCCCGTAGCAGATCACCTCTCTCGACTCCCAAATGCACCAACATCAACCGTCCCAATCAACGAACATTTTCTAGATGAACAACTTCTAGAAATCCAATATGTTCCATGGTTCGCCGACATTGTGAACTACATAGTCATGAACCAGATCCTTTCTCATTGGTCCAAACAGGATAGATCCCGTTTTCTCTCCCAAGTAAAATATTTTTACTGGGACGATCCATATCTGTTCAAATACTATCCTGATCAGATCTTTAGGAGGTGTGTTCCCATTGAAGAAACTAGGAGTGTTCTTTCCTTTTGTCATGAGCAAGCATGTGGGGGCCACTTTGGCCCAAGAAAAACAGTTGAAAAAAATTCTCCAATCTGGGCTATACTAGCCCACTCTTTTCAAGGATTCATACGAGTTTTGCAAAACTTGTACCCGCTGTCAGCTTTTAGGGAAAGTCACTAGAAGAAATATGATGCCCTTACAACCCATCTTATATGTTGAACTTTTTGATTTGTGGTGTATCAATTTCATGGGACCATTTCCAAATTCCTTTGGAAATGTTTACATTCTAGTAGCCGTTGAATACATGTCAAAATGGGTTGAGGTGGTAGCTTGCAAAACTAATGGCAACAAGGTTGTTGTCAAGTTTTTGAAAGAGAACATTTTTGCACGGTTTGGAGTACCCCGAGCGATCATCAGTGACAACGGTACACATTTCTGTAACCGTTCTTTTGAGGCTTTGATGAGGAAATATTCAATCACGCACAAATTATCAATTCCTTATCATCCCCAAACCAGTGGACAAGTAGATGTCACAAACAGGAAGATCAAACAAATCTTAGAAAAAATAGTTAATCATATAACAGAAAAGATTTGTCTGTAAAATTATGTGATGCTCTATGGGCATATAGAACAGCTTTCAAGGTCAATTTGGGGATGTCACCATACAGACTAGTGTTTGGAAAAGCTTGCCACCTACCAGTGGAGTTGGAGCATCGAGCAATGTGAGCAATAAAACAGTTGAATTTTGACTCAGACTCGACAGGTAAGAACAAATTGCTCCAAATAAATGAGATGGAAGAAATTCGAAATGATGCATACATAAACTCAAAAATTTATAAAGAAAAAACCAAGATTTTTCATGACAAATCAATTTTACGAAAAAAGTTCTCTCCAGGACAGACAGTTTTATTGTACAATTCAAAATTACATCTTTTTCCTGGAAAATTAAGATCAAGATGGACAGGTCCATTTTTTGTCAAACAAGTTTTTTTCGCATGGGGCTGTTGAGATAGAAAATCCAAAAAATGGTAATATTTTTAAAATAAATGGTCAACGTCTAAAACCATTTTTAGAATTTTCTACGCTCGGAGAGGAAGAGGTGTTGGTTCTTCATGAACCTCATTATCTGTAAAAAAATTTTAAAAAATAAAATAAACTAAAATAAAATAAATAAAAAAATAATTATAATTTTTCTCTCTTATTTGATTTCTTCATCCTCATACTAACAGTAATTGCAGATCCTTATCATCATTGTCGACCGAACAAATATAAGTTCTTCAATTCTTATCTGCTTTACTTTGTGCTTCAGCGAATTTGCATTGAGGACAATGCAAAATTTAGGTGTGGGGGTGAGAAATACATATTTTCCTCTTTATTTTATCTTTTTAGTTGCATTTTTTTCCTTTTTATTAAAAAAAAAAAAAAAAATTTTGTCACTTGCCTATATATATATATATATATATATATATTAATAAATAATTTTTTTTTTACATTTTCTCTCTCTTATTTGATTTCTTCATCCTCATACTAACAGTAATTACAGATCCTTATCATCATTGTTCTAGGTCGACCGAACAAATGTAAGTTCTTCAATTCTTATCTGCTTTACTTTGTATATCAGCGAATTTGCATTGAGGATAATGCAAAATTTAGGTGTGGGGATGGGAAGTACATATTTTCCTTTTTATTTTACCATTTTGTTGCATATTTGACATAGTTTTTGTTAAAAAAAATAAAAAATATATATAAAAATATTGTCACTTGCTAAATTAATAGAGTTAAGTAATAATTGATCTAATTGATAGATTTTAAATTTTCTAATTCCTAGTTAGTGATATACTCAAGTTCACCTTTTATGATAACTCTAAATAAAATTCTTAAGAAATGATTTTTCAACTAAGTATACTTACTTAAGTCTTACCTTAGAGTTTTAATTAAAAATAATAAAAATTTTGCCATCTTGATTTACACATTTTTTTAAAAGACTATATATACTTACACATATATATATATTAAAAAAAAACTTTATAAAAGAAGAGTGCGAAAAATGGGCACAAAAAAAAACTCTTAAATTCAAGGTGATTCTATCTTATAAAGCCGAAGTTGATTAAGCCCAAGGAGTATCTCTATACTTAATGACCTAAGCCCAATTGGGTTGGGATTCATTGGCCCAAAACTCGTTAAATGGTCACTTAGAAAGCCCGTTAAAATAGAAAATAATCACCAAGAATTAGAGAGTGAAGAAAAAAAATATAAGTATCTAAAACGCTAACCATTTTTTTTATATATTTTGTTATTTTGTATATATGGTCTTGAAAAACAATTTTTGATCAAGAGACTTGAAAGTTATTTAAAACAAAGAGTTAACATGTTCTTTTCAAAACTTTTAAATTAAATCTCTAAGATTTGACTTGGTTTTGTATTGCTATAATGAAAAAGATTTTCTAAGAGATTTACATTGGAGTTATATATAAAAACGTTTTCTTGATTATTAACTAGCTTCAATTAGAATGTCTAAATATATCAAAGAAAATTAGTTATTTACTGACTTATTTAACTTGGCAAGTTGACCAAATTTTGTGGGTATATTTACTGCAAACCCTCACGAGACTATAACTCGTCCACTAGGGTAATCTAGGGGTTTAAAAGTTTGTTGTATGCGCTAAATACAATTGCGATTCCTGCGAAAGTGAGTTAGGATTTTCTTTTTATTTTCTTTGCTAGAGGACTAGCAAAAGTTTAGGTGTGGGGTTTGATAATCACATTTTATTATAATTTTATACCCTCATTATCTATTTTATATGAATAAATATGCCACTAATAACTGTTTTTATCTTTAAATACAGGTTAATGAAGAATAAATCCCAAAAATCTCATCTATCAACAAAGGCCCTTGAGTAAATGAAGAAATGAAGCAAAAGAGAAATCAAGAAACCCATTGGAAAATCAAATTGTTAATTTATCCAAAAGCCCAAAACCAAAACAATGAAGCATGAAGAAATGAAGAAAAGCTCAAAGGAAAATCAAGAAGCCCAATGGAAATTCAATAAGCCAAAGTGAAAAACCAAACCAAAAGCCCAAGCCCAAAGAACAAAAGCTAGCTTCGGACAACAACCAGAAGAAGGTCCACATCGATGCCAGTATCGATGCCAGCATCGATGCCCGTATCGATGCCAACATCGATGCCCGTATCGATGCCAGCATCGATACCCCTATCGATGTTGGTATCGATACTGACGTACAGTTTGTTACGAATTAAGGGATGAAATTTGTTGTTTTTGGATAAGATTTTAATCCAATGGCTCTTATTCACTGATGTTTACTATAAATAGGGGTAGAGAGTAAGGGGTTAGGGTGTGAAAAATTTTGTAACTCCATTTGGAGAGGAGAGCTACTCTTAATTGAGAAGACCTTCTAAATTTATAACTTTTGTTATAATTAATAAAAATAATTTTTTTTCTCCACTTCAAATCTTCTTCTCTTTGTTGGATGATGATGATGGAGATGAAGAAAAGTTTGAAGGTTTGCTTTTCTTTTATTTTTTCTTTTATTTCTTTTTAGTAATTTCTTTATTATTGCTTATTAGTTATATTTACATTCATGCTTGTAGTGTAGATTTATTTTCTTGTCTTTTTATTTCTTTTTGTACTTTAATTTGTAGAGTAGATTTATTTTTTTGTATTTAATTTTTACAATTTAGTTTGTAGTTTAGATTTTAATTCTTTGTAGTTAGATTTATTTCTTGTTCATAGTTTAGATTTTTCTTTTCTTTTTATTTTTGTAATTAGTTCCTTTTCTTGTTTTTATTTCTTAAAGATGTGAATTTAATTCTTGTAGGAAGTTTAGAATTATATGAAACTAGTCTAATTTCCTTTATATTATATGAATTATTCTCTTGCACTTAAAATATTCATATTTAGGATAATCAACTAGAAAACTAATTGGTAGAAGAAGAATTTGATAATCTATGCTTATCTTAAATGGTTTGATATGTTATGCTTATGAATTCTAGGATTACTATCTTGTTGTTGTTCTTATCGTGAATAGTAATTTTAATTTAGATGATAATTTGATAGGTTATACTTTTCTTAAATGGTTTGATAATCTATGCTTAATAAATCTAAGTTGAAATATGATAAAAAGAGAATAGTTTGTATTTTATAATTGAGATTAGCTAGTGGATTCAATTCTAGATTTCTCATATCTTTAGTTGAATCCTCCATTTTTTTGTTTTCTTGATTTTTTCTCTTTTTATTCTTGCTTTTTATTTTATTCTTTGATTCTTTCTTCTCTTCTCTAAGATTCAATTTATTGTCACTTGCATATATTCAAAACAATCACTCATCATATCTCTCTCCATAATCACACTTATTCTTTAATCTTATTTTTGTCACGCACAAAACATAAGAACCAATTCTAATAATCTCTTAAAATCACTTTTCTCGTGGGATCGATAAGTTTTTATACTATAACTTGATCAATTGTGCACTTGTAATTTTGGTACATAATTATGCCGCATCAACAGCTCATCATTATTATGATTCAAGCAACCTATCTTCTGCTTTTGAACATTGTTGACATGCATAGGACGACTAGTCGTCGCCTCTGGGCGATCCAAGGTCGTATGTTTAAATTCGCCCCCTTGTGGGGATAGAGTTTTTACAGGCCCTAAACAAGAATGAATTGATATCTTTTCTTTTTGGGCTTGTTTTGTTCTGACAGGAGGATATTTACGACCCCTAGTGTAAGAAACTACTAAGGATTCATTCGTTAGATCCGAGTGTTCTTTGATTGGGGTTTTGCCTCGATCGTCTGACAAATGACCTAGGCGATCCGTCATTGTGACTTTGAATTTTGACAGGTCGGGACTGACCTAAGGCTTTACGGGTGATGGAACAGACATAGTTGTGGGACGTTGATGGGGCCGAAGGGGTGATTTTGTGAACTTGCTCTTGGCCGCGATAGGGATGAGTGTCGCGGTCGAATAGTGCGCCGCGGCAGCGGAGACTGCCGCGGTTGGAAGAAGTGCCGTGGCAGTTGTGGCTGTCGTGGTTAAAGGGCTTGCCGCGGTAGTATGGACTGCTGCGGTTGAGGGATGAATCTCCTTGATCCAATTTTCATGCATGTTTGGTTTTGGGAATCCAAACTTTGCAATTCTTCGGTGCTTCTTCAGACACCACTTCTTTCTTCCCTTCTTGCTTCTGTTGACGAAGGGCACGGGTGCGAGCGGCATTCGTCTGACGCTTCTGTATGCGTTCTTTGAGGGTTGAATGAGCCCTCTTGACTAGAGTCCACTCTTCCGTCGTGAGTTCTACAGAAATATGATTGGTCTGCTGCTGCGGCAACTGAATCACTCTATGCTTCCTCGACTCTAGGTCTGCATGATAGCGAACCCCGTCGGTTTGTTCTAAGGCCTTAGCCAATTGACGAGCACGGCATTGACGTTGTCTTTGGTGGACCCTCTTCGTCAATGCTAGTAAATTTTGGTTTGATGACCCCTTAACTAGGGAAGGGTCATTTAGAGCAGATATGTTGCAAGCAGAATCCTTAGCAACGATCAAGTAAGAATCTTTACTTGTAGTCTTCATCGGAATTGAAGACTAGAAAACCTTCTTGGAAGACGAAATCTTCCTGCATTTACGGGGCGAGGAAGATTTTGAGGATGAGGAGGATAAATACTCCTCAAATTTAGTCTGATCGAACTCATATTCGATCTCTTCGTTGATCACAATTTTGATCGGCTGCGACACTACGGTCTCGACAACAAGACCGTTGGCTCCCACTGTGGTCGCTAGTTCGTTTTCGTCGAAAGTTGAGTTCATTGTTGAATCCATTAAAACTTTAGTCGTTTACAATGAATTACAATGAGAAATAATAAAATTACAACTTTCTAGAAAAATAACACAAAAATCATTTATCGACTTCTGCTTTTGTGGGGACTTTGCCTGTGCTGGGAGTACGTTAGCTCATGGACCACCGGTTTACAGATTCTGATTGAATTGTGAAGGCTTTGGGTATTCTTCCTTCGTTTAGAAGCAAGAATGAAATCAGTGAATATCTTATCAAAGTAAGATGAACACTCTTCCCAAGATCAAGTCAAAGCTTAAATCTTAAGGAATCACCTAAAAAGCTCAAGTTTTCTGCTCTATCTGCTCTTTGTGCTCCTATCTATCGTCAGTAATAGCCCTAGGGGGTATTTATAGCCCTTAGGAACAATAACTAAAAATAGAACATATCAGAGGACTTTTGCTTGCGAGACAGTGTTGTCTGTCTCGGCGGTCGAGATAATTGGGACTGTCTCAGCTTCTGAGACAGCCATGACTGTCTCGAAAAACTCAAACTGCCTGCCAGATTCTTCTGTAACCGATTTATCACGTTTTAAACTCCATTATTTTGACAGTTATCAACGTGATTCCCGCCCACGATGTTTCCCACGTTCCTGAATAGTTAATGGCCACGTGTCATGCAGTTATTTCAGAAGTTTCTGATCATTTCAACACTGTCTCGCATGGCGAGACAGTAAACACTGTCTCTTATACGAGACAAACTACACTGTCTCGATCTTTTCGAGATAGCATGAGGCAATTTCTTGTGATTTTTGGATGATCATCTCTTTGTCTTGAGCTATATTTGGACATCTATCATCATTTTTAGACGCCTACAATCCTCGAATGCTTTTTGACATACTTCATCCCAAATAAATGAAACGCCTTTCTTTGTGAGTTTAGAGAACGGCTTGTTGGCCTTCTTGTTTTGATGATGTTTAACAAACAATTTATTACTAATGTTGTTTGTCTAGCGTTTGTGCATTCCTATGTTTTGTAGACAAACAACGTAGTTGGAGGATGGATGGAATAGAGCTTCAACGATGAAATCAAATGGAGGTTGGCGGAATTGTGGAGTGAAGCAACATGCAATTCATAGTTAAAGATCAAGTTCAAGCTTCATCCGCATGTGTACCAAGTTGAGCTACAATGAAGATCAAGATCAAGCTTGGGTAATCTAGTTTAGATTTTATATTATGTGTGTGAAGTACCTTAAGCTCAATATCATATACACACACGTATTTGGTTTCTATGTATATATATAGTTATATATATACATGCATGGTTTTGGGTTTTCATGTTTTGAACACTTTTGCAAAATAATAAGATTTTACAATTGGGAAATGCAAATTGAAAAATTCTTTTTGTAACATGTTCAAAATATCATTTGTAAACATTTTTCAAAGTTTCATCAAGTTTGGAATTGATTTGTTATGTTTAAAGGAATTTACAAATTCACGTTTTCGTTCGTGCATATGTTCGTGCATGTTTTACAAAACTGATGAGTTTTCTCAAATGGGAAGTGATATTTAAAAAATTCTTTCTCTGACATGTTTACCTACATGTTTAGAAACTTCCTTAAAAATTTTACTATTTTTAGAGTTTATTTACTGTGCCTAATTGATTTTACAAAATCGTGTATCACAGCAGATTTTCAGAAACTGTATTTCTGTGTTCAAATATTTATTTCTTTCAACTGGGAAATTATTTTTCAGAAATTCTTTCTCTAACATGTTTTTATACATGTCCAGAACCTTCCCTCAAAATTTCATAATTTTTGGAGCTGTTTTACTATTTTTAACCGATTTTATAAACTCAGATATACCTGCTACAGTACCGCCGGTCGACCGAAATTTCCGTCGGTCGACCGACGGACTCTCTGGATGTCTCCTGAGTTTCTGAACTTGTTCGCGGTCGATCGCGATTTTCATCGGTCGACCGCTGGAGTCCCAACGGCTCTTTTTTGATCCGTTGCTGATGGTTTTTTGGTCTTTTTATAAGGGGTTTTGGTCTGAGGTTTTGGAGGCTATAAAAACCCTCTTTGATCTCAGTTTTCAGTCATCTAAGAAATGTTTTAAAAGAAAAGAAAATTTAAGCAAAGGTTTAGGGTTTTACTGTTTGGTTGAGTTTGGGTTTCTGTTTACAAAGGAGGAAGTTTTCACTGCAGATTGAGGGATTCATTCTCAATCCCATTCATCCTCTTCTTGTGTTCTTAGAGAAGTTTTCTAACTCTTTTATCTAGCAATTTCTTTACTAATTTTCATATTCTATTATTGCTAGTTTGATATTTAAGTTAGATTTCATTTTACTCATTGTTACACACACCCACATTGAGCTTATAGTATTTACATACATAGTATAGTTGGGTGGTGAGAGATTGAAACTTTGAGTTGTGCTTTCATTGTGTTCTCATCCATAGTAGAGAACAATCACTTATTGTATTTGTGCTTTATTGTGAAATCACTTTGTAATACACTTGTACACTGAGTGAGAAGTGTGTGGTGAGAGTCGGGGATCGTCCCAAGAGGAGTGGCGTCGGTTGACGTGCCTAGGGAGAGGTTGTAACCGAGCACTTGAGGGAGACACGGCTAGGTCCAACACTTAGTGGGTGTAGAGTGTGATTACAATAGTGTGAGTTGTAGAGTTTTCGGTTAGCTAGAAAACCGACTGTGTAGAAGAAGTTTCGGCTTCCAAACCGGATTGTGTTAATGGATTTCTCCCCGGGAGTGGGGAGCGGAGACGTAGGACGGAAGGTCCGAACTCCGTGATCATATTGCTTGTTTGAGTGTGCTTTGGCGTTCATTTATATTTATGTTCATATCTTATATCGCCATTGGCCATAGCTCATTATTTATATGATCCACTATTTAGTTCATATTGTTTACCCCTTTTGTTAGTTTCGTATCCTTGCATATATCATATTATATATCTTTTTGGTAGGATATATTATCTTGTATTAGTTTATATATCCTTGCATATATTTCTATCATTTAGGATATATCTTGTTGTTCATATTGCTTATCCTAGCTCACATATCTTATTGTTGCTAGGATAACTTATTAATTAGTTTTTAATTGGAATTTAATCGGATTAGATTAGCATAAGACCCTAATCACCCCCCTCTAGGGTCTAACACGGCTGACATTTTCCTGAAAGGTTTGGTATGAACCGACGAATATAAGCCAATCGCCCTTGCAATCCTCTGAGTTCTTTAAGATTTCTCGGGGGTTGTAATTCATGTATCGTCTTCACCTTATCAGGATCGATGTGGATGCCTTTTGTAGTGACGACGAATCCAAGAAATTTACCACTGGACACTCCAAAGAAGGATTTAGTGGGGTTCATCTTCAGCTGATGACTCCTCATAAGATCGAACATCGTCTTCAAATCGTTAATGTGGTCATTCTTATCATGGCATTTAACAACCAGATTGTCAACATAACATTCAAAGGTCTTCCGAAGGTGTTCCTGAAAGATCTTCGTCATCGCTCGTTGGTATGTAGCGTCGGTGTTCTTTAGGCCAAAAGGCATGACTGTATAGCAGAAAACGCCTAGAGGTGTCCTGAACGCAGTATGCTTTTTATCATCCAGGTGCATCTTAATTTGATTTTACCCTAAAAATCCATCCATAAATGACATTCTCTCAAACCCGCATGTGTTGTCAATGATGATGTCTGTAATCGGCAGAGGGAAGTCATCTTTAGGACACGCAATGTTCAAATCCCTAAAGTCAATGCAAATTCTAATTTTCCCATTCTTTTTGAGGACTGGAACGATATTTGCTAACCATTCAGGATGTTGTTCTTCTCTAACAAAGTATGAATCAATTAATTTCTTGACTTCGGCTTCTATTGCCTCCATAATTTGCGGACGAAACCGTCTTTGTTGTTGTTTGACAGGTTTGACATCCGGTTTACATAATTTGCGGACGAAACCGTCTTTGTTGTTGTTTGACAGGTTTGACATCCGGTTTAATGTTAAGGCTATGCATTGCCACATTTGGATCCTTGTTGTTTGACAGGTTTGACATCCGGTTTAATGTTAAGGCTATGCATTGCCACATTTGGATCCAATCCCGGCATATCTTCGTAATTCCAAGCAAAAATATCGATATACTTTCTAATGAGGGTGATTAATTCTTCCTTCTCATCCGATGGAAGACTGTCGCTAATAAATATAGGCTTCGGATTGATTTCATCCCCCATATTAACTTGGACCACTTTGTCTTCAGTAGGAGGTTCCCTCTGTTCGAATCAATCACCATATTGAATGTTCATGTAATGTATCCAAGGATCTTCCCAAGCGGGTAATTGATCATCTTCTTCTATTGTAGAGGAATCGACCGTGACCGTGTTCGACATTAAGCCTTTGAACATTTCTCCAATGCTAATGTCAGAATCCCAATTTGAGGAATCAGACGAATAACCATTTTTATTTGTTAGCTGGTTGATGACTTGCTAACAACGTTCGTCATTAGATGATGAAACATAACCCAAACCTCTTCTATGGCTGTAGTAATTATCAGGTTCTTTTTGGTACATAGGCAGGACAGGGTGGAACCCTAGTACCTTCCAAAACGAAGACCTTCACCAAGCGAGAGGTCGTATCCTTACTTTTTCATGTAGTCACTTGCTTGTGAACTATATCTGAAGAAATATCGTCCGGGCTCTTCATCATCTGTATTGGTTTCTAAGAAGAGATCGGAGGGTGGGGATGACTCCACTTTACCAAAGATTATTTCTTTTTCACCCCCTGTCTTCGCAGGCAGGATTAGAGTCGTTCCGAAGGAATCCTGGATGCACTTCTTCGTCTTACAAGACGAATGAAGTGGCATGTGTATGTAATGGTTATCATATAATTTTTGCATTACATTATCAAGACAACGCGCGTACTCTAAATCATCATTATTTATTTCATAGGCAAGTTGCCAGTTACAACGTTTATCCGACGATTCACCACCATCAAAATCGATTACAAGAGGTTCAATGTCATTTAATACAAGACCTTCACTATAATCGAACCCTGCTTCGGTATCAGCTTCTTCTCTGCTGTCCGTGCCATGGGTCGATGGTTCAGTATCGGATTCGGCACCATAAAGAAGGGAGTCAGTAAAGTAATTTTATAACCTCTTAAATGGTTGCTTATCCGCGACCACCGTCTTGACCTCGTTGTTAGTGTCAACATATTTCAGACACTGATGAAGGGTGGAGGGAACTATAAGATTACTGTGGATCCAAGGGCGACCCAAAAGCAAGTTATAAGAAGTCTTTGCATCAATCACATAACAAGTGACTTCTGACTTCAACTCTCCAAGTTAACACTTCACTCGAATCTTCCCTAAAGGTCTAGACCCACTAGTGTTAAACCCGTAGATAACGGTTCCTGTGGATGCTAGTTTGTTGGCGGGAATCCTAAGGTGGTACATCAACCGAAGTAGCATGATACTGACAGCGAAACACGGGTCAACTTGGATCCGGTTGACAACGCTTAAGCTAATATATCTAGTAAAGTATAAAGGCCTATCATGCTTTGAATTCTTCACTTGCATATCCTTTTTGGTAAAAGCAATGCAAGGAAATTTTGTGGCTGCCAGGTTACAGTGCTGAACTGATGATTCCAACTCTTCAGGGGTTGGCTTAATCTGAGTGAGAAATACCTCAGAATCGGCCAAATCTTCTTGCAAAGATTCCCTGGTATCTTTTGAAAGGTGTAGTAATTCGTACAGCGTGATCCTTGCTGGGATATTGGCTAACTGAGCCATGACGTCGAAACGATATGGAGCATTCAAACTTTTCGGTTTATCTCTTCCAATCGGTCGATTAAAATGAGACTGCTTCGGAATCTGGACTTCCTTGTCTTGGGGTTCTTTCTCCTTTTGTTTAATCGACTGTTGAGATTTTCTAGTAGTCACAGGAGGAGTTGTAACTAACCCCAGCTCTGCAAGGATTTTAGAAGGTGTGGCCTTTACCACCCCTTGCTCAGCTAATTGTTCGGAAGCACTTGGATAGTTAAAACGGTATTCATTTCCACTTTGGGAGCAAAAGCTTCATGCTCTTCCTCAGAAGATGGTAAAGTTAGGATTTCTTCATCATTTTCTTCGGGAATTGCCGAAGCTCCGTAACAGGACTGTTTGGTGGAAAATTTACAGTAAAAAGACAATGAAAGAAATTTGATTTGTATTCTCTCGATCTTAATTACAATTTAAATTCCCGATTACAAAAGAGAGGAGAATGATCTGGATTCTCCCCTTTGTTTAATTCTGGGTTCTTCACAGTGGTGATGGAGTGCCTCCCTCAAATGCTCGTGTCGAGTTTGCTCTCCGTTGTCGATCTGCACGTCTTGATTCACTAGAACAGTATCTCCTCCTCATGATTTGACGTTGTGGAGAACTTGTGTGATAAGTTTGAAACTCTTGATGAGTTGATAACTCTGAACGAGTTTGAAACTCTATGAAAGAGTTGATCTAACCGAAAGTCGGTTATAAGCCAAGGATGAAGAAGATCCTATTGCCGATCTCCAAAGCTCCAGCCGAATGATGAAGGATCCTCTTTTCGCTGCCAAGTCCAAGATCCAAAAAGCCAGCCTAAACTCAGTTGAGTTTACCCACATTTATAGGGAATTAAGGGGTGTAACCGTCCCCTTAATTCTCTCCATAATAGGGTTAAGAGTGGTGTAACCGCCCCCTTAATCCGCGCCTAAATGGGGCGGAAATCCCTCAAATCGTGTAAATAGTTCCTGCAACCGTTCAGCTCGTGTTTGAACGAGTCAAACGCCCAAGTTGGCGTTCAGGACCCTAACACCTCGTCATAGACTAGGGACGCGGAGTTGGGCACCCGCTGGATGTTGAAAAACGCGAGGGCCGTCCACGTTTGGTTTGTTGAGGGTTGGAAACGCGGGGGTCGCTTGCATTTTGCTTGTTGAAGCTTGGAAACACGGGGGTCACCTGCGTTTTGCTTGTTGAAGCTTGGAAACGCGAGGTCGCCTGCGTTTCAAGAACTGAAACGCGAAGGTGAATTCCACACTTTAGAAGAAGCTAATGACTTATAACTTCTTCTATAGAGCGTTGCAAAGACCATCATCTTGTAATCTTTATCTTGACTCCTTGAAAATATGAGAGTTGTCAGATTGTAACTCCCGATGTTGATTGTGAAGGCTGTTGAACTAGAGCTTTCATCGGTTATTGTGAAGGTCGTCAGATTGTAACATTCATCAATCTACGTGAAATTCTTCAAATTATAGTCTTCTGGAAGTCGTCAGATTGTAACTTCCATCATCGATGTTTGATGGGGGATCAACTATCTATTATGATTTTTAGACAGCCTACAATGACTTTTCTTTTCCCTTGCCTTTCAATCTCTTCTTGGACGCAGATGTCGTCTACTGTTCATCTTCAAGCAAATCGGGATGAACCCAGAGGATTTCATCATTTGGAGTTGTATGTGACACAAGTCCTTTTTGGCGCTGTCCATGAGGGTTATCATTGACGATTTGCATTTTAACCTTTGATACAGGTTCGGGTTAAAACCATGACAAAGGAACTGAACCGAAGCTAATGGATACTGCATTCGCACCTACTTTCTTCTCTTTCGTCTTTGCAGTCACAATACTAACATCGATCAAGGTTTGTATTTTGTCTTTTAAGACATAACAAGCCTTGGTAGGATGATGGATCCTTCTGTGATACGCACAATATTTTGGGTCATTCGTCTTCTTTGCTTCTTCCTGATTTATGACCGGTGAAAGTTTGATCTTGTTGTTATCCAAAAGATATTTAAAGATAACCGATACTTTATCATCTTTGAAAGAATATTCTTTCGAAAATCTAGGTTCCAAAGTCTTGGGCTGCCTCGGAGGCTGCTGAGTCTGATGTTGTGCTAGCTAGAAGGATGATTGTTGCGGTTGTTGTTGTTGCGGTTGTTGTGATGTTTGGTGAGCATCAACAACAATTGCAGCTCCTTTTCCTTTACCTCTGAGATTGAAATTCTGCTTTTAAGGATTAGCTGGTGGCTGATCTCTCTCCAACTTCTTCCTCTTGAGAAAGCGTTCAGCCTGTTTACCTCGTACCTTCAATTCTTTCCAAGTCTTGGAAGGCACAACTCCCATGACTTCTAGGACATCCAAAGAAAGATTGTTGTGGCATGTCTGAAGGATAAACTCTTCGGTGAGTGGATCTCAATAATTTACCGCTTTGATCCGGAACCGTTTGACAAAGACATCTACGGTTTCTCCATCTTTCTGTTTCTCATCCAGCAAGGTGCCAATTGAGACTTCGATATCATCATCGAAAAAATTGGTAAGAAACAATCCTTCCCTATCATCCCAACTATTGATACTTCCCGTCTTAAGAAGTCGGTACCAATCGAAGGAAGGTCCACGAAGGGTCCCTACGAATGACCGTACCATCAAAGCTTCATTTCCAGAAATTGCACCAAGATGAGACTTGAAATAGATAAAATGTTGAGTAGGTGAACCCCTGCCATCAAAATGAGTAAAGTTAATTAAATTAAATTTTGGGGGATAAGGAATCGAATCCCACTCCCTAGGATATGGACATGGAATGCCCGTTTTCTTCACTTCTTGAGCCGTCATCAAGGCGTTGACTTTGTCCTCAAGGTCTTGCATTTTCTTGTCTTCGTCCATATTCTTCTTTAGGTAAATTTGAGAAGGTTGGGTGGACGACTTAGTTGGGCCACTCTCAGAATTATCTTTATTAGGAGGAGGATCAGCAAAGATAGTTTCATCCACCTCATGGTCACTATCAACCTCATTTAGCCGAACAGGTAGAGCATTAAGCCTACTGGATTCAGCCTTTTGACTTGATTCAGGGTGTTGTTCATGTTGTTGAGCTTGTAGGTCTCTCATCTGATGCATCGTCAACTCCATCTCTGTCTTTATCTCAGCTCTGATTTCTTCGCATTGCTTAGCCAATGCTTTCTGCAACATCTGGGCCAACTAACCAGGTGTAATTGTAAATGATTCCCTGGCTTGTCCTACATTGGACATTGTGTTATCAGAGGCAACTGCAAAAAAAGTATCTGAAAGTTCCTCATCTGAAGACAACCCTTCATGCATTCTTCTATAATCTCTGCGTTTAGTGGCCCTTTGCTATAACCATGACATTCTTTGAGAAAGACCCTAATCAACTTTCCCTCCCGGAGAAAAATCAAGATCGGGGTTGATTGAATGTCGTTTTCCTCTGTCGGTCATATTGATAGTGACTTATGGGAACTCATCTTTTTGAATAACGGGTTTCTTTTTGTTGAAACGTCTCATCTTAGGTTTTGACATCTCAGCGGAAAGTCTTTGAAATACAGAGACTCTTGGTGGTTCAGCTTTAGAACAACTGCATTCTGATAATACCGTCTTAATGAGTCTCTCGCATGCACAATGAGGACTTGTTTCTCGAACAGTCCTTTTTCATGACTTATTTCCTCCTTTGGTTTGATAGTACGGCTCATCAACATGATGATTAGAGCAACCTGTCTTTTGCTTTTAAACTTTGTTATCATGCTCAGGATAATTTGTTGTTGCCCCTGAGCGATCCAAAGTTATGTGTTTAAATCCCACCCCCTGCGGGTGTGAAATTTTTACAGGCCCCAAACGAGAGTGAATTTGTATGTTCTCTTTCTGGGCTTATTTAGTCCTAATAGGAGGATATTTATGACCCCCAGTGTGAGAATCTACTCGGGGTTCATTTACCATACCCAAGTGTTCTTTAAGTGGAGCTTTGCCTTGATCGTCAGATGAGATATTAAGGCGATCTACCATTGTGATCTTGAATTTTGACAGGTCAGGACTGACCCATAGCTTCACTGGTGATTGAGAAGATACGGTTGTAGTAGATGGACCAGGAACAGACGTTGACGGGGTTGAAGGGGAGACTTTGGGAGCTTCTCTCTGGTTGCGACAGTGGTAACTGCCACGATTGAAAGATGAGTCTCATTGATCCAATTTTTGCACAAGTTTAGATTTAGGAATCCAAACTTTGCAATTCTTTGGTGCTTCCTTAGACACCATTTCCTTCTTTCCTTCTTGCGTTTGTTGATGAATGGTACGAGCACAAGCGGCGTTTGCATGACGCTTCTGTATACGATCTTTGAGGGTCGAACGAGCTCTTTTAACAAGAGTCCATTCTTCTGTCGTGAGTTGAGCAGAGATATGAGTGGTTTGTCGTTGAGGCAACTAGACCACTCAATGCTTTCTCTACTCTAGGTTCGCGTAATAACGGACCCCGTCGGTTTGTTCCAAGGCTTTAGCCATTTGACGAGCATGGCGTTGACGTTGTCTCTGACGAGCTCTCTTCATCGATACTGGTGAGGTTTGATTTAATGACTCCTTAACTAGAAAGGAATCACTTAGAGCAGAGGTGTTGCAAAAAGAATTCTTAGCAACGATCAGGCAAGAGTCTTCACCCGTAGCCTTCATCGGAGTTGAAGACTGGAAAACCTTTTTAGAAGATGAAATCTTCCTACATTTATGAGGCGAGGAAGATTTTGAGGATGAGAATGAAAGATACTCCTCAAATTTCGCTTGATCGAATTCGTATTCGATCTCTTCATTAACCATTATCTTGATTGGCTGCGACACGACGGTCTCGGTAGCGAGACCGTTGGCTCCCACTGTGGTCCCTAGTTTGTTTTCGTCAAAAATCGTTTTCATTATGGAATCCATAAAACTTCAGTCATTTACAATGAATTACACAACAAAATAAAAAAGGTTATAATTTCTTTAGAAAATAACACAGAAATTGTTTATCAACTCCTGTTTTTTTATGGGATCTTCGCATGTGCCGGGGGTGCGTTAGCCCGTGGACCAGCAAATCACAGATTCTTGTTGAATTGTGAAGGTTTTGAGGATTCTTCCTTCGTTTAGAAGTAAGAACAGATTTAGTAAATATCTTATCAAAGTAAGATGAACATTCTTCTCAAGATCAAGTCAAAGCTTAGATTTTAAGGAATCTCCTAATTGTTGGAAGGAGAAGAACTCTTGGAATTCGCTCAAGCCTCTCTGCTCTCTGTGCTCTATGCTCTGTGCTCTGTAATCCCATCTCTGTCAAAAATTATCCCAGGGGGGTATTTATGGCCCCTGGACAGGATAATTGAAATTAGGAGATCATGGGGGAATTGTGCTTCCGAGACAGTTGTGACTGTTTCGGCTTCCAAGATAGCCATGACTATCTCAGAAAGCCTAAACTGTCCGATAGTTTTGTAACTGCTCTCCTATATTTTAAATATTGTTATTTAGGTAGTTATCAACGTGATTCTCGCCATCAACGTCTCCCACGTTCTTTAACAGTTAATGACCACGTGTCATGCACATTCCTCAGCAGTTTCTGAACTCTTCAGAATTGTCTCGTGTGCGAGACAGCCAACACTGTCTCGCGTGCAAGACAGTCCACACTATCTCAATTTTTTCGAGACAGATTAAGGCTGTTTCTTGTGTTCTTTTGATCTTTGGATGATCTCCTCTTTGTCTTGAGCTGTATTTGGATATCTTTCAGCATTTTTAGACGCCTACACACTCATCTTCTCAGTTCCGCCTCATTTGTCACCTCGAGGCCACCATACAATCCCCTAGACTTACCCGAGTATGTTTCAGAGGCACCGGCGACGGCGATGGTGTTGACGTCAGCGGAAGAGGAAGACACACCCCTCTTCTTCGGGACACACTTCTTGAATTTCGGCGGCATGTCGAAGTCAAAAAGGAAGAAGGGCGAAAGCCGTATCCTTTTTCTTTCTCTCTTTGAGGAGCTTAAGCGGGCAAAATCTCTAAGTACAGTAGTGTAAAACCCCGTAACTTTTATAATGAATATATGTGAATTATTAGTAATAAATAATTCTTTTGTGATAAATAATCATATATATATCAGATGAATGTAATGAACGGTGTTTGGGCACCCCACAAGTGTTTCTATGTGAGAGGAATCAAGTGGATAGACCAGCAGGCAATTTTCTGCTGTGCGGTCGACCGTGGCGGTCGACCGCACAGCGGTCGGGCACTCAGGAACTCTTTTCCTGTTGTGCGGTCGACCGCACAACAGACATGTTGTTTTTTAAGATTCAGGTCCAAACGGGTTTCGGGTCGGGTTGTGGGGTTTGTATATATGCTAATGAACCGAGAGAACCCTCTTTCCATCTGAAATCAGAAACCCTAGCCCCCCTCTCTTCCCTAAAACCCTAGTCTTCATTTCTTGGTGATTTGGGAGGAGTTTCTAAGGATTTGCAGCAGATTTTGGTGGGATTCAGCGAAGGGAATTGTTCTCCTACAGATCTAGGGTTCATTTCTCACCAGAGGCGGGTAACATCTCGTCCAACTTCACCCTTTTTGTTTTTCATGCATTATTTGAGTGTTAATTCGTTTTTTATTGAGCCTAAATCGTATTTTATGAGTAGAAAATAGATCCTTTTGGTATATGATGTGAGAACCAAGTGTGTCAGATTTTAAAAGCTCACCAACGAATTTTTATTAATGAGATCTAGATCTGAAAACGTTTTTAGCAAAAGAAAATCTTGTTTCCACTGTTTTAAAAACATCTAAATCATGTTTATATGTTTGGGATATTTGTAATAGATTTTAAATGTTTAAATTTGTTGTTTTCTGTCAAATGACATATTAGAAACATTAGTATTTCAATATCAATAGAAATCATCAAATTTTTAGGTTTTGAAGCTAACAGAAACCCAGATCTGGGCTTCTCTCTGCTTCGCGGTCGACCGCGATGGTCGACCGTTGGGTGTGCAGAAGGGCAGAGTCCGTCTGCCCTCTGCGCGGTCGACCGCGGTGCCGCGGCAGTCGACCGCGATGCCTTAGCGGTCGACCGCGATGCCGCGGCGGTCGACCGCAAGGTGATTTGCTGAGCGGGGCGGTCGATCGCCGCACAGTTTTGAGCACAGAATTGTTCTGTGATATTTTATTTCTTGCTCGAGCGTTTGCCTCGATCATCTGACCTTAGTTTTCAGTCTTACTATGTATATGTGCATGATAGATGACCTAAAGGTACCAGTTTAGGTTTTGCACACTGAGTCGAGTGTGAACTTGTATAAGTAGAATTTTCTATGTATCTCCGTGATATTTTCACAGTTGCACAGTCCTCGTGTTGGACTATAATTCATAGAAGTCCTCGTGTTGGACTATAATCCATTTTAGTCCTCGTGTTGGACATTTGCCATTTGTTCCATGTGTTTGGAAATCACTGTATCTAGTTCATGTATCGGACATATTTCTTAACCCTGTATATGACTCTTTTGTTTTTTTACATGAGTTTATGACATGACACATATGTAGGTTGTGACATGATACTTATGTAGGTTATGACATGACACTGAATTTATGTTCTGAGATGAGTTGTATTTCTTTTATTATTGTTCTTGTACTAGAACTCGGGTTTAGTGTTTAGGGACTTACAATTTGAGATACAAGGTATATACATGAGGGTTTCCTTGTTTAGATTATTTCGCTTGACGTACCTATGCTCGTGTTGTGAATTTCTAAATACTAAAATCCTTTTTTTAGTTAAGATTAATGATTTGAGACTTATTCAGTGTGCCTTATTCCCCTTACTCAGATCTTTTGTATTTGAATCTTGTTGAGAACTCCAGTTTATCTATTCAGACATTGACTATGCATTTCTGTATGTTGGATGATGAGATATTAATGTGGTCACTATCATTTCATCAGTTATTTCTTATATTATCTTTTACTTGCTTTTGTACCTACACTTGTTGTTGACTCTACTAGATAGATGTTAATTGTGATGGTGAAACATGTTATTGCACAGTGTGGTGCAAGGCAGATTTGACATTCTTGGTTTCACCTTGGACTGCAGCCTTGTGTGAACCCAGGGGCGTCCCAGGTGGTATCAGAGCTCTAGTTCCAGTATCCTTAGGATCATCCTGTGTCGAGTCGTGGAGCTAGGATAGAGTTTCTTAGGATTCATGTATAGAGTCCGTAAGGATTTCCTAGTATGAGTGAGGACGATATATGCGTATACCTCAAAACTTGAGAATTTTTTTATGACAACTATTTTGTATAAATTTAAAGTATTTGTGTGAATACTATATGTTGTGAAAAATTTGTATTGTGATACATTAATTATAGACGTCTATTTTTGACTCATAAACTTTTATTTTTCTTATCATCAGAGAGAGATGGCAGAACGTGGTAGACCTCGTACTCAGAGAGCTGGACAGGCAGAGTCACAGCAGCCCGAGCCACAGCAGGCACCACCTGAGCCACAACAGGCTCCTCAGTACTTGGTGGATATTATGGATCCTCTCATTGCCAGGATGATAGCCATTGAGGAGTTGGTGACGACTCATATAGCGCCACGGACACCACCACCATCGGTAGCTCAGCAGCATGGGATACCTGCCGTTCCTGTCAGAGAGAGATCCTCAGAGATCACGCCTGCAACCATTCCTCTAGCAGTCCCAGATAGAGCCACAGAGCAGGAGGCTTGGCTCCGTATGATGGAGAGGTACCAGAAGATGAGGGCACCAGAGTTCCAGGGGTCACCAGACCCTCTTACAGCCCATAAGTGGAAGGAGGATGTGGGTAATATTCTCGACATACTCAGCGTGGATTCAGTTCAGAAGCAGAGATTGGCATCCTACAGCCTGAATGGAGATGCCGGGAGATGGTACCAACTCTAGTTTACGCCAGAGCAGATGATGACCCTCACATGGGAGGATTTCATATACTTCTTTGATGGGCAGTACATTTCTTCTGTAGCACGGACTGGGAAGGAGCTTGAGTTATCCCGGTTGACTCAGGGGGACATGACAGTTGCTGATTTTGAGAGCAGGTTCATGGAGTTGCTACATTTCACGGGTATGTGACAGACAGGAGAGCGTCAGGCTCAGATGTTCTTAGCAGGGCTTCGCCCTAATCTCCACCGGTATCTCGTTTCGAGGAGGTTCTATTCAGTTAGGGAGGTAGCTGAGGCCACCACTTCACAGGAGATTGAGACTACTATGTTCCAGAAGGATAATGAAGGGAAGGCCAAGGCAGGGCAGAGCGGGGATAAGGGCAAGAACAAGAGATCTTTTTCTGGACCTCAGCAGCAGCATCAGAGCCCTCATAAAAAGGGACCCTAGTAGGATCAGAGAGCGCATCAGCAGCGCAAGTTCCAGGGATCTTGTTTTAACTGTCACAAGATCGGGCATAAGGCATCGGAGTGTCGTAGCGCACCAGTAGGAGCCCAGCAGGGCAAGGGTCAGAACCAGCAGCAGCAGCGACAACATGGTAGAGGTCAGGGCCAACAGAATAGGTTTGAGGCACCGCCAGCAGACCCAGCAGCAGCAGCGACAACATGGTAGAGGTCAGGGCCAACAGAATAGGTTTGAGGCACCGCCAGCAGTACAGAGGACCGAGGGGCAGGTTTGAGCAGTTCAGGAGGTTCCTCAGGGGCATATTATCCCATATTCTCCATCTCTAGCAGTAGAGCAGTCTTCAGCCACAGGCAGGGTATATGCAGTAGTTCCCCGTGATCATGGAGCCAGCGGAGCCGTAGTGGAGGGTACGTTCTTTGTGAATTCCTTTCTCGCCCGTATTCTTTTCGATTCGGGAGTTTCGCACTTTCATCTCGCATGCATTTATGGATAGACTCCAGCTCGTGGCTCAGCCTCTAGATACCCCTTTATCAGTTTCTACTCCTTTAGGTAAGGTATCGCTTCTGGAGAGTGTTTGTAGGAGGTGTACCGTCAGTCTAGACGAGTCGGAGTTCATAGTTGATTTGATAGTGCTGCATATGTCCGAGTTTGATGTCATCCTTAGTATGGATTGGTTGTCTTCCTACCATATTAGTATTGACTGCTTTTTGAAGACAGTCAAGTTGCGAGCGTCCGACGGGTCCGAGATGATTGTAGCCACCTCTCAAGGCAACCATTTTACGAAGTTATTTCTGGCGTACATCGAGGTGATGCGACGGGATCAGGGTGTTGAGTTATTAAAGACTAGAGTTGTCTCAGAGTATCAGGATGTCTTTCAGGACATACCAGGATTACCTCCTATGAGAGAGGTGGAGTTTTGTATTGAGTTGCAGCCAGGCACAGCCCGATATCCCGCGCACCCTATCGCATGGCACCAGCTGAGATGATGGAGCTTCAGACCCAGTTAGACGAGTTGTTAGCTTAGGGTTTTATTCACCGGAGTCATTCTCCGTGGGGCGCGCCGGTCCTCTTCGTGAAGAAGAAGGACGGTAGTATAAGATTATGCATAGATTATAGAGAGTTGAACAAGGTCACTATCCGAAATAGGTACCCACTACCTAGGATTGACGACTTGTTTGACCAGTTGAAGGGGGCGCAGTATTTCTCGAAGATTGATCTTCGTTTTGGCTATCATCAGTTGCGGGTTTGGGAGATGGATATTCCCAAGACTGCTTTTCTTACTCGATATGGATCCTTCGAGTTCTTGGTCATGCCATTTGGGTTGACCAATGCACCCATGGTATTCATGGACTTGATGAACCGGGTTTTCCGTCCCTTCTTAGATCAGTTTGTGATCGTTTTCATCGATGATATTCTCATTTACTTGAGATCGGAGGCAGAACACGAGGAGCATCTACGAGTAGCTTTGAGGACTCTTCAGGAGCATCAGTTATATGCCAAGTTCAACAAGTGCGAATTTTGGCTTTCAGAAGTTAGATTTCTCGGCCACGTCATCAGTAGAGAGGGTATAGCAGTGGATCCAGCTAAGGTCACAGCAGTTCTTGATTGGGAGCCACCGAAGACGGTGACAGAGATTCGCAGCTTTTTAGGTTTAGCTGGCTATTACAGGAAGTTCATTCAGGACTTCTCGAAGATTTCGACGCCGATTACACGCCTTACGAAGAAGGGTGTACAGTTCATATGGAGCATGGAGTGCCAGAAGGCCTTTGATATTTTAAAGGTTAAGTTGACTACAGCGCCGGTTCTGACTATTCCGAGCAGCGACAGGACATTCGTCGTATATACAGATGCATCGTTGGCAGGTTTAGGAGGCGTATTAATGCAGACTCAGAGGGTAGTAGCCTATATCTCACGGCAGTTGAGGGTGCATGAGCAGAACTATCCCACTCATGACTTGGAGTTAGCAGCAGTGATATTTGCGCTGAAGTCATGGAGGCACTACCTATATGGAGTACAGTTTGAGTTATTCACAACCATCAGAGTCTGAAGTACCTCTTTTCTCAGAAGGAACTCAATCAGAGACAGCGGAGGTGGATTGAGTTTATCAAAGACTACGAGTTCGCGATTCAATATCATCTGGGGAAGGCGAACGTCGTAGCAGATGCTTTGAGTAGGAAGCGTCGACATCGGATTTCGGCTTTGAGGTGTTCATTACACCGAGATCTTATCACTCTTAGCCAGTTTGATTTTAGACCCGAGATTGGAGGAAGCAGTGCATTTCTGGGAGCTATTTCAGTGCAACCATCTTGGAGTGATAGAGTTGTCAGAGCTCAGTTGGGAGACTCTTGGATTCAAATCCGAAAGGAGGAGATTTCCAAAGAGCCTAAGGCCGATTGGACCATTGGAGCAGATGGAGAACTACAGATGCAGGGTAGACTGGTTATGCCAGCCAGTGCAGAGCTAAAGAGGGAGTTATTTGATGAAGCGCACCGTACTCGGTACACAGTACATCTAGGGACTACTAAGATGTACAAAGACCTGAAGAGGCACTTTTGGTGGAGTGGTATGCGAAGGGAGATTGTAGAGTATGTGGCTAAGTGTTTTACCTGTCAGCAGGTGAAGGCAGAGCATCAGAGACCGACGGGAACACTTCAGCCTTTACCCATTCCAGAGTGGAAGTGGGCGGACATTTCTATGGACTTCATTGTAGGGTTGTCGAAGTCGAAGAAGGGGAATGATTCAGTTTGGGTGATTGTGGACCGGTTGACAAAGTCGGCACATTTCATTCCAGTGAGGACTACTTATACCACCGAGGCATATGCGAGGATATTTATCCGGGAGATAGTTCGACTTCACGGAGTTCCAGACATGATTGTATCGGATCGAGGTTCAGTGTTCACTTCGCATTTTTGGAGGAGTTTTCAGGACTCTTTTGGTAGCAGACTATCATTCAGCAGTGTTTTCCACCCACAGACGGATGGTCAGACGGAGAGAGTAAATCAGATGTTGGAAGACATGCTGCGAGCTTGTGTCATTGACTTTCAAGGCAGCTGGGAGGATCATATTCGACCGATAGAGTTCGCTTATAATAATAGTTATTAAGTGAGAATCGGTATGGCTCTGTATGAGGCATTGTATGGGAGACCTTGTAGGTCACCGATATGTTGGGCAGAGCCAGAGGATAGCTTGATGCTTGGGCCGGAGCTTGTGAGGCTGACTACCGAAAAGGTAGCATTGATCAGGGAGCGGATTCTAGCCGCTCAAAGTCGGCAGAAGAGCTATGCAGATAAGAGGCGGAGACCCTTGGAGTTTTAGGTTGGAGACTCAGTTATGTTGAAGGTATCTCCTATGAAAGGCGTGCAGCGATTCGGACGACGGGGGAAGCTTGCGCCGAGATATATTGGACCATTCCAGGTTTTGGAGCGCATTGGAGTTGTGTCATACAGACTAGATCTTCCAGCATCGATGTCTAGTATACACAATGTATTTCATGTTTCTATGCTCAAGAAACACTTGCATGATGAGGAGCAGCAGCGAGTATTGGATGTGTTAGACCCTAGAGGGGGGGTGATTAGGGTCTTATGCTAATCTAATCCGATTAAATGCCAATTAAAAATAATTAACAAGTTGTATTCTTGCAAGGTAGATATATAAAGAGATATGTGCAAGAATAAGCAATATACACAATGAGATATATCCTATATGATGAATATATATATGCAAGGATATATAAACTAACACAAGGGTAAAATAAACAATCTACACAAGTGATAGGGTAATATGATGAGCAATACACAAAGGCGATATAAGATATGAAAACAAGAATAAGAACGCCAATGCAATCACAAACACACGATATGATCACGGAGTTCGGACCTTCCGTCCTACGTCTCCGCTCCCCACTCCCGGGGAGAAATCCACTATCACAACCGGGTTTTCTACGTTCACCCGAACAACGTTTACACCTCACAGTATCGGTTTTCAACGCTCACCGATCAACGTCACTCCTCACAATCGGTTTCCTAGTTCACCGAAAACTTTCACCCCACACTCGGTTTCTAGCTCACCGAAAACCTCACAACACACTCGGTTTCTAGCTCACCGAAAACCTAACAATCTCACAATGCAACAAATATAATTTGTTCTCTAATATGGATGAGAACACAATTAAAGCACAACTCAAAGTTACAACCTCTCACCACCCAACTATACTATGTATGTAAATACTAAAAGCTCAATGTGGGTGTGTGTAACAATGAGTATAAATCAAATCAACTAAACTCAAATATAAAATCTAGCTTAAGAACAATGATAATAAAACAAGTATATAAATGTAAAGCTAGAGTTTGAGTTTAGAAAACTTCTCAATTTGATAACAAGAGATGGAGGGCTGATAGTTGGAAGCTCAAACTTCAATAGATAATCTCCTCAAGCTCTTGTGGAATTTGATTCACAAAATCGAAACACTCAAATGCTTAAAAGCTTATAAACACACTTTAAACAAACTTAAACCCTTGATTAAAACTTTCTTAAACTTGTTTTAAAACTCTCTTGGTTAGTTTGAAAAGACATCAGCAATGGGGTATATATAACAACCCAAGACATCAGCCAAAACTCCAAGGAAATGACCAAAAACCCAAAAACAAACAAAACAGAAAACTAGCCGTTACTGTGCAACGGCTCTCTGATAAGTCGACTTAGAGTCGACTTATGACATATACAGTTTTTGGCAGATGCTGAAAATTATGCGTATCTGGATTTGTAAACTCAGTTAAAAATAGTAAATCAACTCTAAACATTATGAAATTTTGAGGGATATTTCTAAACATGTAAAAAAACATTTTACAAAAATAATTTCTGAAATATCACTTCTCATTTGTGAGAAATGAATATTTGAATACAGATATTTCAGATTCTAAAAACTGCTGAAACACCCGATTTTCTAAAATCAATTTGACACAGTAAATTAACTCCAAAAATTATAACATTTTTAGGGAAGCTTCTAAACGTGTATATGAACATGTTAGAGAAGGAATTTCTTAAATATCACTCCCCATTTGAGAGAAATAATTTATTTTGTAAACTGGTCAAAAATACATAACTGTGCAACACTTCATAAGTAGACTTATAAAAAGTTATAAGTCGACTTATATAAGTCGACTTGCCTTGCTTTATAAGTCGACTTAGCAGAGGAGAAAATGCACTTTCTAGAGGAGTTCATAAGTCGACTTGTCAGGGTTTATAAGTCGACTTATAAACATGCACATGCACTGTTCATGCTGGAAAACTGATTTTTAAAGTGCCTTTAAAAATAACAAATAAATTCCAAAAATTATGAAACTTTGGAAAATGTTTATAAACATGATAATAAACATGTTACAAAAAGAATTTTTGGAATTGCATTCCCCAATAGTGAAAACCCATCATTTTTCAAATATGTCCAAAACATGAAAACGAAACATACATGTTTTGACATTTGATTTAAACAAACTTTTGAAACTTTGTGAAATATTTTTATAGACTTAGTAAAACATGTATAAACTAATATTAAAGTCTATAAACTAATAAGATAATATTTTCACAAAATTGCATATTCTATGCAATGTTTTCAAAAACACAATAGTAAATATGAAATATGTGATTTCATATTATAAACATGAAAACCCAAAACCATGCATGTATATATATAACTAGATATATATACATAGAAAACAAAACTTATGTATATATATATAACTATATATATATACGAAGAAACCAATAAATGTGTGTGTATAGATATTGAGCTTAACGTATTAAACACACATAATATAAATCCTAAACTAAATTGTTGGCCTTCTTATTTTGATGATGATTTACAAACAATTTACTACTAATGTTGTTTGTCTAGTGTTTGTGTTTTCGTATTTATTCTAGGAAAATAACGTAGTTGGAGGATGGATAGAATAGCGTTTCAATGACGATATCAAATGGAGGTTGGCGGAATTGTGGAGTGATATATATATATATATATACACGAAGAAACCAATAAATGTGTGTGTGTAGATATTGAGCTTAACGTATTAAACACATATAATATAAACCTATACTAAGGTTACCCAAGCAATGATCTTGATCTTCATTGTGGCTCAACTTGGTACACGTTGCGGATGAAGCTTGAACTTGATCTTTAACTTGAATTGTATGTTGCTTCAACCCGTCATTCCGCCAACCTCCATTTGATATGATCGTTATGGCGCAATCCATCCAACCTCCAACTACGTTGTTTGTCTACAATAAATACGAAAACACAAATACTAGACAAACAACATTAGTGGTAAATTGTTTGTTAAACATCATCAAAACAAGAAGGCCAACAGGATGCACCAGAGATTGAGTTTCAGGAGGATTTGACTACTATTGAGATTCCGGTTTGTATACTTGCCAGGGAGGACAAGGGACTTAGAAACAAGGTAATTCCCTTGGTGAAAGTTCAGTGGAACCGAGAAGGCATTGAGGAGATTTCTTGGGAGCACGAAGAGGACATGCGTCGTGACTACCCACACCTGTTTGAACAGGTAAATTAAATTTTATTATGTTATATATCTTACTTTATGTTTATATCTTTGGTTATATTTACATTTAACGCTAGAATGAGGATATTTTCGCTTAATTCTTAATCTTTTGGAACACATGGTATATTTATGGGGGGTTCCTTGTTTGGATTTTTCGCCCGATGTACTAGTTCCACTAGATTAGGATTTGAGCGGGAATATTACCATTTTAGATCGTTAAGTATAAATATCTCTATATGTTATCTAGAAGTTCATATTTCGAGATTTGTATGATTTCCGAATTTCGAGGATGAAATTCTTTTAAAGGGGGGAAGAATGTAAAATCCTGTAATTTTTATAATGAATATATGTGAATTATTAGTAATAAATAATTCTTTTGTGATAAATAATCATATATATATCAGATGAATGTGATGAACAGTGTTTGGGCACCCTACAAGTGTTTCTATGTGAGAGGAATCAAGTGGATAGACCAGCAGGCAATTTTCTGTTGCGCGGTCGACCGTAGCGGTCGACCGTACAGCGGTCGGGCACTCAGGAACTCTTTTCCTATTGTGCGATCGACCACGGAATATGAGAAAACAACCTGTCTGTTGTGCGGTCGACCGCGGCGGTCGACCGCGGCGGTCGACCGCACAACAGACAGATTGTTTTCTCAGATTCAGGTCCAAACGGGTTTCGGATCGGGTTGTGGGGTTTGTATATATGCTAATGAACCGAGAGAACCCTCTTTCCATCTGAAATCAGAAACCCAAGCCCCCCTCTCTTCCCTAAATCCCTAGTCTTCATTTCTTGGTGATTTGGGAGGAGTTTCTAAGGATTTGCAGCGGATTTTGGTGGGATTCAGCGAAGGGAATCATTCTCCTACAGATCTAGGGTTCATTTCTCACCAGAGGCGAGTAACATCTCATCCAACTTCACCCTCTTTGTTTTTCATGCATTATTTGAGTGTTAATTCATTTTTTATTGAGCCTAAATCGTATTTTATGAGTAGAAAATAGATTCTTTTGGTATATGATATGAGAACCAAGTGTTTCAGATTTTAAAAGCTCACCAACGAATTTTTATTAACGAGATCTAGATCTGAAAACGTTTTTAGCAAAAGAAAATCTTGTTTCCACTGTTTTAAAAACATCTAAATCATGTTTATATGTTTGGGATCTTTGTAATAGATTTTAAATGTTTAAATTTGTTGTTTTTTGCCAAATGACATATTAGAAACATTAGTATTTCAATATCAATAGAAATCATCAAATTTTCAGGTTTTGAAGCTGACAAAAACCCAGATCTGGGCTTCTGTCTGCTTCGCGGTCGACCACGGCGGTCGACCGCTGGGCGTGCAGAAGGGCAGACTCTGGTTGCCCTCTGCGCGGTCGACCGTGGTGCCACGACGGTCGACCACGATGCC
>NC_033799.1:13015243-13015710 GCF_001876935.1 Asparagus officinalis | reverse complement strand
ATTTTATGGGAGCATGAGAGCAATTGCGTTTCTCCCTGTTTGTATGAGCTTGAGATGCATAATCAATACGGTAGAATTTTTTTTTCTTTTTTCTATCTGTTAACTTTCCTCATAAATTCAGTTGCAATCCTGAGGATAACATATGCTTCTGGCAGTTCCATTGGGTTCTAGGGTTGCTAAATAAAGAACAGTGCTTACTTATTTGTCTTGCTGAAGTCTCTTCAGTTCTGCATTTCTTTTGTATTGTTTTGTTTTGTTTTCTGTTGCGTTTGGAACGTTTCAAATTTATATGTACCTATGCAATCCAAAGAAGTTTCTGATTTTAATCACTAACTAAATTAAATGACTATTCATGAATTCACATTGGATTAGAAACTAGAGCTATTTATTCATTGTTATTCTCCATCTTGATGCAGATCCTGATATGCAGAAGCAGATCGAGAATACCCTTTCCATTGGACACATAT
>NC_033799.1:13004351-13014243 GCF_001876935.1 Asparagus officinalis | reverse complement strand
TTTGAGGTGAAAAATCGATTAGGTGTGACATTGAGAAGATGTAAGCAAATATATACGATTCACATAAAAAGAATAAAGGGGTTAAATATCAATTTGGACTAAATTAAGATGATTTTTATGGAAAAACACTGGAAATTGCGCACGTGAGACAAAGTATAGAACGCATGCATACATTATGAGAATCCGTAGTTTCATCTAGATTCCTTTTAACATCCTAGTGCAAGACGATCAACATCTAGTGCAAAGTTTTATAGAAGGCTTAGTTATGGACCCACAAAAATATACAATTGTTTCCAACTCATGGACATTAGCCTCCCTAGTTCTTGTCTTCATCTTTAATGTTGTTTCATGGAAGGACCAGTGGGCCCTCAAGAACCAATGCATTTGTCCACATTATATGCATAAAAATGCATAGGTTTACATTTAACCTTTTTAATATGTACTAAGCTTTTGAAGGGAATTGATAGACTAATAAAGGAGAGGCAGTGAATGTGATATATGACCTCCATGATACAGAACATAGTCTTTTATCTTTCATATATGCACCTTCTTCATAATACATGATTAGATGATTCCATGTGAAAAGACCCATAGAGGATCCATCATAGAACCACTATGAGGGACCGATAGCTCAATGAATGTATCAAGGAAACAAACAACAAAATGAACAAATTTCTAGTGCTACATTAGACATTTGGAGAGCATATACAATAATTCATATACCCTATCTATATATTATGAAGGAATCATAGCTGAAGAATAATATATACCAAGCACAAATTTTGTGCTTGGTAATGAGGTGACATAATCGATCTACTCCACTCATTCAAATGAGGGACCACATTCATATGGTTTGAAGAGTGCATGAAGATATGTCTAATGTAGCACTAGAAATTTGTTCATTTTATGTACTTTAGATTCTACTATCTAATTGCTTTGTGAATTTGACGACTAATTGTTATAGTGAGATGTCACTCTCACGCCACAAACTTATGTTCCGACTTTCAAATGGTAATAATATTCTTAAATAACAACTCCAATATGACGTTTTATCTTGTCTCCCTCTTGATATTTTGCTAAGAGAAATCTCATATAAAGATGGAATATAAGCAACAGTCTGCGCATCAAAGGATAAAAATTCATTTATCATATGAAAATGACCGTTTGTTAAAAGACATCCTAGGTCTCAAGACTCTATGGTGACACCAAATTTGTCCTTATCATTGGTGGTTGTTTATGTACAGTGACCTGGTGCCTTGTTGTTAAAATAATTAGTAGAAACTAAACATTTGGAGGGTAATTGGGCTCAATCTAAAATTAGTGAGACTTGAGCAATTGTTAGGAATAAATTTAACTAAAAAGCTATAACAACTAGGTATTGGCTCCAACTCATACTTTAAACTCATCATTCTATCTTATCTTTTCCAATGTGAGACTATACTCACATATTAATACCTCAACAAAATAAAGTTTGGATTATTTTGTAGTTGATTCAAGTAATTGCTAATACTTAGTTGGAACTTCTGGATCTTCTTCCTTGCCAAAAATCCGATGGTTTGTGAAGGCGGAGTGAGAAGGCTTGCAGTCACAACAATAACAACTACTACAAAGCCTGTAGTCGAAACTATATTATCAAAATCGGTTATATAAATCATATTTTTCTATTTGCTTCTGTTTATATCATATGTTCCATTAAGATTTATCATATCATTGTTAATTGTTTTCAATTAAAAAATGGAGAAAATTGACAAGAGAAGAGGTCAAAATCAACATGGAAATTCTCACTCAAAGACCATAACTTTCTTGCAAAGACTTAATAATAAAATCTAGAGGTCATCGTGGAATTTTCTGAGCCATTTGTTACCATGATTACTTGTTTAATTAGTCCACTCACCAATAAAATTCTTGGCAGCCTAAATGTAGGCTATCATTTATTTTTTCGTGTTTGACACGTTATCAGAGCCTAACCCGATCCAAACGGACCCGATCCAATAAGAACTATATCTATAAGACTTCTTTTTCACCTTCTTACTCTATAGGGGAACAATAATTGATGACGACTTGATATTAATGCTAGTCTAGCCACACGCTCATATACCTACAAAGCCGATGACTTTGATTATCAAGACTTTGTTAACAATGAATAGGACTTCTAGAAATATTCTAAAACTTGCTCATGATGATTCATCATACTAATGGACGATTTTCCTTATTGGAGCCGGCCTCTTTCATATCCATTTTCAAATCAAATAAAAACAAAATCCCTCTCAAATATTTTGTAGGAGCGTTTCTGAATTCAAGACATGTACGCATTGACATTTTAATTTACTACTCACAGGTTAAGATAATTCTTTTACAATTTGTTTTTTTAAAAGCAAAAACATGTTGGATAGCAGGTTTCTAATATATTTCCTAATTTGTTTTGGTAACAAGTTATTGAGATTCCTAATCTGTTTTGGTAACATGATTCCAAATCTGTTTTAGTAACAGATTATTAGGATTTCTAATTTGTATTGTTTTTTGTTTTAGAATTCCTAGTATGTTTATGATTTTAGGATTTCTATATATATGGAACAATTGGACAAATTGGAAGAGAGGAGATTAAGAAGAAAACTTGGGCTGATATTTGGAACTGGACAAAAAAAGCAGGTTTTGCCCTGAGCCCTATTTGGTTAGCCGTTTTGTTGGAAGGAGGAATTAGTAGAATTTTTGGTGTGAGGTTTAAATTTGGTGACTTGGCAACTCACGGCCGGAGATCAAAAAAACGGTCGCTGTTGGTTGCACCGTCTGTGTCCAACCAAACACGCCGGGTTCTACAAAAACGATGCGCGATATGTTGTGTGACGTTTAAGTGAGTTTGTAATCTCGAGGTTTGTTACTCTTTTGCTCTATTAGTTGGGAAAAACCATATCCCTTCTTGCCCATCCGTCGTGGTGGTAGTACAACTTTTGGCGAACCACGGTGTTAATAAATTGTGTTCTCTTGTGTTGTGACATTTATTTGTTGTTTGCGTCTCTTGAACTCTTCTTATTTCACCACGAGGAAATAATAGCGCGGTGAGATTTTTTCACCGAAGAAAACAATCGGGTCCAATGTCTCGGATTCTAAGACCAAGCCTTAGATCCGGAGGTTCATGTGCCTGCCTGGTGGCATCCTGAAGGATCTGATCCTCTCGAACACCTGCCTCTTATTTGACGTTGATGATCGAGCCGGAGCAAGCCAGTCATACTGAAGGATCGTCGAGTCCCCGACAGTATCCCAAAGTTGTCCAATCTTTCTTTAAGTTCTCCGAGTCTCCAACTTCCAGCTAGGGCTTCGCGCGCCACTCTCTCCCCAATAAATTTCCCCACCTTCTGAAAATGCCAGCACCTCCACTTCCTCAGCGTCTCCATCATCGCTATCCGCTCCACCTGCAATTTTGTCACGTCACGGCACTTCAGTAGACACGTTGGCCTCGTCGAATAAGCGGAGAACCCAATTCGGCCATCGTGGAGCGCTCGGTGCCTACCTGTTTTGGTCACCTTCGTGTCGGTTGCACCCGTTTTTTGCCACCTTTTGCAAGCAGCCCAAGTCAGAGCCACCTTTACTTATGCCCCGTGGCACGGTCAGAGAGGGTGGCATCTCCCATGGGTGCGGCCAACCCATTAGGTGCTTCCCTACTCCTGCTTGGCAACCGACGCTCCAGCCACTGGTGCTGTGCTCGGCCACCCCATAAGGGGTGGCATCGGCCTCTGCCCGAGCCCTCCATGGGTTTGGCTCGTCCATGACCGAGCCCACCTTGACTGGCCTGGCTCTCGGTCGGATTAGGTTCACCTCAGCACCTTCCAGGTATGTTTCGTGCATCTCCGAAGCCTACCCTCTGTCTTAGGGTGCTCGGTTGTGCACGTCAGAACAATCTGTCCACCATGCGGCGATGGGCCCTTCAGGCTCCTCCACCTCCCCATGGGGTTGGCCTGGCCATGGCCGAGCCACCCTTTGGTGGCCTACGTGACTTTTAAGCCGAGCTCTACTCAGGTGCGTTCTCTCGGTCTTTTAGGCAATTTTCGATTCTGCGGTCGCACTCAAGGCCTGTGGCCTGCCGTTCGTGTTCGTTGTCCAGTTTTGACCGTGGATTCGGTTGACTCCAGACTCTGATTTGGATTCCCTGATTTGGCCCAGTAAGTTCGGGTCTTCCTGGACTTTGGCAGTAAAATTCCCATCTGAGTATCTCGGAACTCCTCGAAACCCTGGATCTTGACTCAGTACTGATCCGTTGATCTTTCAGTTCGATGTCCGCTCTCCGGTGGATGACTCGTTGAGCTCTGTCGAACACTTGGCTATTGATTCCGCGACGCTCGGAATGGATGTATTCGCTGCTCGCGGCTGCGATTCGTACACGGATCTCGTCGCACGCCTCTTGGTTTGTGACAAGGTTCGACCTGCTCCGCAAGCTGGCATGCATAAAGCTGGACCTATCAAGCAATTTTTAATTTTGCTACAATACCCTCTCCAAGTACTAATCTTCAGTCCGTTCTTTTAGTAAGAAGAGTCTGGAATAACTCGTATTTGGATATGCAGCAGGTTGTTCCCAACCCTTCAGCTCGGTGTACTGTAACGCGTGGACGCTTGGAATGGACTTGTCGTTCTTGATTCTTTAATCCTTCAGGTCTATTCGGTGCTATCTTGCTCGTATGTCTGTAAGGGGTTCGCGGTTACTGCATTTATCCCTGTCTGACCGTTTGTCGCAAATTTTGAACGCCCTCGCAAGTCGGGCATTCACTCTCCTCATAGATTCTTTGATCTTACAGCTGCGTAGAATTGACCTACGGATCGATTTGCTGGGTTCGAGTTTTTATGTGCCAACGCGTTGTACCGGCAGTCTTCAGTGTGGTTGAGTTATCCTAGAATAACTTTATAAACAATATTCTTCCAGGAACTTCTCAAACCAAAAATAGAATAGTTCTTACTCATATACCTTATTTGGATATTAAGAAGCAGTTTATACTCGTATACTTTTCAGGAGTGTAAGAACAGTTTTATACTCGTATACTTTCGGTCAGTTGTTTATTCTTTCATTGCCAACGCATGATAGGCGTTTGACCTAGCGGTTATACGCGCTTGACCGGCGTTAACCCTAGGAGTTCGTCGGGACGTCGTACGTTGAGATTTTTGCTCGCAAACGCGTTGACGTGGCGTCTGGACCTAGGGTTACGCGTTTCGGCGTGGACCCTGGGCGTTTTCGACCCGCTTTACGTTGACTTTCTTTTGATCGGTAACGCCGTTGACTAGCGTTGACACTAAGGCTTTCACGCTATTGCTCCGGCGTTGACCTTAGGGTTTTGACCGGTCGTACTTACGTTGACTTTTTGATCGTAACGCGTTGACTAGCGTTGACCATAAGGTTACACGTGGTGTCCGTCCTTGTTGACCTTGAGGGTTTTGAACGTCGTATGTTGCTCAGGTCACGAATGATGCAACTACAAAGAACTGCAATTCTGGCATCAGTGCAACCTCTTGCGCCCGGCTAGCCTTATAGGATTTTGGGCAAATCCTCACCTCAACTCGGGTTTGATGCCCTTTACCGACTACCGTTTGAGTCTGGGCTAGCATGCGGATTGTTTAAGTCCTCGTTCCGCACTGTGACGTTTACGCTAAAAGATTAACCCTTTAGTGCTACGATAGTGTGAATACATTAGACTTGTCTTTCTCTTGTTGAAAAGACTAAACAGCCAACGTGTTATCAGACGGTTACTTAGGATTTTTGCTGCAAAATCCTTCAGCCCTTGCAACGCGATTTGACATGCTTTTTACTATTCCGTTTGAATCGGGTACATGCGCGATTGTCTTAGTTCCGTTTCCGCATGTGACGTCGCTCTGTGTCTAAGGACATGAACTCCTCTCCCTTAGACTTGCATGCTTCGTAACCTCGCCTAGTGCCCTTCGCAATTACGTAGACTTCGGTCCGGTCTTTCTCACGGGAATACGACTAGCTCGGGCGACGCGCGCTGCTTAGGCGCTGGCCCATTGACTTTCACGGATTTTGCGCCTTAACCCCCCAAGCCTTTTCACACTGCGATTTGGAATTACGCCTTTACCGCGACCTACCTGCTGGAGTCGGTGGCGCCTAGCATGGCATTGGACGAAAATCGCTTCCGCATGTAACGTCTGTTGCTACACAGACGAGCTGAATTCTCTTAGACTGTTGTGCTATGATGTTGAATATAGCTACATTGTCAATGGAAGTAGGCTGCTACGCCGCGAGAACGTGCTGTATAGACGTTGACGTGTTCATCGTCCTTACCCGTTGAGGTCTGTCGATAGACACATGACCCCGAGCACTAGGTATTCTGGTGTCTTTTTCAATTGCGAATAAAAGTACTAGAACCGGCGAAGCGTGTCCGCGGCGTCACTCGGATCATATCCTCTTAGAGATTCAGGATGCAAACTCCCACATGCGCTGTGAGCGCATTGGAGTTTTGCGGGTGTTATTATAACAACCCCTCGCGCACATGGATGCTTGAATCTACTGTGTCACGAGTGTTCTTGCCTTACCGCGCTTAAGAACTACAGCCGCTTCGCATGCGCGTTAGGTCGGTCAGACTTATCCGCTACTTAGGTCTTTAGGACCTATAATACACCCAGAATCGAACTCTGGGGTCTTTTTGTGCGAAAAAAGAGCTAATACCGGCGCCACGCCTGCGTGGGTTAGGCCGCAGATGTATCCGGCTGGCCGCTTAGCGATTCGGGACTGTCAGACTGCTCCTCCGAAAGTACCTGTTGCTACTGCGTGACACAAATTCTGGGAGTGAAAAAGATAGAGGCTTCACTAATGGTGTCTTCTCTTGGCGGCCAAAGACGCAACCACGATAGTATGGAGCGCGAGAGGTAAGAATGCTTCTCGTTAATATTCTTCTCCCACCGGGATGCTGAAAGAAGAATTTTATATTCTATCCTTCAGCCTGCTGAAAGGAGAACTCCGACGGTGGAGATCTCTACCCCAAGAATCCGTACCTCAAGGGTGTGAAACCAAGAGTGGAATCTCCACCCCCGAGATTCGAAAAGATTTCAGACTAACCGCTAACTGTCGGGAATAGGTTTTGATTCACTGAACCTTAGAGGCGCATGAGTTTTTTGTGGTATTATCGCGAAGATGAATTGTGGTGTTCTTGGTTTTTCCTAATTTGTAGCGAAGGTGCTTTTGAGCCAAGACCACGGATGAGATGACCTAACTGTAGGAAGACGTTTGATCACCTCGGATTTGAAAGTGGACCTCTCGCTTCATTTGGAGGAATTCGAGAAAGGGATTTTGACTGTTGGTTCCTAACTGTAAGAACAGTTTGACCAATTGGGGAGATTGGAGACGATCCCTAACTGTAGAAAGCGATTGAGTCGCTCGATTTGGGACTCTGTTCATTGGAGGAAATCCGAGAGGGGATTTGAATTGAGTAGGGTACTATAACCTGGTAAGACAGGTGTCCACTTGACCAATTGGCGAAATTTTATGTCCGAGGACTCTAATTAGACCGTGAGAACAGTGATTACGGAGATGCCAGACATGGTGGAGGAATTTGAATGGAGATTCTTATTCAATTACATTTGCTGTGCGTTGCGGAACTTCCCGTTTACATTAGAAATCGTTCCACCCCCCCAGTTTCCTCTGCGGAATGGTTTGGACTTATTATCAGTTACGCTCAACGGGTTTATCCTTAAGATATGTAGCTTAACCATTCCTTCAGGAGACCTTTGCCCCTGTCAAAAGTGGGGAAACAGTTTAGGACTCATATACTTATTGGAGTATTGCAGGGGATAGTTTAACCTCTTATACCGATCGTGGCCAGGATTGAGAGAACAGTTTATACTCGATATACTCTTGGAGTTTTAGGAGCGGGCTTTTATACCTCTTATACCGGTCGGAGTTTGCCGTTCATTATTTGGCTTATCCTTAGCGTCTATGACCGCGGCTCTCAACCAAGTCTGAATGCCTACTTCTTGAGCACAAAGCAATCCTGGCTGGGCATGAACGACCCTCCTGTGGTGATGCACTAGTACTTTGGGTCTCGTTAGTAGTTGTCAGCGTGTCCTCCTGAATTTGTGATAGGTATTGCGTCTAGCTTGATCTTGTTACCTTCAAGGAGGGATTCGACAGATGGCTTGGAACGTACTTCGTTCCTTGAATGGAATACCTCTTTGGAGAGTTTTCGACCTACGTCTTTTGCTGCCTTATCGGGATTGCCTGTTGTCGACGCGTGATTAGCACCACCGTAGCTGCAGCTGTCGTTTTCGCCACTTTCAGTCACGAGAATGGCGCCGAAGTGTTGAGGTTCCCAAGAGGATAGGCCCGTCGGAGGTTCTCTCCGGCCTTCTTCGCTTCGGACGGGAAACGTTCAGCTTGCTCTCCTCGGAACTGTTCAGTCCTTGCCACGTTGGGTTGGACCGTGTGCACTGTGCCCATTCGCTCCTCCAACCACAGTCCAGCGAAAGGGTTGTTTGTGGCAGGTTGGAGGGATGAATGTCCATTGGTGATCGGCTGCGGTGAGTTGGGTCTGCCCGACAATTCATCGCTTTTTGTGGCTGTTCCGGGAACCTTTTAACGAACGCGAAATTTTTCTCCCTGTCGATAACTCCCCATCTTTCTAGCTTCTCATCGAGCCCAATGCTCGATAGATAATTGCCCTCGACATATCGGATCGTCGTCGTCGAAGAAGGTTTTGGGAGAACTTGGTCTCCATATAAGTCCCAGCTGTTCACGCTACTTCGGCTGTGAGGCAAAATATACACCAGAAAACAAATATTATAAGCGAAGCGAGTGGCCGACGAATGACCGCCCACCATCAGCAGGCCTCATTGCCGGAGGATAATACCCCAGCACGGTGGTGCCGAAAATTTTGAACATAAATCAAAAGCTGAGTGGTGGGAACCCTTCCAAACCGCAACGCCAGGCGGAGTGAAGTTGATTGAAAACAACTTGAAACTTCCCCACGCATAAGACAGGATCGATTCCGAACTCTCTTTGGCCGTTCAACAAGGAATGCCCTGTTTCTTCGTCCTATCAATTGAGCGTGCGATCTAACTGTGGCTTGCATTTTGTCCTTCTCCGAATCATCTTGTAGTTGATCTGTCACAGTCTTCAAACTTGTAATCCCCCTAACACTTAACAGCCACATCCTCGTTATTCACCCCAAGCTCGGAGCCATTGGACGGCTCGACTGCCGAGGTTATTGGCATTGTGAGCCTCCCATCCCTATCGTGTGCTCTTCTTCACTGAAACCAAGCATGATCTACGGTGACTATGGTTCAACCTTGTTGGTTCCTGAATGCCATGAGATTTGTTGCTCATGCATCTCTTCTATAGTCCTCGCATGGGCCATCTGCATCTCGATCGTGAAGCTTTCTTCCTGCCATGTAGCCAACAGTATGCCGACAATCTAGCTCTTCAAAGCCATACTGGCCCATTTTCTTCCGTCGCTGTATCATAAATGACTCGCCGGGAGTTTGTCTAAATCCTTCCTCTCTTCTGGGGGTCTGTCCCTTGGCCTGGACACCTGTCACTGTGTCCCGATGTGACAGCAGAGATGGATGCAATCGTTTTCTCTTCATCTTCCGGAAAGGCGGAGATCTCTGTCCCGCAACCCTACGCATAAGTTCCTGCTGTGCACGTGTGGTGGTCCACGGACCTGGCAGACGGGTTAGACCACCGGGATGCTTCAGAAAACGACTTGAGATCACTCCCGTGATGAAGTCTCTTTTGCTCGTTGCATAATTAGCCCGGACCCTCTCCGGGAATTCTTCAATCTCAACCACCGTTCTTCTTTGTCCGGAAACGCCTATGCCTTGGTTTTTGGTATGCGTTCTCACGGCTATTAAGCCTTTCGAAACACTGAGATTCTCTCCTGGGGACTTACCTCTGATGCCG
>NC_033799.1:12997855-13003351 GCF_001876935.1 Asparagus officinalis | reverse complement strand
GCCTCATCTTGGGTCTTGACGTTTCATTTGAAAGTCTTTGAAATACGGAGACTCTTGTTGAATTCGTTTCAGAGCATCCGCATTCTGTCAGCACTGCCTTGATGAGTCTCTCACAAGCGCAATGGGACTCATTCTCTCGGACAATCCTCTTTCTTGAATTATTCTTCTGATAGTACAGCTCGTCATTATTGTGATTCGAGCAACCTATCCTTTGCCTCTGAACTTTGTTAACATACATAGGACGACTGGTCGTCGCCTCTGAGCGATCCAAAGTTGAATTTTTGAATCCACCCCCTTGCGGGAGTAGAGTTTTCATAGATCCTAAACGAGAGTGAACTGGTATTCTCTCGTTCTGGATTTGTGAGGTTCTGACAGGTGGGTGTTTACGACCCCCTGCATATGAAACCACTATGGGTTTATTTGCAGCATCTGATGGTTGTTTAACTGGGGCTTTGCCTCGATCGTCAACCGAAGGACCGAGGCGATCTGCCATTGTCACTTTAAACTTAGACAAATCTGGGCTAACCCAGGGTTTCACCGACGACGCAGTAGATGGGCCCGGAACAGATGCTTGCGGCGTCTTTGGCATCCAGACTTTATGATTTTTTGGTGACTTTTCAGACACCGTCTCTTTCTTAGTTCTTTGCGTCTCTTTCTTGGTTCCTTGCGCTTGTTGACGAAGAGCGCGAGTTTGGGCAGCCTTCGCCTTACGCCTTTGTATCCGTTCCTTAAGGGTCGAACGGGCCCTTTTGACGAGAGTCCACTCCTCCGTCGTAAGCTTTGCAGAAATATGATTATCTTGCCGTTGGGGCAATTGAACCGCTTTCTGTTTCCTCGACTCTAGGTCCGCATAGTAATGGACCCCGTCGGTTTGTTGCATGGCCTTAGCCAATTGTCGAGCACAGCGCGGCGCTGGCGCTGTCTCTGACGAGCCCTCTTCGTCAGCACCGGCGAGCTATTGATCAATGACTCCGTAACGGGTATGGAGTCATTTAGAGCAGAGATGTTGCGGACAGATTCTTTAGCAACATCCGGGCAAGAACTTTCACCTGCGGTCTTCATTGACACTGCAGACTTGAGCTTTTTCCTAGGAGATGAAACTTTCCTACACTTGCGGGGTGAAGAAAGTTTTGATGATGAGGATGACAAGTACTCCTCAAATTTCGCCTGATCGAATTCGTATTCGATCTCTTCACTAACGATGATCTTAATCGGTTGCGACACCGCGGCCTCGGCAGCGAGGCCGCTGGCTCCCACTGTGGTCGCCAGCTTGTTTGGTTCAAAAGTCGCTGCTGTGGAATTCATTATAACTTTGTTCTATTACAACAAATTCGAAAGAATAATCTTTTTATAAGACTTTTTCTACACAACAAAACAAAAATTACAACTCTTGAGAAACAAACACGAAAATCGTCTATCAATTCTCGTTTTCGTGGGACTTTGCCTGTGCCGGGAACGCTTTGGTTCGTGGACCGCCGATTCACAGATCGTGAAGAGGGGGCTTATGATTCTAACTTCGTTATCGAAGTAGAAATTGAAACGATATCTTATCGAAGTAAGATAGTCGTTCTTCTTAAAATCAAGTCGAAGCTTAATTTCAAGGCGTTGCAAGAAAAGAACTCAAATCTCTGCTCTCTCTGCTCTGGAATGCTCTAACAAATGCTCGATCCTCGTCAGAAGTGACCCTAGGGGGGTATTTATAGCCTCAAGGGTCAGTAACTGCAAAAACTTAACAATCGAAGAAGTCAGTACGGCGAGACAGTGTTTACTGTCTCGCTGGGCGAGACAGCGTTTGCTGTCTCGACCCGCGAGACAGTAAATTTGCTGTCTCGCTCAGCGAGACAGTAAATGCTGTCTCGGAAAATGGCAGTTTCTCGCTGTAACTGTTCTCTCACGTTTCAAACTCCGTTATTTTGGCAGTTATCCACGTGATTTTCGCCCATGATGTTTCCCACGTCCCTTGGCAGTTAATGGACACGTGTAGGGCAGTTACAAATGTAGTTTTGACTATTTCAACACTGTCTCGCTGGCGAGACAGCAAAGACTGTCTCGCTGGCGAGACAGCAAAGACTGTCTCGCTGGCGAGACAGTTAAAGCCTGTCTCGCTGGCGAGACAGTTCATACTTGCTTTGATTTTCTTAAAGCAGTATGAGTGATTTTCTCTATGTCTGGGATATCTATTAGCATTTTTTGACGCCTACAATGTTCAAGTGGAAAATCAGGTAGATGATGAGCTTGAGCAAGAGGAGGTTCAACAGGAGAATACACAGGCACTACAACAACAGCAGCTCGAGGATACTTTGGCTTCCACTAGGCCAAAGCGAGCATACAAGCAGGTACAGAAGCTGGGGGCTGATCAACCCCTGAAGCACTATGGGCAGGTTAATTTGGTTGAATATGCACTCTCGGTGGAGGAAGATGAGCCAGTCTCCTTCAAGGAAGCTATTCGGGATAAAGATAGTGAGAGTTGGTTGGCTGCGATGGAGGAGGAGATGGAATCTCTCCGGAAGAACCAAACATGGGAGGTGGTCACATTGCCTGTAGGAAGAAAAGCTATTGGTTGTAAGTGGGTGTATAAGAGAAAAGAAGATCCTTCAGAGCTCGGTGACACAAGGTACAAGGCGAGGCTAGTGGCTAAAGGGTTTGCACAAAGAGAGGGTGTGGATTACAATGAGATATTTTCTCCGGTGGTGAAACACACTTCTATTCGGGTGCTATTGAGTATTGTTGCTCATGGTGATCTTGAGCTGGAACAACTCGATGTTAAAACAGCCTTCTTGCACGGAGACTTGGATGAAGAGATCTACATGCATCAACCTGAGGGCTACAAGGTTGAGGATAAGGAGCATCATGTATGTCGCTTGAGGAAGTCACTCTATGGACTGAAGCAATCTCCTCGACAGTGGTACAAGCGATTTGACTCCTTCATGCTGAAGCATGGGTTTTCCCGAAGCGATTACGATTGCTGTGTTTACATTCGGAAGCTTCGTGGAGGTGATTATATTTATCTCCTTTTGTATGTGGATGACATGCTTATTGCTTCTAAGAGCGGGGTGGAGATAGATAGGCTAAAATCTCAACTTGGTAAAGAGTTCGAGATGAAGGACATGGGCGCTGCTAAAAAAATACTGGCTATGGAGATTAGAAGAGAGCGGGCGAATCGGCGATTGTTCTTGAGTCAGAAGGGCTACATAGAGCGGGTGATCGCGAGGTTCGGGATGCAAAGTGCAAAGTCGGTGGTGACTCCATTGGCTCCACACTTTAGGCTTTCAGGTAAACAATCTCCCACTACAGCGGAAGATAAGGCATACATGGAGCGTGTTCCTTATGCTAGTGCAGTTGGCAGTTTGATGTACGCCATAGTATGTACACGCCCAGATATTTCACAAGCGGTTAGTGTGGTCAGCAGGTTCATGGCGAATCCGGGAAAGGCGCACTGGGAAGCTGTGAAGTGGGTCCTGAGGTACTTGAAGGGTACCGCGGATACGGGTCTGTGTTTTGGTGGAGATACATGTCAGATCGACGGGTTTGTTGACTCTGATTATGCGGGAGATCTAGATAGACGGCGATCTACTACTGGTTATATATTCAAGATACATGGAGCTCCAGTTAGTTGGCGATCGATGTTGCAGGCTACAGTGGCACTTTCTACTACAGAGGCCGAGTACATGGCCATGGCGGAGGGAGTGAAGGAAGCATTGTGGTTGTGGGGTCTTCTAGATGATTTGGGAATTGAGCAGGAAAATGTGAACTTGTGGTGCGACAGTCAGAGTGCGATTCACTTGGCGAAGAATCAAGTTCATATGTTGGAGAATAATTACAGAACTACAGTTAGCTTGATCCCGGTGGAGGGTACGTAGGCAGCCGCGGTAAAGTGGCGCAGCTGATTTGGCCTGGTTTGGTGTTTCTGATCTCTCTGGTGATGTTCGCGGTGTTCTTCTGGTGTTCGTCCAAAATTTGAGGTTTATCAAATGATGTACGAGGTGGAGAATTGTGAATAGCGGTGGCAAGTGGGGGCCACCCAAGTGTGCGTGAGTGCTTTTGGCCAATGCCTAGCGGGTAAATGCCAAGGCCCATGTTCGTGAACTTTTAAACCCGCTTACATACATGTGATCTCTCCTATAAATAGCCTATATCTCCTAGGGTTTGCTGTAGGGGGAAATTCTTTAGGCGGCTGCTGTGGGAAAAATCGCAGAGGCAAAGTGTGGGGAAGTTCTTTTCTCGGCTGCAGCGACGTGAGGAAATTGCGGCTAAAGTGCAGGGGGTTAAATTGCAGCAAGGAACAGCGGCTTACAAAGGCAGAGGGTTTCTTTTGCGGCTGTGTGTGAGCAGTTGTTGAGAGAGAAAAAAGAGAGATCTTGAGGAGAGAGAAAATAGGGTTTTACAAAAGAGAGGTTTATTTCTTTTGGGTAAAAATCAGATCTATTTTTCCTTTGAGACGAGCTTGTGGATTGTACAAGTCGTCGGTGTTCTCCTTATAGTAGAATCCTCGTGGACGTAGGCAAGTTTGCCGAACCACGTAAATCTCGTGTATTTACTGTTTTCTGGGTTGTTGGCTATTGCTTGTAGGATCCCTCAAAATTCGGTCTTGCGCTGATGAGAGGAAGAGTGGATATCTCACTTCGCTGAGATATTTCGCTACTGAGTCTGGGTTTCCTTCGCGAAACACAGATATCGAGGTTGACTTGTGCTTTTGGCGAAACACAGATATTGAGTTTGACTTGTACTTTGTGCAAACAAAAGTCAGGGCTCTCTCTCAGGTGATATCGCTTCCGCGGCGGTGGGCGTGACTCTGCGCCCAACAATGTCTCCAGACACAATTGCCCCAACCTATTGTTTCCCTCTGTCATCACTCGATGACCTTTAATTTTAAGATTGCGGTGAATTGGACAGTATTTTTCCTACATTACTAACGCAAGGCGCCCTTACTTCTCTTAGAGGTATTGAGTTGTATGGTTGTAACCACATATCCTCCTTTCCCTCTGAAGAGGTGTGTAGAAGATTAACTTCACTGAGATGGTTGGAACTGGAAAGATGTGGAGGGCTAACGTCAATCGAGAGTTTAAAGGCTCTTCCCCACCTCTATTGGCTAAATATTATCAACTGTCCCAAACTTGTGCAGTCAGCTGAACCAGTAACTTCAGAGCCATCAATTAAGGAGGAGGAGGATTTCACATTAACCATTGACGAACTTTATATTAATGACCCCTGTAGGCGTCAAAAATTACCTATGAGTTCCCGCACGCAGCTCAAGACAAAGAGAACATGATGAACGTCATCACCCAAGTCAAAGAAGATTATCTGACACCGATAAAACGCATGAAGCGAATCGGTAAAGCGCACAAGTCAACAAAGTGACGAAACACACGTAAAGAGGCAAAGCAAGCAAACCGAAGGAGATACAAATAGCCAAAAGGGTCAAAAAGACACAACAGCAGGCCAGAAGGCTCGCACGCATGTGAGTCACCAAATGGTGGCTCGCACGCATGCGAGTCA
>NC_033799.1:12988787-12996855 GCF_001876935.1 Asparagus officinalis | reverse complement strand
TTGTAACTTCCATCATCGATGTTTGATGGGGGATAAGCTATCTATTGTGATTTTTAGACAGCCTACACATCCACGTCTTGGTTGAAGCCCACGTCATAACGCTGGAATAAGCCAAATGAGAACGGCAAAACTCCAAAGATTATACGAGTATAAACTGCTTCTCAATCCTCCAATGAGTATAAGAGGTTAAACTGCTTCTCTGTGTCCTCCAACAGGTGCATGAGGTTAAACTGCTCCCTGCATACTCTAACAGGTATACAAATCTAAACTGTTTTCTACCTTTAACGGGAAGTTCCTGGAGAGTATTACACATAATAGTCTTAAGGATAATCCGATCATGCAACTAAGTACAATAATAGACCCAGTTTTGCAAAGAAAGCTGGGGTGGATGATTCAGATAACGGGAAGTTCCTGAAAGAATACTATATGGTATATTCTTATGGATAACCTAATCACTAAAAAGGGGATGAATAAGAAACTCCCACTTAGACTCTGAATACTTCCAAGAATGAAATACATCCAATTATCGGGATCAATTTTACCAACTTCCAAACACTCTTTTGCTGAGACGAGATTTAATCAATTCGTTGGATCAATTTTCCCTCACACAAAAAAAAACCTCACTAGTGTTTGACGATTCATAATCTTCCACCACAAAATCTCTCACTGATCAAATTAATTAATGGCGAGTCCACTAAAATTCTTCCTGGTTTAATCCACTCAAACTCTCGTTGTGTCTGTGCACTCAACACTCCTATGTTTAGAGTCTAGATATAATGCTTGGAATTTTAGTCTGCTAATCTTTGACAATTATCAAACCCCTTCGTGTTAAGCCCTTATTACTTGACACCAAGAATTCCTATTAAGTTATTTGTACAAGTCAACACTCCCACTGTGATTTGTACTCCTACTCGATCAAACCTTCCTACAATTAGGACCAAAGCCAAAATCCCCTCTCGATTCCTTTCATAAACAAGAGGTCCACTTTCAAATCGAATGATCAAACCTGCGTATAATTAGGATCGTCTTAGACTTCCCACTTGGTCAAACCTTCCTACAGTTAGGGCTAAAACCACAATTCACTCTCGATAGATGAGAAACTCACATTCAGTTCGGTAATCAAACCTTCCGACAGTTAGGATTATCCAAATCTTTTCGATTCTCGGAGTGGAGATCCCACTCTTAGGTTCACCTTTCCGGATTCTTGAAGTAGAGATCCCACTTCGAGTTTCCTTTATAACTGAAGATAGAATATAAAATTCTTCCTCTTCAGCTTTGGGAGATAGAATATAAAATTCTTCCTCCCCACATCGGGTTTGTCTTTGTTGGCCTTCTTATTTTGATGATGTTTAACAAACAATTTACCACTAACGTTGTTTGTCTAGTATTTGTGTTTTTCTATGTATTGTAGACAAACAACGTTGTTGGAGGTTGGATGGATTGAGCCTATACGATCATATCAAGAGGAGGTTGGCGGAATTGTGGAGTGAAGCATCGTACAATTCAAGTTCAAGATCCAAGTTTAGCTTCATCCGCAACGTGTACCAAGTTGAGCTCAATGAAGATCAAGCTTGGGTAGCTTAGTTTAGGTTTTATGTTATGTGTGTTAAGTACGTTAAGCTCAATATCTATACACACACATTATATTGGTTTTCATATATATATAAAATAGTTATATATATATACACAAGTTTTGGTTTCTATGTTATATATATACATACATGTGTTTTTGAGTTTTCATGTTTATAAATATGAAATCATATATTTCATATTTACTATTGTGTTTTTGAAATCATTGCATAGAATATGCAATTTTGTGAAAATATGGTTTTCTTAGTTTTTGGACTTAACAATAATCATATCCATATTTTATTAAGTCTATATAATCATTGTGCAAAGTTTCAAAACATGGTTTAACAAAAATATCAAATTTCACATGTTTACATTTTCGTGTTTTGAACTATTTTTGCAAAATGATGATTTTTCACAAATGGGAAATACAATTTGGAAAATTCTTTTTTTAACATGTTCATTTACATGTTTATATACATTTCCCAAAGTTTCATAATTTTCAGAAGTCAAATGAATATTTTACAAATTGTTTAAATGTGTCAAAAACCTATTTTTATATATGTCAGTTTTCGGTCGACCGAACCGGTCGACCGAACCTGAGTTCATATTGTTTTTGCTCTCATCGGTCGACCGACGGGATTTTCGGTCGACCGACAATGTGACCGTTGGACTTCCAACGGCTATTTTTGAGCTGTTTCTCTGGGGGCTGTTTTGTCATTTGTTTTGGGGGTTTTTGCTGAGATTTCTAGTGGGTATATATACCCCATTGCTGATTTCTTTTCAAATTAACCAATAGAGTTTTAAAACAAGTTTAAGAAAGTTTTAACAAGGGTTTATGTTTGGTTTAAGTTTGTTTAAAAAGCTTTTAAGCATTTGAGTTTTTGTGATTCAATTCAACAAGAGCTTGAGGAGATCATCTATTGGTGTTTGGGCATCTAACTCTTCTCCCTCCACTCTTGATATATTGAGAAGTTTTCTAAACTCTATTTCTAGCTCTTTTATATATTTGATTGATTATCATTGTCATTAAGCTAGAACTACTTTGACTTTAGTTTTGATTTATATCTCTTTGTTCACACACAACCTTTTGAGCTTATTGTATTGACATTCATAGTATAATTTGAGGTTGTGGGTTTGTGACTAAGAGTTGTGCTTAATTGAGTTCTCACCTTGTTAGAGAGAACAATCATTTGTTAATTTGTGCTTATCATGAGAATCACTTTGTAATACACTTGTACACCGAGTGAGAAGTGTGTGGTGAGAGTCGGGGATCGTTCCAAGAGAAGTGGCGTCGGATGACGTGCCTAGAGAGAGGTTGTAACCGAACACTTGAGGGAGATACGGCTAGGTCCAACACTTAGTGGGTGTAGAGTGTGATTGCAAGAGTGTGAGTTGTAGAGTTTTCGGTTAGCTAGAAAACCGAGTGTTGTGATAGTGGATTTCTCCCCGGGAGTGGGGAGCGGAGACGTAGGACGGAAGGTCCGAACTCCGTGATCATATTGTGTGTTTGAATGTGCTTTGGCGTTTATTTATATTTGTGCTCATTGCTCATATCGCCATTGTCTCATTATTCATATCATCCTCTATCTTGTTTCATATTGTTTACCCTTGTGTTAGTTTATATATCCTTGCATATATATTTTATCATATATGATATATCTCATTGTTTATATTGCTTATCCTATCTCATATATCTTATGGTATTTCATACTTGCTAGGATAACTTATTAATTAATTTTAATTAGTATTTAATCGGATTAGATTAGCATTTGGTGCTCTTTGATTTAAGGTCTAATCGCCTTGAGTTAAAGATCCAAGTTAGCTTATTGTGCTAATCTAATTTTGAGCTTTATTTGTATCTTGCTTGCATATATTTTTACAAATTATGAATATGAATGATGCATCTTGTTTAGGCTATGATTCTAGTGTTGCTCCTAGATTAGACAATTTCCCCTATGCCCAATGGTGTGTTAGATTTAAACTTTTTGTTCAATCTAAACACTTTGATTTATGGGAAATTATAGATGATGCTTATATTGTACCCATTTTGAAGAAATCCAAGTGGAATAAAAAAGATCATCGTATGCTTACAATGAATAATATCTTGTTAGAATATTTGCTAAATGCTTTTAACTCATCTCTCTCTAACAAGTTTGTTCATTTTGATAGTGCTTACACCTTATGAAAATTTATTGAAGCACATCAAGGGGATTTGGAGGCGATCCGACAAGCTTTGGCGGATCCGGCTTCAAGTTCATGTGGAGCGTCATGCACACGGCCACTAGGCGATAGCCCTAGTGAGGTTTGCGAGTTCGAACCCGATAATGATTTATCTAGTGATGAACTTGCTTGTGCTAGTGAAAAATTATTGCATGCCTTTAACAAATTGTAAAATGATTTTAATGATTTAAAAAGCAAGCATGATGTTTTAAAATCCGATCATGAGAAGCTAGTGTCCAAATTTGATGTCATTGAAAATGAAAATACTATGCTTAAAGAAAGCAATGACTTATTAAATTTGGAAAATGAGAAATTATCATCATCCATTTCTAGCTTATCTCATGCTAAGATTGATGCCATGTTAGAAGTAGAGAACATAAAGAATGATACAGCTTCTTTTATTAATAACTATTTATGTTCTACTTCTAAAAATGCATATGTGCCTAAAAATAAAGATTTGAATCTTATGAAAAATAGTATTTCATCTTTAGATTCAACTTTGAAAATATGCATTAATAATCATAAGAGGCTTATGGACATGTGTGCCAAGACTAAGTTAAAATCATCCACTCGTTATGCACACATGTATAGCAAAACGTATAAGTGTTCAATTTGCGGCCGTCAAGGTCATTTAGCTAAGTTTTGTTATGATGCACACAAACATAAGAGAAAATCTCATTTGACAAATGCTTTCAATAGACCACATGTTTTTAAATGTGATGTTTGTGGTAGGTTTGGACATCTTACTAGATTTTGTTTTGATATACAAAAAGCTTCTAAATTGCAATATGTTCCAAATAGACCATTGTTTAAGAATGTTTCTCATTTGCAAAATAATTTTAAAAGAAAATCTTTATTTGCAAATGATTCCCGTGCACGAGCTAAAGGTCCACAAAAACAAATGGATCTCTTCCATTGTACTTATTACAATCAGAAAGGTCATTTGAGTAATTTTTGTTATGACCGTGTTTGTGCACCACATGCGCCCAAGAGGGTTCATAACCCTAGGGCTTTGAGCTTAAATGATAGGGGTCATGTCCCTAAATCTTTTGGTACCAAGAGTTCTTGGGTACCAAAACAAATTTAAATTTTAAACCAAGATTTTTAGCGTTCTTATTTTTCCTTTTCTTGGTTTTTGAAAATTATATCTTAAAATTTTTTGGTTATGAAAACAAATTTTCTTTGATCAAATCTTTTGTTTTCATAATTATTTATTTTGATCTTGATGAGAGGACTATGTTTATATAACCCTCCGGATTTATTGGGTGTTTCTTCCCAAACATTGTTTACCGGGTGCTAAAAATGTTTATATGGGTTATTACTAGCTCAAAAGCTATATATGGTTGCCTCTCTTGATTTTTGAATCAATGATGATTTGATTTTACATTTTTGGATATAAACTTTGATTTATGATTTCATTTGATTGATTTGTTTTCATTTGAAAACTTTTTACATGATTCTCATGTTTCTCTTCTTTTGATTTCATAAATCTATTTTATACATTGGGTTTCATGATATGAGACAATATGTTCATCTTGACATACTTATATATGTTCTCATTATCTCTTGTATGTGAGTGATTTTTGGCATATTATTTATGCATTGACGGTTAGTCTTTTGCCGTAAAAGAGACAAAAGCCTACATATTCGACATTGTGACAGGTTGTTATTAATAACACAATAATCTGTACCTTACACATGTGGGGGTAGGATAAGTCAACACCTAATACGCGTTACCGGTTTAGTCTTTCACCGAGTGAAGAAGACACCAGAATTCAAGTCTGGAGAATTTTGTTCCAAAATCTAAGAAGGGATAAGTCACCGTCTAACACGCATTGTTGGTTAGTCTTTTGCCATAAAAAGGATAAAAGCCCACATATTCGACATTGTGGTAGGTTATTATTAATAAAACCATAATCCGTACCTTTCATGCATGGGGAATTTTATCCTGAATCTTAAGTAGAGATAAGTCAATGCCTAACACGCGTTGTCGGTTTAGTCTTTCACCAAGTGAAGAAGACACCAGAATCCAAGTTTGGAAAATTTTATCCCGAAGCCTAAGAAGGGATAAGTCCCTAATACGCGTTGTCGGTTAGTCTTTTACCATAAAAATGATAAATACCCACATACTCAATATTGTGGCAGGTTGTTATTAATAACATCATAATCTGTGTCTTATACGCATGAGGAATTTTATCCCAAATCCTAAGTAATGATAAGTCAATACCTAACACGCGTTATCAGTTTAGTCTTTCACTGAGTGAAGAAGACATCAAAATCCAAGTCTGAGGAATTTTGTCCCGAAGCCTAAGAAGGGATAAGTCAACGTCTAACACGTGTTGCTAGTTAGTATTTTATTGTAAAAAGGACAAAAAACTACATATTCGATATTGTGGCAGGTTGTTATTAATAACACTATAATTCGTTCCTTACACGCATGAGGAATTTTATCCCGAATCCTAAGTAGGAATAAGTCAACGCCTAACACGCGTTGTCGGTTTAGTCTTTCACCAAGTGAAGAAGATACCAGAATCCAAGTCTGAGGAATTTTGTCCCGAAGCCTAAGAAGGGATAAGTCAGTGCCTAACACGTATGTTTGTTGGAAATTTGCAGTAAAAGAAATAATGAAAGAAAAATTTGACTTGTATTCCTCTCAAAATCGATTACAAATTGGATTCCGATTAACAAAAGAGAGGAAAGAATTCATCTCCCCTTTGTTTAATTTGGGTTCTCACGGATGGCGATGAGGATGCCTCCCTTGAATGCTCGCGTCGAGTTTGGCTTCTCGCGTTGACGATGCGAGACGTCTTGATTGCACTGGAAACGGATCTTTCTCCTCACGATTTGAGCGCTCGGGAACGTTGCGTGGGCAAGTTTTGAAATAACTCTTCTGACGAGTCTTGATAACTCTGAACGGTTTTAAGAAGAACTCGTAGAGTTAAGTTTTGAACTCTGATGCGAGGTTGAATAACTCTGACGAGTTTTAGAGAACTTGCAGAGCAAGTGTTTTTGAACTCTTGACGATGTGATAACTCTGAACGAGTTTGAACGTCTTGAAAAAGAAGTTGATTTAACCGAAGTCGTTAGTGAAGCCAAGGGAATGCTCCTGTGTCGATCGTTTGCTGAGGATGAACTCGATCGCCCCTTGCTGACCAAAAAAAGGACCACAGAGCCCAGAGCCAAAGCGCAGCCAAAAGGAGAGGCGCCGAACTCAAGTGAGTTTTCCTGAGTTTCCCACTATTTATAGGGGGTTTAGGGGTGGGCAACTGCCGCCTTAATTAGCGTCCTCCATGGGCTGATGGGGTGTAACCACCCCTCTTAAACAGCTCGCCAGAAATAGTGGGGAAACGGTTTTGAAATCGCGTTCTGTAGTGGCTTTGAACGAGTCCAAAACGCCGAAAACAGCGTCTGGGCCCCTTAACTCCTGCGTCTTATTGATGAGACGGCGAGAGTTGGGCGGCTGGTGTTGGGAAGTTGAAAGCGCAGGGCCGCTTGCGTTCGGAAGCCTTAACTGTCTGCGTCTTAAAGATAAAGACGGCAGAGTTGGGCGCTCCTTGGGAGTCGACAAACGCACAGGCCGCATGCGTTTTAGAGATGAACTCTGGTTTTAGGCTTAAAAACCAGAGTTGGCGACCTGTTTAAGAGCTTGAATAACGCAACAGTTGTGCTGTTTATGAGATTAACTACTCGTTTCTAGACTGAAAACGCAGAGTTGAGCCTGTTTTAAAGGCTGAAACCACAGTTGTGCTTGTTTAAGTTAACTCTGCGTTTCTAGATTGAAGAACTGCAGAAGTTGGAGCCTGTTTAAAGGCTGAATAACTGCAACTAGTTGTGGCTTGTTTTATGCGATTAACTCTGCGTTTTGATTTGAAAAACGCAGAGTTGAGCATTGCGCTTTGACTCTGTAGATGCAGAGGCGAACCTTAGGCTGGGCTTGGCGGCTTCAGGGCTAAGTCGTCAATGTTCTGATGAAGTCGCAGTTCTTGGCAAGACGGACTCTCAAGAACTAATTTGCTGGCGAAGAAACAGGTCATAACTTTCAAAACCGTAGTCGAACTTAGACGAATTATATATGAAAACGGCTATCTCTGACGAGACAGGGGCATCCGAACGAGGCCGAAGGCTTCGGTTCGCTTCCTGCCGTTTTGCCAAATTCCCTTACATTTGTTACAGTTTGAGAGATATCTGGCATTTTAGATATGAAGGACCCGGTTCACATTTGTAAGTGCTCTTTTGCTAGAGCTTTGGGCACAGATCGGTCCTCTGTAGAATCTTT
>NC_033799.1:12975596-12987787 GCF_001876935.1 Asparagus officinalis | reverse complement strand
CAATTATTATCGAAAACGGTCGTTTTTTGCAATTAAATTCCTAAAACGGTTGGTTTTGAAAATTTGTCCATCAGTTAAAATATAGTAGACTAATTAAACTTACAGAAAAAGAAAGCTGAGCATGAATCTCTATATAAAAGAGAAATTCTAAGAAATCAGGCAAAGTAATTGCTGATCCATAACATTACAAGAATTATGCTAAAAGAGCACCAAAGAAACTCCCATCCTTATAACTAATATCGACATGATCACCACTTGTGCAAAAAACCAAGTAATCAAAGACCAAAGCTGTTCAAACTTCATCAGTCTTAAACTACAGCAAAAGATAATAAAAACGATCGGGGGGCAATGAAACAATACTAAATACCCCTTGTTCTAAACATCAAGACAAGGAGATGTTTGGCCCTCTTCTAGGATTGTTAAGAACAGGAAATGGACAAATAGATGCGAGACAAGTCAACTGAACAAAAACCCACCAGCCTAACCAGTTATAATGTAGTGACGCAAGGTTGAAGACCCATGTGAATAGTTAGTCAGTTCCATAAAAGTATCTAGCAAGCTCATAGTTATGGAAGCAAGGAACAATTGTTGACTGGTAGATAACACCCCATGCAGAATGGTAAACCTACATATATACTTACAATTAAAAGCTAACAGCGAGCTGGAAGTGTCATCATATAGTATATTTAAAAAAAAAAACCACAGCATCATGAGAAGCTCCTAGCAAGATGATTATCACAAGTTTACATACCATCAGAACACAAGAAAATTGCTACGTCAACTGTCAACTTTGACTTTCTTAATTCAAATAAACACAAGTACATGATTAATATGTCACGCTGACTATTTTATTGTGAATTAATACAATGGGCTAAATAGTTAGTCCATCACATATATCTGTAGAAAACATGGAAAATGGGGATGAAGGTGCAAAAATAACATCTGAGATCATTTATATATCATGGAAAATGTGTGTATCAAGATGAAAAGTACTGCTACTAAGAGATATAAATACATGCAAAAACAATAAAAACTAAGAGATATAACACAATGTGGAAGTTGCAAGAACTTATACACATAAAGAACTTACAGCATGAGTGTGTGAAGGACATTGTGCATTTATCTAACTTAAATCTCATAATTAACTAAGATTCATAAAATTAAATAAAATTCAACAGATAACACAAATTAACTGATTCTAGATAGAATTAACATTTTTATCGTAGAAAGCTCCGTGTGTTCCCTCTTAATTGTTAGTAGTAGAAAGGTTTAATTATCTTCTGCCAGTGACTTCTATTGATAAGTTATGCACTTCCATCTTTGTAACATGCTTTTGGTACAGTTTGGGCGTATTGAATAATAGCTTTGTGTATGAAGATGCCACAACGCCATGTGATTTCAAGCTTGGCCTTGAACTTTAAAAGTGATCAGCTGATTAGAGAATCTTGGGGTTGATGATTAAAAAAAACTAGGAATCAATCTGACTAATACTGGGCTTTCCACAATGTGATGAGAGGTCGCATTGTTCACAGAGCACAGGAAAAGTCCATCATGTGTTTTAGTTTTTTTCCCCCCTTATAATTTTCTCCCATATAAATAAAGAATATTCTACTTATTTTATACTTCATAATTCAGGTAAAAAAAAAAGTTGCTCCGTCCACAATCTAAGAGCAAGTGCAGCAATCTCCTAGTTGGGAGCTCTTGTTGGAGTGCTCTCAAGCATGTGGCCCACTTAGGAGCTTCATACTAGGAAAAATATTCTAACAAACTCCCAACTAGGAGCATAAATATTATTTGAAAAATCTATTCTTCTATCTCTAACATTTTATAAATATTTTTTAAAACAACAAATATAATAAAAAAAATTTAGTGGCCCCCCCCACCCCTTAGGAGCTCCCAAGTGCTCCACAAATTTGTGGAGCTCTTAGGAGCTCCATGGTGGGCCTCACCGCCAACTAGGACTTGAGAGCTTCCTTAGGAGCTTGTTGGAAGGTCTTGGGAGTTTTTTCTTGCCACATAGGACTTAGGAGCCTTGTTGGGAGGCTGCTGCACTTGCTCTAAGTGGACCTAAGATTGTGGACCTCTTGGGCGTGTCTGCCAACTCACTGAAATCGGACCAAACTTGCTCTTTAAACTGATTTTGACAAGTACTGATTTCTACAACTAAATTAGTTTAGAGATTCAAAAATGATTTTAAGGAAAATTGAGTCAGTCCTGGCCCTCGTTTTTTTTTCTTTCCTTTTAGCTCCAAATTTCTCATGCTTGTAAAATGCTACTGTTTATGACTGGTGGCTACTAAATACTGTCACCAAATTAATCCAATTTTGGAAATTGGGGCATACATGTTAAAACTAAAATATGCTAGATCATGTTTTCAACTAGCTGTTAATCAAGCTATTTCAAGTTTATTGACCATCTAAAGGATAAAAATATGCTAGGAATCAACAGGTTAAGAATTATCCTGATTAATTCTATTAGATATTAATCATGTCAAATTGTCTTATCTAACAGAAAAATCTATAGCCATGATTAAATAGATAGAAAATCCCAAAATTGAAGGAAGACAGGATGAAAAAAAAACCCCAAAATTGACAGAACACAAGATCAAAAAGCCCTAGCTAAGAGCATACCTCAAAATCCAGTGATTAGCTCGATTGAAATCGGATTCTTCTGTTGATCAAGAGGAACTGGGCTCGATCGGAGAGAGGGAGGAGGAACTATGGCTGCTCGATGGAGAGAGGAGAACTCGAGCACTCGAGAGGAGAGAGAGGAGCTGTGGTTCGAGGATCGCTGTCGCTCGTCGCCGCTCACCGCTCGAGAGGAGAGAGAGAAATCTAGGGCTTCGTTTATGAGAGACGAAGGGACGATGAGTTGCTCGCCGCCGCTCGAGAGGAGAGAGAAATCTAGGGCTCGATGATGAGTTGCTCGCCGCCGCTCGAGAGGAGAGAGAAATCTAGGGCTCGATGATGAGTTGCTCGCCGCCGCTCGAGAGGAGAGAGAAATCTAGGGCTCGATGATGAGTTGCTCGCCGCCGCTCGCCGCCGCTCGAGAGGAGAGAGAGAAATCTAGGGCTCGATGATGAGTTGCTCGCGGTCGCTCGAGAGGAGAGAGAAATTCGTCAGTTCGTCGGTTTTTTTAGCAAATTGTTGGACGCCCGACGGGTAAGTCACAGTTTATACGGGTCAGTTCGGGTCGACCCTTATTGACCCATTTAATAAATGGGTCAGTTTAGGTTGACCCGTTTATAACCCGACCTATGTAACTTGATCCATACCCATAATAAACGGGTCGGGTCGGATCGGGTTGATGGGTTGGGTCATAAATTGCCACCCCTAGTTGTATCTTTGCTGTTCAAAGTTGCGTATAGCCAATGATTCACTCTAGTCATGGCATTTTTATGGATAGCTTTGTAATATCCCTAATTTTCTATTGGTAATAAGTCTATATTATAAATACTAAGTTATGAAAGGACTTTTATGCAAAGAAAGAAAATAATAACTATAGCGATTGTTATGGGGCTTGCTGCAATTAGATATTTGTTAAGGGATTTATTGGAAGTGGATACCAAATAAAAGAGAGGAACAATCTGTAGCATCGTTCTTTCTTTAAAATGAAACTAAAATAAAATAATAACAAAACTGAAAATCAAAGATAGAAGGAAGGAGGAGCAAAAGGAAAAGGGGGAAAAAAATCGAGCCGCACGTTTTGAAGGGAGAACAGCCTGCGGTTTTCGAGAAAAGTAAAGAAGTTAAACAAGGTATTACCCTGTATCTTAAACATCATATATATGAGGCATGAATAAATGAAGTGGTCTCAATTTGTTTAGGGTTAGCGAACTTTTACGGTTCTAGCTAGGTGTTTGGATTAATTGGTCATAAAAGGTTAAAAAAATATCAATTGGTGAGCGGACTCGTGAGAGTTGCTGCATGTTTAACTACAAAAAATGACATTAATTGTTTGAGTGACTTTTATGGTGAACATGTCACTTAATTATATATTTAACAGTGGTGACTGATCTATAGTAGAAGTAATAATTGCTTGTATTTATTCTCTAGGTATTACTAGAGACTACGAAATATCATTGTGAGAGGGATTCGGGTACTCGTCCGGTGTTCTGTAAGTGGGATACTTATACGTTACGCATTGTGTATTTTTTTAGGGAAAAATGTGTCCAGGCCCCAAAAGTGGGAACTTCGTGTGACTAGCCCCCCTGTACTTTGCCCCATGTGGAATAGCCCCAAATACGCATAGTATTTGCGACGAGGCCCCGAATTGACTTTTTTTCAGAAAAAGCCAGAGGAAGTTACGATCTTGCCCTCTGATGAAGTTACTATCTTGCCCTCTGATGGGACTGAGCTGGGTTAATGTGCCCCTCACCTTTACAAGTACTCTCCCTCTCTTTCTCTCTCTTCCACCTAGCACCGTCATCAAGAACTCTTCATCTTCCTAATTTCTGTACGAATTTCAACGTTTCTAGGGTTTTCGCCGGAAAAATGTCGTCGTCTACGGAAAAATCCAGTAACGACTACGAGGTCGGGCACCGAGCCGAGTTGGAAGGAAAAGGCGCTTCATCTGCGGGTGGCAGCACGGAGGAAGCTACGGAAGCTACGAAAACCCTAATCGAAATGCAAAAGGAGGCATTACAATGGCGAGACCAGAAAAGGAGGACGACAATGGCTGGTCGTACCAACGAACCCCCCTCAAAAAAACAGTAAGTGTTATGTTATACTGCGAACAGACAATGCAGATTAACCCAATATTGTTAGTTCTAGGCTTATGTTATACTGCGAAGAGACAATGCAGATTAACCCAATATTGTTAGTTCTAGGCTTTGTCCAATGTTAGTTCTAAATTTATACCAACGTTAGATCTAGTTTAAGTCCAATGTTAGTTCTAATATGAGTCCAATGTTAGTTCTATAATATTACGTGTTAGCTCTATTTTGTTCCCGTTAGTGCTAGGTCTAATATTGTTTCATATGTCTTATTGAACGTACAAATTCGAAAATTTTTTGCAGGAAAAAAATTGCTCTAACAGGCTCAGCAGAAACACTAAGGTTAACGGCCAATATCGGGGCTTATTGGGCATTTATGAAGCGCCTTGCCCCGAAGATCCGTCAGTGGCATAGGGATGCATACTGCGGTTCTATATTTCAGCACTACATTTTGTTTGGGGCTCCTGCGGCTGATCGGCCCACCCTTGAGCTGCTGCTGAGCTTTTTCGATAGAGATAATAACACCTTTTGTATACCTGATTCAAAAAGTGGGGGTATGAAAAATGTTAGTTTTGATTTGCAATGGGTCCACAACCATACTTATTTCCCAATTTATGGGGAGGACATAAGGAACAATAGGGACTCAAGAAGCAGAATATGGCTGGAATACTTCGCTAAGCTTTTCATTTCTGAAGAGGGTAAGAAGTTAAAAAAATCAGAAACCAGCCAACGTAAACATCTTGAAGGGCTACTTGAACGGCTTGTTGAATCTACCAAAAAGCGGGATATCGAGGATTTTGCTCTGCTACAAATTTTGTACCAATGCTCTATGATATGGAGTCCCATAGCAGGGGAAGGTATCCCTAGACCCTTACTCAGATACCTGGATAGCATTCAGAGGGTCAATTCTGTTGCATGGGCCCCGTTCTTTTATAATGAAATTATCAGGGGCATTGGAGTTGCTTTGGAGGGAAAGAAGAAGCAAAAGGTCGCATATGTCCCAGGTTGCATGACACTATTGTGTGTAAGTTCCATATTTTACTGATCTTGTTTCATTCTAATTCGTACCTATGCATTGTTAGTTCTAACTTATTCAGTGTTAGTTCTATTCTGTAGCGTGTTAGTTCTAATCTGCACAGTGTTAGTTCTATTCTGTAGAGTGTTAGTTCTAATCCCCTACAGTGTTAGTTCTATTCTGTAGCGTGTTAGTTCTAATCTGCACAGTGTTAGTTCTATTCTGTAGCGTGTTAGTTCTAATCTGCACAGTGTTAGTTCTATTCTGTAGAGTGTTAGTTCTAATCTGCACAGTGTTAGTTCCGTTCTGTAGAGTGTTAGTTCTAATCTGCACAGTGTTAGTTCTATTCTGTAGAGTGTTAGTTCTAATCTGCACAGTGTTAGTTCTATTCTGTAGAGTGTTAGTTCTAATCTGCACAGTGTTAGTTCTATTCTGTAGAGTGTTAGTTCTAATCTGCACAGTGTTAGTTCTATTCTGTAGAGTGTTAGTTCTATTCTGTAGAGTGTTAGTTCTATTCTGTAGAGTGTTAGTTCTATCTGCACCCATTTAAGTTCTATCATAGGTCATGTTAGTTCTATCATAATTCATGTCGTACCACGTACTAATTTACACCATGTTAGTTCTAGATGCAGCCATATTTTATTCTCTTTGGTCTAGTCTAGTATTAAATGTTAATGGTAAATATATTATTTGGTACTGCTTTGGTACTACGAGATGACAGGCATAAAGAAATATGCCCTCTTAGACACCTCCAGACCTCTAATGACAAATTGGGCATCAGGGGAGGAGAGAATCGCATCTATGAGGATGCCGACAATTATTTCAAAGGCTAAGTCAGCGTCAATAACATTTGTCCATAGGCCTATTGCGGAGGTCGCTTCTCCTGGTCATGTTCATTCACTTCCCGCTGAACAGAGGGATGAAGTTCTTCAGCAAAAGCGTCAGGCAAAGAGGAAGGCTTTGCAGGAAGAAACTACTAAGAACTTCTCAATAGGTTACGTAAGTATCTTGTTATGTTAAGTCGTACTCATTTCACACTAACTGCAAAGAATATCCTAATTATGTTTAATCCTACTTAAAATTATAATCTTGTATCAATAACAGATCATGGCAAAGCATATTGACGTTGCTTTTGACGATGAAGAGGAGATCAATGTTCTTCCCATTGAGCAGCAACTCACATTTTGGAGAAATTCTGCTAAATTTCTCAAGCGACTTCTTGATGCTACAAAGCAGACCAAGAGCAAATATTGTAAAGAATTCATGATTGAGATCAACAGGCTTAACAGGATAATTGAAAAATGTGGAAGACATGATGAGGTTATAGACCCGGTGCTGCTTAAGTCAAATATCAAAAAGAAAATTGCAAATGAAATTAGGAAGAAGCGTCGGGAAACTCAAGAGGAACAAAAGTCCAAATCAAGCAGTGTATATAAGGAAGAGCCCACCATGCAAGAACATGTACATAAGATTGTTGAAGAGGATGTGATGCATCCTGCTGATGATGAGGCAAGTGAAGAGGAGCCTGTTACTTCTCCAGGGGAGGGGGTATATAGTAAGGTTGACCAGACTGTAGATACTAAGGTTGAGGATAATATGGAAGAGGAGCATATGGAACATATTGTAGATAAGGAAGAGGAGCATATGGTAGATAAGGAAGAGGAGCATATGGAAAATGAAAATTTTATTGTAGATAACAAAGGTTTTGATGAGGATACTGTTGATGGTGTAGATAAGGAGGAAGATATTGTAGATAAAGAGAAGGAGAATGTAGATAAGTTGGAAGCACAGGAGGAAGAGGATCTTGTGAATATTAAACATGATGTGGACAAACTTGTAGATGTTCTAACGAGCAATGTGGAAGCAAAGCGCCCACCAAAGCCAAGAAGGGTAAGCAGGAGATCTAAATGGAAGAGGACACCATATACTGAAGGCAAAAGAAAGAAAAAGGAAAAAATTAGTATAGATATACTTGAAAGTCCTGAACCAAAAGTAAAACTAGCTGAAAAAGTTACTCATTTTTACCCCGGTATTCAAATCCCCACTTGGAACAGAAGTCCAAAACAAGCAGTGTATATAAGGAAGAGCCCACCAGTCAAGAACATGTACATAAGATTGTTGAAGAGGATGTAAAGCATCTTGCTGACGATGAGGCAATAGAAGAGGAGCCAGTTACTTCTCCAGGGGAGGGGGTATATAGTAAGGTTGACCAGACTGTAGATACTAAGGTTGATGATAGTGTAAATAAGGAAGAGGAGCATATGCAACATATTGTAGATATGGAAGAGGAGCATATGGAACATATTGTAGATATGGAAGAGGAGCATATGGAACATATTGTAGATATGGAAGAGGAGCATATGGAACATATTGTAGATATGGAAGAGGAGCATATGGAACATATTGTAGATATGGAAGAGGAGCATATGGAACATATTGTAGATATGGAAGAGGAGCATATGGTAGATAAGGAAGAGGAGCATATGGAAAATGAAAATTTTATTGTAGATAACAAAGGTTTTGATGAGGATACTGTTGATGGTGTAGATAAGGAGGAAGATATTGTAGATAAAGGCAAGGAGAATGTAGATAAGTTGGAAGCACAGGAGGAAGAGGATCTTGTGAATATTGAACATAATGTGGACAAACTTGTAGATGTTCTAACGAGCAATGTGAAAGCAAAGCGTAGACCAAAGGCAAAAAGGGTAAGCAAGAGATCTAAATTCAAGAGGACACCATATACTGAAGGCAAAAGAAAGAAAAAGGAAAAAATTAGTATAGATATACTTGAAAGTCCTGAACCAAAAGTAAAACTAGCTGAAAAAGTTACTCATTTTTATCCCGGTATTCAAATCCCCACTTTTGATGCGTTGAGTTTCAAGCCAATGACAGATGAAGAGGAAGCTCTATTGGGAGAGCTGAATAATGAGCTTCCAGACCCTACATTGTTTAACTTACGCATAATAGATAGCACAGGTGCTTTTGTACATAATTTAAAGATACCATCTCCCGTAGCAGAAAGACTCGACAAAGCTGAAATTGATAGCCTAACCAAATTTTGTTCTCAGAAGATTCACAAGTAAGTTTCAGTTGACTATTTATATGCTAATTCTCCACATATTAGTTCTAATTCATGTTAGTTCTAATTTATACCAGGAGATATAATGTTATAGTAACAACCAACAGCACTATTAACAGGGAAGAGTTGTTATATGTGCTTCGTGGTGGCCGCCTTGACGACAAGGTTAACATATACTTCCTTAATAATTCAAATTATATTGTTTAAATTGAATTTTAATGTTTCATAACAATTACAGGTGGAAGAAGCAGTTTTGGACACGATTAGCCAGGAGGCATACGGCAAAGGATATGGAGTGGTATCGGTGTTCTTTCTTGTAAGAACATGCTATTCCTAATTTCACCACGTTAGTTTTGATTGAAATTCATGTTAGATCTTGTGTAATCCATGCTAGTTATACCATGAGTCACGTTAGTTCTAGTTAGCATCAAATTAGACCTACCATAAGTCATGTTAGTTCCGTTCTTTAGAGTGTTAGTTCTATTCTGTAGAGTGTTAGTTCTAATCTGCACAGTGTTAGTTCTATTCTGTAGAGTGTTAGTTCTGTTCTGCACAGTGTTAGTTCTAATCTGCACAGTGTTAGTTCTAGTCTGTACAGTGTTAGTTCTATTCTGTAGAACGTTAGTTCTATTATGTAGCGTGTTAGTTCTATTCTGCACAGTGTTAGTTCTATTCTGTAGCGTGTTAGTTCTAATTAATACGGTGTTAGTTAGCCTTCGCAGCTCATGTTTGTTTTAATTTCAACTCAAACATGATGTGTTTGCAGCACTCACTCTATGGCTTGGAGGTGAACAATTACGAGCATTATCTGAACTTCATTGACAAATATACCGCATACCGCATAGAGCATCTCTTGATCCCTTTGGTCAGGGACGACCATTGGCATCTTGTAGAAGTTGACCTTAAAGATAAAGTCGTCAAGCATTACAGCTCCGCTGGGCACGAAGCTTGGATGGAGCCTGTTAATAAAATCATAAAATTCTTTGATGCCCATCATGCTGATTTTATTGAAGACAATGTGCGCCAAATATTTAGATATCAAGCCATCAAATGCGAGCAACAAAGAGGACGGTTAGTTCCGATGTCTATATTGTTCAAATTTGTGTTATAGTATTCGAACGGACCGAAAATGTCTAATGAACTCACTCTATGTTGCAGCTTTGACTGTGGTGTGTTCGTCTACCTCTTTGTAAAATCCATAATTGAAGGACGATCAACATTGCTGGTTAATCCTCCGAACGATATCCCTGAAGCTATGCGAGCAAGACTTGCCGCACAATTATTACTGGCTGGTTTTGAACAAAGACATAAAGAAGAAACAGTGTACAGTGATGAATGATATGTTCATACAAATACAATAATGTATGTATATTTAAGTAATTGAAAATGATTGTTATCAGATGTATTGTTCTATCTGTACCATGTTCGTTCTAGTGATGCTCGTTAGTTCTAACTCATTCAACGTTAGTTCTATTCTGTACCATGCTCGTTAGTTCTATCTCAGAGCCAGTTCTAATTTTTTAATTATTTAAGTTATCTTCAGACCTCCAGCTGCTCACTTCTTTCGAAGCGACGGTTCCATCACACAAACATGTCACATCATATATTCGCGTGTTCCCAAGTCAGTTAAATAAATTAATTAACTTAAATACCTAATACGAACTTTCATCGATAGGTACGGTCACCACCTTTCTTCTACTGACCCCAGCGTAGGCGCCTCTGCAAACCCCTCCCCCTGCTAAAAACCACAACCCAGCGTCATCTATTTTCATCGTATACCCTCACAAATGGCTGGGGATCCTTCTTGTGTACACTGCCATGGGACAGGACACAGCACTCGAGATTGTCATCATGGAATTACCGCAAGTGCCCCTCCGAGGATGCTTACCGTCCCGGCCAACACCTCCAGCACCATACGACATCTTTCTGCTTTCGCCATCTTCAATCTTGATAGAGGCCGTCCATCGGTGCAGGAGCTCCGAGAGATGCTGGCCTACCGCTTCAATCTTAGGACATGACCCCATCAAATCAAGGAGGCGGCAGGGAACAGCTTCATGGTGCAGTTTCCATCCGATGAAGTTCTTGCCTAAGCTATTGAACTCGGTTTGATAGATATGGGCACATTTAAGGGCAGATTCCGCCTTTGGAAAGAGGATCTGAGGCTAACAACGTTGCCTCAACCCTTTCTAGTATGAATTCGCCTATTCAATCTCTCATACCACCTCTGGAATTTTAAATTTCTTCAATCTCTGCTCATTGGTATCGGTGAATGTGTCATGTGCTCCAGGGACGTCATAACACATTCTAACTTCAAAGACTGTAGAGTTCTACTCAAGGTTAGGGATTTATCTGAAATCCCTAAGAGGCTTGGGTTCCGTTACATCTCGCCGGTGGACGGTAACGCCAGGGAAGGATACGCCATCACGCAGGTCCAAAGCGGGGGGGATTTGGAGAGGGCTCAGGGATCCACACGACTCAACTTAGGGCCCCAGCGTGCGCAGCCCTTTAGGGCCGACCCCGAGTTAATTGAGGTTAGTTGGGGTGGCGTCCACATGACGGTCGAGAGAGACCAATGGCAGCTGTTTCTCCGTAACCAAGGGGTCGGGGGTGCCAATTCTCCAAGGGCTCTTCCTACCGGCAATGTTCCTCTCCCTTTAAACCCCGTCGTCTCCTACAGTGGCTCAGCGGGATCCAGTTCTCCTTCCTCAAAGCGCAGTAAGCCAGGACCTTCGAAAAGGAAGGCGAGTGACAGCGAAAAGGGTTTATTAGACCCAAACCGGTCCAGCGAGGGCAGCAACAAATGAAGACCTGACATCATTGCGTGTTTTTTCTTGTTAAAATTTGCTTATCCACCAAACAGTTTGTTACAAATGTTGTGTTAGTTCCAATCTGCACCCTTTTAGTTATATATTATAACATGTTAGATCTATTCTGTAGAGTGTTAGTTCTAATCTGCACAGTGTTAGTTCTATTTTGTAGAGTGTTAGTTCTAATCTGCACAGTGTTAGTTCTATTCTGTAGAGTGTTAGTTCTAATCTGCACAGTGTTAGTTCTAATCTGTAGAGTGTTAGTTCTATTCTGCACAGTGTTAGTTCTAATCTGTAGCTTGTGATGGCTTGTTAGTTCTATTTTATTACACGTTATATCTAATTTATACCACGTTATATCTAATTTATGTTAGTTCTATTTTATGCCAAGTTATAAACCTAATTTATACCACGTTATATCTATTTTATACCAAGTTATTTCTAATTTAGACCAAGTTAGTTCTATTTTATAGCACGTTATAAACCTAATTTATACCACGTTATAAGCCTAATTTATACCACGTTAGCTCTAATTTATACCAAGTTAGTTCTATTTTTTACTACGTTATAAACCTA
>NC_033799.1:12971697-12974596 GCF_001876935.1 Asparagus officinalis | reverse complement strand
CAGCTTCTTTGTAACTTCTTCTGTGAAATGATGATTCGTGCAAGTGATTGATCAGAAAATTAGGTGATCGTTTATGATGAACTGACACGAAGGAGGCACATACACATCAGAGACCTAATATATGGATATGGAAATCAGTGAAAAACTTGCGCACTAATATGGCGAATTATTTGGTTTGGTAAATACTGGGCGTCGCAAAACATATTTCTAGATATCTTGAGTTTTGTTTATGTTTGGATTGTATCTGCTAATATCTCTAGGTATTAGGGTCCTTCACGCTGTTTTTCTTAATGAAAATAATTGGAGCAGAAGCTCCATATTTATCTCCATAGAATAAGTTACATGTCAATTCAATATTAATATCAACAGAAATGCCTCCACCAGTCTTTTTATTGAGAGAGAGGGGGAGAGAGAGAGAGAGAGAGAGAGAGAGAGGGAGAGAGAGAGAGAGAGAGATAGAGAGAGAGTATACACATACACACACACACATATGGACAGTGCCTTTGCATTTAGCAGAACAAATACAAACAAAAAGGTCCAACCTTGAAAAGAGATCCGATTTGATCTAGAAGGCAATTTGATCTAGAAGGCAATTCTCCCTCTGACCAGTACCTAAAAGAACTAAACCTACAGTATGAATGCCAAGACATTTAAAGTGCTGTTCTCAAAAAGAGGAAATAAATATTGCATAGGTTCATTCTGAGAGAGCATTTTGTATATAAAGATTAGGAATGTATCAAGCAAAGGGACATAAAGGAACATGGATCTAAAATTATTTCTGACATATATTTGCCCATGTATATTTTAACTAATCAAATGAAATTTGTGAAATTTCTGACTTCTAAATGAAACAGAATTCGTTTAGGATTTAGGCGTATAACTTGAAGCTTTTATAAACTGGACACTACACCAAGAAATTTTGTAAAAAGCTTTATCACTTCAAAGTTCAAACATGTGATATCAAAAGTTGATCAGTTATGAGAATCTGTCAACAAAATAAATTCTACTTCCCAATGGAACCAGAATTTACTATTTGATGCTAATAGGAAACAGTCTACGCCTAACAAACTTAGCTCACAATCACAACATCAAAAAGCCAAAACATGAAGTAGTGACACATGCAAACCTAGCAGATAAATCACATCCATAAAAATTGAGATAGATTTAGAATCCAATTATAACCTTAAATATCCAGCTCCAATTACTCAAATTACTCAATTTACAGAGCAAAATTCTCAAAAGGTATCAAATTCAAAAAATTAAAGGATTTTGAGGGGATTAACCAAAAAAAGCTCAAAACATCCTCTCAAATATGAAACACCATGCTATCTAATTAACCATACTTTATTAATTCTTCAGAATTTATAATGGTGGACCCACTAATAACTCTCGGCAGTGACTGCATATGGCAGAAAAGGGAAAGAACACAAAGGAAGAACAAACGAATATCGCCTGGAAACATCCATTTATTTCATGAATACAAGAATATACAATATATAAAAGTAGAAAAGACTGGAAAAAGATTCAAAAACAGGAAATCCCAAGATTCAGTTTCAGTAGCTCATTCAAATTTTAATAAATTAAATGATGACTGTCTATTAAAAAACTATGGCACCAACCTACCATTCACCTCCCCCTACCCCCCCTACCCGGCACCCCTTTCAAACAAAGTCAAAAAGAAATGGGAAAAAACTCACTTGCTGCTTCTAGATATCATACAAGCAACCAACCAGCAAAAATGGAAAATAAATAAATAAAAAACAAATTCAAACTACAATTATATTTGTGTGGGTGTGCAAGTGCATATTGTGGTCATGCATGGTGTGTGGTCAAAGATTTTGAAACTTTTATGGATTAACCTCCAACTAACGCATCAAATCTTTAATTCCAGTAACACAACCAAATTCAACAAATCAACAACTTTAATTGCCAACAATCAACTAATGAAATAAAGACCCTAATCAACTATTTGTCCTAAACAAGCCTCGTTTTCTATGCATAAACATCTCATCTCCAAGAAATAATTCAAATTAATATTTAATATAAAAAACACGAGAAAATATATGGAGTGCTTAAGAGGAAATTACGTGGATCTTGAGTTTGGAATACCTCGTTAGATATCAAGGATAGGTTTCATGAAGGAGTACTAAGTTAGTTGCATTTACATGTCTTGGTAGCCTTTCTTGAGCGGCTTAAGGTAGATTTCAGAAAGAGATATGGAGGTGGTAAGGCTGACACGGTAACTGCCAAAATTATCTATAAATAATTTGGGTGTGTTTTCTTCTCTTTTCTTTGTTTAGGAGGTCCTTTTCAATTTCTGTGTATCATCGGGGATTCTCATGATATCATGTTTTCTATTATTTGCAGATCAATTATAAAGGAACATATGCAATATATTCTTGAGCATGCCGACAAGATACAAAAGGTTTTAAAAGTTAAGGCCCAAGTTTCAGAAATCAAAAGCATCATGTTGTAAAACATTGAGAAGGTTTGTACTTTGTTTCACCGTCCGCTTCATCAATACCTACCATAGATTGTATATGATTAATTGTAGTGTTAATATTCTTAAATTTTGTCTGCTTGTTATGTATTTTCCCTTTTTTTCCACTATTCCATGTATATTAAAAAAACATTGCAGGAGTGCTAAGTATGTCGTAAAAAACCGAATATATTCTACTATACAAACAATTTAAAGTTTGAAAGTTTCCTGGGAGGTAAAAGATGTAGATAATCTTGTAAAAAATTATTAGTTTGGGAGAACTTAAACTAATTGTAGCTATATAGTGTCTCATCCATTAGCCTTTATTGTAGACTGCACCATAGATGGATCAATATCAGTGGATACACAAATAATATTAAGAAGAAATCAGACACAAATTTAAGCAAATAACTCACCACA
>NC_033799.1:12933640-12961679 GCF_001876935.1 Asparagus officinalis | reverse complement strand
ATTGAAAGAAGTTAATTCCTTGATTATTCCATTCACTTGATTAGGCTTATATACACATAGTACAAGACTAATCTTAGGCTACAATTACGTAATCTTAGGCTACAATTATGGGGACTAAATATACTCCTAACAAATATACAAGATTACTAATATAATTGCCTAATACAAAATATATTAACATATATTCTAACACACCCCCGCAGTCGAAGCGGGAGGTAGTCGTACGCTGAGACTGTCCCGAAAATCTTCAAATAGGACCAAAGGAAGGCCCTTCGTAAAGATATCGGCAATCTGATAACGAGACGGAACATGTAAGACACGAACTTCGCCCCGAGCAACCTTTTCGCGGACAAAGTGAATATCCATCTCGATATGTTTAGTGCGTTGATGCTGAACAGGGTTACCAGATAAATATATCGCACTAACATTATCACAATACACCAATGTAGCTTTCCGAATAGGACAATGAAGCTCCAAAAGAAGATTTCGTAACCAACAAGACTCGCTAACCACATTGGCAACCCCCCGGTATTCCGCTTCCGCACTCGAACGTGACAAGGTAGCTTGCCGTTTGGCGGACCAAGAGATCAAGTTATCACCAAGAAACACACAATAACCAGACGTCGATCGTCTGGTATCCGGACATCCACCCCAATCCGCATCAGTATAGGAAATGAGAGTAGATGTAGAAGATGGATATAGATGTAAGCCATGATCAAGAGTACCCTGAATGTAGCGCACAATGCGCTTGAGAGCGTGCATGTGTTCCTCCCTCGGGTCATGCATGAATAAACACACCTGTTGCACAGCATAAGTAATATCGGGTCTCGTGAATGTGAGATACTGAAGAGCCCCTGCAAGGCTCCGATAATGAGAGGGATCCTCATATGGTGTGCTAGAACTAGCACTGAGCTTCGGTTTGGTGTCAACCGGAGTAGGCGAAGGCTTACAGGATGACATGCCGGCCCGATCAATGATCTCTGCTGCATATTTCCTCTGAGATAAGAATAGACCACCTGCATGACGAGTTACAGCGATGCCCAAGAAATAACTCAATGGCCCTAAGTCTTTCATAGCAAATTCTGAGCTAAGAAGAGATATGATAGACTTGCGAAGAGTCTCAGAGGAAGCTGTCAAAATAATATCATCCACATATAGAAGAATGTATGCTGTAGCATTACCTTTACGGTAAATGAAGAGTGAATGATCAGAAGTACTGTGAGAAAACCCAAGAGAAGAAACATAGTCAGTAAATCTCTTGTACCAAGCCCGAGGGGCTTGTTTGAGCCCGTACAAAGATTTCTTCAACAAGCATACATGATTAGGACGATCTGGATCCCGATATCCAACGGGTTGATGCATATACACAGTTTCTTTGAGTTCTCCATGTAAGAAAGCATTTTTCACATCAAGTTGGTGAATGGGCCATGCTTTTGAGAGGGCCAAACTGAGAACAGTGCGAATCGTCGCCGGTTTGACCACCGGGCTAAAGGTGTCACCACAATCTACACCCACCTGTTGAGTTTTTCCATCACCTACAAGACGGGCTTTATGCCGCTCAAAAGTGCCATCAGATTTTTCTTTATGACTAAAAATCCACATTGAACGAATCACATTAACATCAAGTGGACGGGGCACCAACTCCCACGTCTTATTTTTAATAAGAGCATTAAATTCATCATTCATAGCCATTTTCCAATTCGGGTCACGAAGGGCCGACACGGGGTTACGAGGCAACGGGGATTTACTCACAGTTATGTTGAGATTAAATTGTTTCTTGGGTTTAAAGATCCCTCGTTGGCTGCGGGTAATCGGTCTTTGAGCTGGAATAGGACTGGCCTGAGAGGAAAGAGCTGGCGGTGGACTGCTGCCACTCGCTGGGCCTGGCGAAGTGGGCTGCCCAGTAGAGCTGCCAGGTTGGTCAAGCAAGGGGGATGATGGGCCTGGTGAATTGGGCTCAGGAGCAAGGGGGAGCTGACTGAGCTGATTAGGGGCAGCAAGGGGCTTAGTGTTTGGGCCATATTGAGAAGCCCAATGGTGAATGACATATGGAGACAACCCATCATCCAAGAAATCATAGGTATGAGATTGTGGAGTGTGGATTTTAGCAAACGGGAATTGGGCTTCGTCAAAAAATACATGGCGACATATGATGATTTTTTGAGAGGATAAATCATAACATTTGTAACCACGATGATTAGATGGATAACCCAAAAAGACACAAGGAGTGGAACGAGGTTGAAGTTTGTTTATGGTAGTGGAAGGAATTAAGGGATAGCATAAACAACCAAAAACTCGTAAATGTGAATACGAAGGGTCTTTTCGATATAGAAGTTGGAGGGGGGATTGATAGGCTAATTGTTTACTTGGAAGAATGTTGAGAAGGTATGTTGCCATTTGCAATGCATGATGCCAAAACGAAGGAGGTAAAGATGCATGAGCTAATAAAGTACGAGTGATGTTGTTAATGGTTCGGATTTTTCTTTCGGCTTTTCCATTTTGTGACGAAGTATGAGGACAAGATAAGCGAAAAGATAAACCATTAACCTTGCAAAACTCCCAAAAAGGCCCATTATCAAATTCTCTACCATTATCACATTGAATGTTCTTTATTTCCCGTTCAAATTGGGTACGGATGAAAGCTCTATAGGCTAGAAAAGTGGAAAAAACTTGTGATTTTTTCGACAAAGGAAATGTCCACAAATAATTAGAGAAATCATCCACCAATAACATATAATATTTGTGGCCCGAAGAGCTCAAAACAGGAGATGTCCAAAGATCACTATGGATAATATCAAATGGCATAATAGTGCATGAATTTGAAGAAACAAACGGCAACTTAACAAGTTTTCCAAGAGGACAAGAGTGACAAACATGGGAATTACGAGTTTGATTGCACTCAATAAATTTATTTAGCCTAAGGGAGTTAAAAACAGGTGCTCCCGGGTGACCCAAACGTTCATGCCATAATGATGGTGATAAAGCCGCAAAAGTAGATGGGGAAGTGGCTTGATTTGAGGTGGTGGTGATGGGATAAAGCTCACCCCGGCTCTCACATCTCATTCGAAGCATCCCCGTCTGAAAGTCCTTCACAGAAAACCCAAAAGGATCAAATTCAACAGAAACCGAGTTATCAGTTGTAAATTTCCGCACTGAAACTAAGTTTTTAATAATTTGAGGAGCATGAAGAACATTTTTCAAGGATAGGGGAGGGTTCGGGGGAGACAAGTTCGTGTGACCATAACCATGAATTGGAATTGTATGACCATTACCAACAATTATACCACGATTTTTGCTCAAATTAAAGTAAGACGTGAGATTACCTTGCCCGGAAGTCATGTGGGAAGTGGCACCGGTGTCCATGTACCAATTCGGATCCGGAGGAGTGAGACCGAGGGTGTGCATTGCTGCCTCGATATCCGTGGGCGTTGGTTGAACTGCTGCAGAGTAAACTTGCTGCTGTTGTGGGCGTGATCCTAAAATTCCAGCATGCCTTGGTGCATTGGGCCTGGCCCAAGAAGAAGTAGGATAGGGACATGGAGGAATAGCCCAAGGCATGAACGGCCAAGACCAAGGTTGTTGCTGCCCAACTGCCTGGAACCACTGCGGGACCTGCTGGCCGGAGTGCTGCTGTCCACCACCGCCGCCACCCCCTGAGCGGTTGCTTCCACCTTTGCCGCCACCACCACCGCGGCCACCTCCGCGGTTTTTGTTGCCGTAGTTTTTATTATTCCCTTTCTTTCCACCATTATTACGATTATGATTATTATGATGGGAATAATTATCGGAAGCATCATCTACTTCCCTAGCAGCAACCATGGCAGAGGCGGTGGAGATCGAATTTGCTAATCCCTTTTCTTCGAGACAGAGACTAGAACGTGCTTCATAAAAAGGGGGAAGAGGATTACTTTGACGAAGTAACGTACCAATATTCTTGTATGCTTCAGTGAGACCTGCAACCATTTGAAGGACGAGACGGTTGTTTGATACAGGAGCCCCAACATTCTTCAATTGATCGGCTAATACCTTGAGGCGCTGACAATACGCAGAGGCATTCGGGAAATCCTCCATTTTTGTGGTTGAGAACTCCTGCTCAAGAGCCACCGCCCTTGAGTTTTTGTTATCCTGGAAGATGTTACGTAGACGGTTCCATGCCTCCATTGCCGTCGCATCGGGTTCAATAATGGTGTGCAAAAGATCATTGGATATTGTAGCATATATCCAAGAGAGAACTGTAGCATCAAGAGTTGACCACAACTCCTTCTCAGCATCAGTCTCCGGAGCCTTAACGGTCCCTTTCTCCGGCGTGATGATATGGTGGATTACACGGTGAGAACGAGCGGTGATTTTGAAAAGTTCCGCCCATGTCGAATACTGGACGTTTTCCATCTCAAGAGTAATAGAGATATGGTTCTTGATGTTTGACACAGCAAGGGCCGGGTGAAAGGAGTTTTTAGAGTCAGCCATGGAGGAAGACATGAATGAGAATTCTGAGATGGAGATGGAGATGACCTAGGGCACCGCGGAAGAGGAAGGAGAGGAGAGAATCGTGCCCTAGGGCTCTGATACCATGAAAGAAGTTAATTCCTTGATTATTCCATTCACTTGATTAGGCTTATATACACATAGTACAAGACTAATCTTAGGCTACAATTACGTAATCTTAGGCTACAATTATGGGGACTAAATATACTCCTAACAAATATACAAGATTACTAATATAATTGCCTAATACAAAATATATTAACATATATTCTAACACTAATCTCTACTACTTTATAGAAAAAACAAAGGAAGGGTATCTATATGTGAAGGAATGGGGGATAGTTCCCTCACTCTATAGTTGTTTTTGTGAGGGAAAACCATTGTTTTGTTTGAGAGTAGTTTGGTAAATTCAGAAGAAATCTCTCTCTTTTCCCTTGTTTTGTTTGAGAGTAGTTTGGTAAAGAACAAATTTTCACTGTAGACCCAAACCAATTTTTTATTACCAAAATCGACCGATTTTTTTTTAATTACCAAAATCGACATGTTTTATGCCACGTAGGCGTAATTCCAGTTTCCTAATTAGTCGGGGTTGCCAACCCCGACTGTTTAGAAGTTGTTAAACCGGGTTTTAAGGCTTCTAATCGGGGTTTAACAACTCCTAAACAGTCGGGGTAGGCAACCCCGACTAAACTGGATTAAGCCTACGTGGCATAAAACGGGTCGATTTTGGTAATTAAAAAAAATCGGTCGATTTTGGTAATTAAAATTCCGTTTGGGTCTACAGTGAAAATTTATTCTTTGGTAAATTCAGAAGAAATCTCTCTCTCTCTCTCTCATCAACAAATAAAAGATAAAAATCCTTTCCAAAGTGTACCCAATTCAAATTTACGATCAAATGATATAAAACCTTCAATATTAGAGAGTATAAACATTGATTAATTTAAAACACTAAAATATTTCTATTATTGTAAAATCTTGAATTAGAAAAATAAACAATAGTCGTAATTGTCAAGATCAATTGTCGAAGGTTTATATTAAATTGACACGAGAAAATATTTTTACATTCAAAAGGATACAACAAATAGAAAATAAAAACACAAAACCATAGTAGCAAAAATATATTAAAAAAATTCACTTACTAGAATAAGTAAAAAAACATATAACAAGTTAATACTTAATCAATAAATAAATCAAGAAATTTATGGAAATAATTTTGTTCTAAAGTTGATCTATATTCTATTGCTCCAGCAAAATATATTTTTCATTTCTTAAATAAGTTCCTTAATATTACTTATTTTTTGTAAATATATTGTGTTAGTTTTCTTTAAACCACATTCTTACCCAAAAAAAACATCATGCGCATTATGCACGCGCAATTTCGTTAGTAATCTATGCTACTATATGAAAAAGCAAGTGAGGTTAATCCAAAATTTTGATGAGTGGTTGACATACTGTCATTTTCTACTATACGTAGAAGGGCAAAAAGGTAATTTAACATGAGGCATATTTCTTTCTTTCTTTTTTCCTTTCTCTCTTTTGTATTTTCTAGAATATTTCATATACGATACAAACATCTTGTCTTTTTTTTTCCTCTTTCTCCCTTTTTGGTTTTCTAGAATGTTCTATACCATATTCCATGCACATAGGATATGAGCCCATATAGTTACATATCCATTATATTTTAGATTCTAAAAATATAAATTAAAATTATGAGATCGTTTTAGCAAAAAAAAAAGTATAGCAAAAGAAAAGCCAAAGAATATAAAAGTATAAATTAAATATTTTTTTTGGGAAATTATAAGTTGCGTGCATTCAGTGGCGGACCCACCCTTGTTCAAAGTGGTTCACTTGAACCACCTCATACAAAAGTTCTCTATAGCCTAGTGGTATTGCAGTTGGTAACATTTTGTAAGAGGTCTGGAGTTCAAACCATCCAGCCTTCGAAAATTTCTCTTTTAGGCTTCTTTCCTTTTACCTCCCCTCTATTATTATTATTATTCTTCTTCTTTTTCTTTTCCTTTCATTTTATCCCTTTGTTCTGTCTACCTCTTTAAGGCCTTCTATAAATATTTTTGTTTCTTATATATATAAGTCAAATCATTGTTTAAAAATGATTGTTTTTCTCTTTAATAACCCTTCCTTCATTTTTTTTCTCACCTGCTATTATTTGAGAAAAAAATTTAGTGTATATTTTGAACCACCACAAAAAATATTGTAGATCCGCCACTCCGTGCATTAGGAACGTGCATTTTTATTCTGCAACAAAAGAAACATATGCAAACAATATTAATAGATGGTAAAAACCTTATCTTTAAACTTTCCTTAGGCTTAAGATATCATCACATTATAATTATTATCGAATCTCTAATGCATTTTGAGATATGGAATTTATTTATTTTTAAAAAGTTGCTCCTCTTACACGTGCACATGTCCGTGCGATAATGCTAGTAATAATAGTTGTCGTCATCATCATCGAAGTCCACAAGAAGCTCCCAGAAGCCTGGCCGGATTGATGTTGACTTTTCGTTGGTCGCTTTTAACGAGTTCCTATAGTTTTAGACTCCGCCAAGAATTTTAGACTCCAACCATAGAAGAAGGCTAATGTATACGTCATCAAAATCCAAGATGATACATTCAGTCTTAATTGGACCGGCATGTTGTCCACGTTCATCCCCATGCTAATGAAGAAGCGAAATGTATGTCTAAGCATTATCCAAGGTAATACATCAGTCTTAATCGGACCGGCATCATGTCCAAATTCATCCCTATAGTTTGGATATTTAGTTCCGAAATATTCATTGACACCTCTAATTCACTAAATAGTGGGGAAAGCAATCTGGAAATTAGCTTGCTTCGAATCTACACTGAGATAAAATTTTAAAGATAAGAGACCGTAAGAGCCATATAAAATCCAATGATAATAAGTTTTTTTTAGATAAATCAACTTAGGGGGTGTTAGTTAATTGGAACGTTTTAATGCAAAATGGGATAATTGTTAAAGTAAAATAATTTTTTGCTAGTGGGGGTATTATAGTGGGATAAATAGGAACAATTTTGTGAAGCGGGATATTTTGATAAAATAACGTGGGATAATTTTTTTATAATCATGAAATATATATTTATGTATTTTGAAGATATAAATACTATTTATGTATTTTAAACTTACTATTATTGATTGATAATTGCTTACAAGAATGATCTTTACTATTAAACAACTTTTGGTTAGACTATAAGATATTGACAATTATTATTATAATGATGATAACCATAATAGGAAAGACATAAAGAAAAAAAAGAAATATAAAAAATAAAAAATAACAAAATAAATACGAGTTCTAGTTTTTTACCACCTAGTTCCAAGCTAAAACATGGAATAATTTGAGAGACTAGAACTTTTATTTTTGTATAAAAAAATAAAAAAAAATGGGATAATTTTGTACCATTATCCTAATTCTTTTGTTAGAGTTCTACTTGACTAACACTGTAAAATTTCTTCAAGTTTTAATTCTATTTGACTAACACCTTAAAAATTTATCCCACAGATTATCTCAATTTTAATTTTAAGTACTAGGTGACTAACCCCCCTTATAATAATTATGTATATGCAGTTATACTTCATATTGTCCAGCCATAACTTTATTTTTTTTATGGAGAATATCCCACACAAAATCATAGACGAAGAAGGTGATGATGACTCGCGTCTCGCTATCAATATAACTACTATTTTGTTCATTTAGACTATTGCCTCGGTTTAGTTATTAATATTTGTATCAGTGCAATTACCAGCTTTAAAATTTATGCATTAGATTTGTGTCTCAATATAAATTATATAGACTTGGTAATTCTACAATCCTCCTCCTTTAATCATCATGCGGCGTTAGGACCTCACATCGTTGGCCTCCCCCGTTTAGTGGTAGCGGAATTCGCACTCTCCCGCTCATGACGCGCACACCACGGGATTGCTGCGGGTCCCACTTATCAGCTACCTGTCAAGTTTTTACCAGGTAACCGAAAAGACCACTGACCTAACAAAGAGGAAGCAACTTTTCCAACTCCCTTGAGAAATTAAAATCTTAAAGGTTTTTTCAACAGTACTCCCTTTCGTCTTTAATATTTTCATTAGTAAAAATTTGTAAAATAGTCTGTTTTTGCTAATTATTTAGCAAAATAGACCGTTTTGTTAAATAATTAGCAAAATAGACCTCTTTTGAAAAAAAAGAGGTCGGTTTTGAAAAACAAGACTCAGAAAACATACGGGACTACTAGTCCCGTATGTTTAGAGCCAACTTAATCACGGATTAGTGACTCAGAAAACATACGGGACTAGTAGTCCCGCATGTTTTCTGAGTCCATCTTAATGTTTTGTGAAATTTTCTGAGTTCACTAATCCGCGATTAAAACATACGGGACTACTAGTCCCGTATGTTTTCTGAGCTGTTTTGCAAAATAGACCTCTTTTTGGCCTGTTGGCCAAAAAGAGGTCTATTTTGCTAATTATTTAGCAAAACGGTCTATGTTGCTAAATAATTAGTAAAAACGGGCTATTTTGCAAATTTTTCCTTTTCATTACCCCTCAATCACTTGAATTACTATTTGGTCCACCAATTATCATAAGTTTCTAATAAAGTTGCTAAAGACTAAGGAATATACCTTAAAAATTGAGGGACTAAGTTCTGAATAATTGAAGACTGAGGGACTTCATAGAAATTTTAATAACTTGAGCGATTAATTTTACGATATGAATATATTAGATACTAATATCAGAAAAGGAAAAAGAACCGCCAGCCCCCCCCCCCCCCCCCCAAAAAAAAAAAAAGAAAAAAATAAAGAAAAGAAAATCAAAGAATTCGTCCAAACGCAACAATGAAAAGAAATCATTGATCACTCTCGTACCTAAAGTTTACACTGACCGGGATGTGACCAGATACCCAAAAATAACCCCATAAATACCTAGCAACCTTAGCATTGTTTTCCACTACTACACCGAGCTATTTGCATAATATATACATTTCATCTTCATCAATGGCGAGCAGGATCTTGATCATCGGCGGCACCGGATACATTGGCAAGTTCATCGTCAGTGCAAGCGCAAAATCCGGCCACCCTACCGTCGCCCTGGTGAGGGACACTGCTCCCTCAGACCCTACAAAGGCAAAACTTCTAGAAGAATTTACGAACTCTGGTGTCACAGTTGTTAAGGTGATTAAAAGATTTTTTTTTAAAGAATTTATGATGAACTTTCCGGAAAAAAATATTATGAACGATTAAAAATTGATTTTCACCGGAGTACGGTATAGATTATGATTTTCATATTAGAAATAAATTTGAGAACTATTGAGAATAATTCTCTCCCATTTGTCAGCTTATAAGGATAATATAGAATATGTATAAAGCACATAAGGATGAAATTGTGGTTTTACGTGTGATAACTAGATAGTCATCATCATGCATGATAACTCAGTGAAACAATTTTATGACAGTTTTATGAAAAATCTACCCTTTTTGATTAATGAGTTAATATTTTGGCAGTTAATTTATTGTGTTATTTGTAAATATATGATGTAGGGGGACTTGTATGATCATGAGAGCTTGGTGAAGGCAATAAAGCAAGTGGATGTGGTGATATCAACGGTTGGAGCTATGCAGATAGCTGACCAGACTAAAATCATTTCTGCCATTAAAGAAGCTGGAAATGTCAAGGTTAGTGTACATCTTATGGGGCTGTTTGGTAATTAACTCACTCAAATTGGGCCAGGTTTAAACGTGGCCCGATTTCATCTTGTTTTTTGTTTGGTAACCATTGCGCCAACGTTGGCCTAGCTTTTTTTAGTTCACTTTTTGGCCTCAAAACCTGGTCAAACTGACCCTATGATATGATGTCCAAATGAAATTCTAAGGGCATCTCCAACCCAGCACCAAAATGGTGCAAACAGTGCATTTTTTGGCACTGTTCCTTCTCCAACTCTGTCTCATTTCCCGCGTCATTTTGGTGCATTTTAACAGTGCTGCACGAAATATGGAGTCGCACTGTTCATCGTTTCATTATTGTTCATGTTTTATTTAAATTTATAAAATAACCCCAATAATATTTAAATTTTATAATTTTACTCCAATTGTATAATTTGGACAAAATAAATTATTTTTTAATTATAAAAATAATGTTAAAATTTAAAAGACATTATTATTAATTATAATATTAAAATCTAGACATTATAATTAAAAGTAGATAAAAAGGAATATATGAAAAAAATAAAATTTGATATGTGGGGTTAATTGTTGAAATAGTTAAAAATATAGGGAATAGAAAATAATAATATAAAAGTAGATAAAAAGGAATATACTGAGAATATTCTTTTTTGGTGCAAAAAAATGCTGCAGTGAGTTGGAGATGAATTACTGTTAGATGTGACTTTTGCACCATTTTGATGTAAAATTTGCACTATTTTGATGCAATGGGTCGGAGATGGTCTAAGATAACCGGGGGCTCTTTCTATAGCACACTGAAATATCACGGATGCACACTGACATGACATGACACCGGATATGAGATACATATAACAACTTTACTTAAGCATTAGGTGTGCTGCGTCTATTTGCGTCTATAAGTGCCTAGAAAAATTAGAAATAAATATCTTAATATGTTTTACGGCATTATGAACTTATAAATACGGGACATGCAGAGATTCTTGCCTTCAGAGTTTGGACTTGACGTGGATAGAGCCCATACTGTCGAGCCAGCAACATCAGCATTTGCACCCAAGGTTCAAATTAGAAGAGCAGTTGAGGCTGAGGGAATACCCTACACCTTTGTATCCTCCAACTACTTTGCAGGGTACTCTCTCCCTACTCTAGCGCAAACGGACTCCTTTGGTCCTCCTCAAGACAAACTCACCATCTTTGGTGATGGCAATGTCAAAGGTAAATCACCTCCACACGCATATATGATCAAGTAGCAGGGATTCTTTTGCTAACATGTGTTAGAAATAATATAAAGCTATTATCCTTGATCCTCACCGTAACTTCGGAGTTTTGGTGTAATGGTTAGAGGAGATAAATTTAAGATTGTATCAGAGCAACTCGGGTTCAAATCCCACAGGCCACGAACTAAAAGCGGATTTTCTAAAAATTAACATCGCTGCGTAAGTTCAGGTTTCGGCCCATAAATTAAAAAAAGACGCTCGACCTGCGGGGACATGTTATAAATAATATAAAGCTATAAAGATTTGGATGTCTTGATGGTCTAGAGTGTATATGCTTAAATGTGTATCATGTCGATGGCATGTCATCCGACTATTACAGAACTTTACAATCTACACTGAAGCTCAGAGTTTCTGTTTACTCTTAACTAATTTCTAAAGAATAGAACAATAGCTACATATTAAACCTAATACTAAATGACATTAGTTATTTTTGACATTTATAGCAACTTTCGTGAATGAGGAAGATATCGGCACGTACACCATTAGAGCTGTTGATGATCCGAGGACATTAAATAAGATTTTGTACATTAGACCTCCGGGCAACGTTTACACTCATAATGAGCTTATATCTTTGTGGGAGAAAAGGACTGGCAAAAGCTTTGAGAAGGTTTATCTTACTGAAGAGGAGGTTTTGAAGAAGACTCAAGGTGATCAGTATACCACGTTAGAACTTTCTAATTATTAAAATTAATTTCAGTTTTCTGAATCATATTTAATTAACTTTTTTTATCTTTTTTGGATAACAGAAGCTCCATTTCCGATCAATATTGTGATGGCAATCAATTACTCAATTTTTGTTAAGGGAGATACCACAAATATAAAGATTGATCCATCATTTGGTGTTGAAGCTTCTGAGCTCTATCCTGATGTTAAGTATACAACGGTTGAAGAATACATTAGCCGTCTTGTTTGAAGAATAACTTCATGAATTTGCGTGTTATATATAATCTATGTATGTTGGTGGATGTTATTTTCTTGATGTCAGTTAAGATTGAATAATGACTTCATTTTGTTGATGTCAAAATGAGATTTAATGATGATAATTATGGCGATGTGATGAACATCTGGATTTAAACTTTCTAGTCATTAATTTTAAAGTTCCTCGAACATCGCTTCGACTTGTATGGATGCAGTTGGTTAAGGGAGTTGAGTACTAACATTTTTTGTGCTATGTACATTGAGGCAAATAATATGTTGCACTTACTAAGTCAGTGCTTACATAGCGATGACGAACTCGCAGGAGGGGAGCCTGACAAGTAGTATACATATCAACAGTTAACTAGAGGGAAGAGTAGTGGAACTAAGTGTTAAAGCGCGTTAACGTATATGTTAGAGCACTGAAATCAATATTCTTACAGCATGCATATGCAATAGGAGCCATCTCTAAAATTCACATCGCCTATGAGATCAGGTACTTAAGATGGAGTTGTGATATTCGAAAACAGTATAGTCCCACATTGATGGTGTGTGAGAATATATATGAGTTTATCTAGTTGCTCAAATGAGTAAATAGTACCTATGTCTTGGCATTAGACTAAGCTAAATAACGTATTTAGTGGCTACCAAAGTTCACATCACAACAATGAGCTTTTAGTGTAACTAACCTTGTAAACTAGGGGAAGAATTTTCTTCAAGATATATAGAGCTTACCTAGAATGTTAAACCTAACTAATGATGATTAAGGAATCATCACAGTTGTCCATTATATTATGGGCAATTCTAATTCTTTTTTGTATATAATATATGTGAAAGAGTGCAATGCACGGATGGATGACTAGTATTTAAACCAACAATTCTTGATTAAAATACGAGATGGGAGAAACGTATTGGATTGCTGTGATGTGTCCTAGGATTTCATCAAACATGTCCCAGTTTTGACTAGCTAAGACCTCTCCTAGAATTTATCCATTATTTTATGGCAATAGGGGATACCAATTAATAAGGCAGCTTTGGTTTATATGCACTCCACAAAGTTGTATGAAAAATCTAACATCCCTATGCATTTTATTTTTAATTTTGCATAAGCCACCATGCACTTGACCAAATACCCATCAGGCTAGCAAAGCAAAAATTATTTAAAATGCTAGATAGTAGTAAATGTTAGAGTCACACCCCCACCCACACTCCTCTCTTGCTACAGTGCACTGGGACTCACATGAGATTTTTTTTAAAATTCTCATATGGGCCCCAGTGCACTGTAGCGAGAGATGGGTGTGGTTGGAGGTGCGGTTAGGGGGTGTGACTGTAGCGCCTCCCCGGTAACAAAGAGTCCTTGCATCATCCAAGGAGATAAAAACATAAGAATTAATTGAAGGACATTCAAATTGAGGACAAAAGAAGTCTGTAGGTAGGCTGTATCCAAACTGTAAAGTGTAAGCATACTTGGCTTGTCACAATCAAGGACAATGTATCAAAAATGACAACGACCTTCTTTTTTTTCTTGCATCATCCAAGGAAAATTGATATGCTAGGGAACGAAAAATATATTTATTAGATCTTACTTTAAAATTTAAATATTTCTAAAACTCAAATAACACCTGTATAGGTGAAAGTTATATAAAATATTCTTGTTTTGATTACTAATAAAATAGGAGAAAAAAATAAGGGCCATAGGTGAGGCGAAAATGGACCTAATGTATGTGTATCCGTTTACTAATAGCAAATACATATGCGAAGACTGATGCAGCTAATTGGTAACATAAATTCATGTTCATATTCCTCAAGATCAAATATAATTACTGATCGATTAGTTGAGAGAAAATAAATATGATACCTTATGGATTAGAAAGAAGGTGAATTTTTTAAAACTATAAAATACATATGTCATATGATTCAAGAGTTATCTAAATACAGAATTTCTCGTATCAGCGTTCATAATGCATTTAGCTTGCCTAAAAATTTAAAATTAAATTTATGAATCATCAAATCCCAAATCCCCATACTCTAAGGAGAAAATAGGTTTTGGGTTAAATATCAGAAAACTTCTGTTACTTTGGATGATTTTCAGATAACCTCTCATGACTGGAAAAAAAATATCAGAAACCCCCCTTAAGTTAGGGGTTATCAGAAGAATCATTTTTCAAAAATACTTTATGTTTAAGATTTTATCAGAAAATCTTCCTAATAGGATAAGTATCATAAAACCAAAACTTTTACAGGACGGTATTTTTGCAAGTGAAAATTGCAGATAATTCCGTTAGGGCTGTTTTTGGTAAAATACTAAAGCTAAAAGGGGTTTCTGATAACGCCTAACTTAAGGGTGTTGTTTCTGAGTTTTTGAAATTAAGGGAGAAATTCCTAAATATGCTACAGTGAATATTCGGATCATGTAGGATCCTACCCGAATCCGAACCGTTGTCTTTCCCTCTCAAATGTCTCTAGAGCAGTGGAGTTCGTTGAGAATCAAATTCGACGATAATTCAGAGAGCGAGGGGGGAGGAGAGAGAGAGAGAGAGAGGAGACAGAAACTAGGGTTTCGTCGTCCAGAGAATCTCTTCGAAAAAAGACAACTTTTTTATCGTCTCTAACGATGCCAGCCCTCGTTAAATCCCTCTTCGTCCTCGGTTCGAGATGCTTCGACAAAACCTTAGGCCTCGATCGATTCCGGAGAAAAGCGAGCGATTTTGGCTGATTTCTTGGTCTTTGAGGTATTTTAGATTTAAAATTCTGACCTTGATTTGAGGCTTCAATTTCTAGTTTTGGTACAATCTTCTGGGGATAAAATGAACTGTTTGTAGGTAAATGTTTGTGTACAGTAGAATTTAGTGATTTTGAGCTGAATCAGGTGTAAAGGCATGATCTTTGACAAAGCTAGACTAGATCGTATAATTGTATTCTACTTGCTCTGAAGCTAATTTTTCATATTAATACGTTAGATTTAATTTGGTATCAATTGTAGCCAGTCTACTTCATAACCGGTATTGATTGTTGGAAGAAATCGTCCCATTTGGTAAATAGATTGTGTGCACGGGCATCATCAATACGAATTTGCTCAATACTTAATCACAAATGCCAAGACACCGTGCATTGACCCTGTGATAACCCCTTAAGTTTTATCTAAGTGTGTTGGCTCTCCATTTTAAGAAGTTTTATTGAATTAATGCACATCTCGGGGTAGATATATATATGCCAGCGGTGATTTTCTTTGATGATTCAAGATTACTATGCTAGGTGTGTCTTATTTGCTATGTTATATGTATGCTTGTTCCTTTGATTGTCCTGAAGTAATCGAAATACGATGGAAAAAAGATCAGAAGTCAACGGATCATAAAAAATTACTTCCCGTTTCCATCAATCGTGATATTATTTTTTATTTTATAATGCCTCTATTTTCAGATATGTTGCAATCAAAATGGAAGCTTCTTAATCAAACCATGGAGTCGTGAATAAAGGGCATGCATTCAGCTGACCTGAGATTGAGTAAGTGACTGCATTTTGGTCCATCCTGAGTAATGAGCCTCAACCAACACAACTATCCATTCAACATATAGGAAAATATATATGCTGTTAAATTCACTAGAAGCCTTTGCCAGCCAAAAAAATAAAAAATAAAAAATCTATTGTTAAAATCAAGGCCTTAGTTGTGTGTAAAGCTATTATGCATTTATTACATGAAATAGTTTTCTATAAGTTTTTAGCTCCTCAAACTGTTCTGTTGCAGGACTAAGATGGCTCCTGCAATGGGTAATCCCTCAAGACCTAATGGATCTTCTTTAATTCGCCCTTCATCTAGACATAAGAGAAGTGGCTACGAGCCATCTGACACCGAAACCGAATGGCAGGAGAGCCCCTGGCATGATGGATTATTGGTTTCAAATAGGTCGAAGACTCCTAATCCTGCCAGAATTGATAACCCAATCTCAAACAGGTCTCAAACTCCTGATCCTACCAGAGCTACTGCTCCCTCAAATCGTAGCCAGAGGCCTACTTCAAAGGAGGACAAAGACAACTCTGCAAATAGGACTTCAAGAAGAAGTCCTTCGGACAGAAGGCGCAGCAAATCTCCTTATAAGTCAATCACACAAGGTGAAGATGCTGCTGCTTATATTGGCCATCCGGGTCTAAGGAGGAATACCAGCCCTTTTAAGGTGTCAGAGCATCGCAATCCCAGTCCATTTAAGGGTTCATTGAATTGTGATACAAGTCCTTTTAAGGCTTCAGAGCATGGAAGTAAGCATATTTCTCCATATATGAGTAGAAGAGAGGAGTTGTATCATAAAAATGATGATCTTGATGGCTCATCCCGGAAGAAAGACCACAGAACACCTTCTAGACGTCAACGCTCTGAAGATAAAGGAACTCATACACAACCTCAAGTAGGTCCTAATATGAAGGAAAGTTCTCGGAAAAAATTTCAAGAACTTTCTCGAGCTAGTGAAAGGTCCAACTTACATCAAAGTAGGTCGATGTCTGTGCCAAAACTGAGAACAAAAGAAAGGGAAGGTCAGGTTAATTCTGGTGCAGAGCGGAGGCCATCACCACTAGCTAAGACTATAATCCATGAAGAGAATGGTGGTTCTTATGGAAATTATACAGATGAAGACATAAATGTTAAAATTGCTAATATGAAGCTGTCTAAACCTCCCTCAGCTGGTGATATATTAAATCAAGATACAGAGTCTGTTTCACTTGGTGATATCTTCGTTTCTCGTGATTGTACAAATCTCCACAAAGGATCTGCAAATAAAGGAAACAAATCTGCTCAACGGTATAGTACATTTCCAGAAAGTAAAAATGTAGTCCATCAGTTTAATAGAGGTAGAGGAAGTTTTAATCAGAATCGTCAAGTTGTTTCAATGAGCACTGTTCTTTCACAAGCAAATACAAGTTCAAGCTCTGCTTTTGATCGAACTTTCGGCAGCAAGTTAAGTGAGAGCAGTGGAAAACTAAGTGGAAGTTTGAAAAAGATCACTGCTATCAGACAAAGAAGCCAAGCTGATACATGGTTGTCTTGTGTGAGAAGGGGTGGATCATGTGCTAAGTCGAAGTCACTGGACTCTAGAGAAGTTGATGAGGCATCTTTTATTGAAAGGGCACTTGTTGTGGAAGAACTCAGACCATCTTGGGCTGTGAAGCACAGGCCACTCTCATTGAGTAAATTTATTTGTCACAAACAACAAGCTAAATATCTCAAAGAATTGGTAAGGATTACTAGCCATTTTTATACATTTTTGTTTACTTGGAGGCTTGGTTTTGAATCTGTTAGACTCTTTCAATTATGCGAGTTGATGGAAATTCTCGCATTTAAATAGCTTTTGTCCAAACCTGGAAATTTTGATGATTTTGATTAAAAAAAATTCTTCTACAAGATCTTGATTTCAGATACAATCAACTTTGGTACTTGTAACTTCTGATTATCTTGTCTTTTATAGGGCTGCTATATTTTTATAATTCCTTTTTTTCACTTTGCACAATTTGAGCGCTTCCTTCTGTCCTCTTGCTTGCTTGTGCACACTGCACAGCCATCCACTCACACACTGATGTGTAGATTGTTGTTTCTGCTTTTCTACTTCCTTTGAGATGCCATCTTATGAAGAAGACTTTAAAACCAGCTTATCTGAGATTGGCTTCTTGTAATGATTTACGTAGAAATTTGCCTCAACCTGTGATCATGTAGATTGATCTCATCCTCTCTCGCTGTAAATGTATACCTTTTTCGGTTAGCAACTGTTGAGTTGGACAAAGGAACAAAGAGAAAGTTTACCTTCACTGATTTTATGTTTGGTGATTGGACCATTATTTCGATTACTCTGCATTAAGTTCATTTTTCAGTTATTTACTCACAATTCCCTCAATACTATGTATATAATCTCTGGTGCATACTGAAATCAAGCATTTAAAACACATAGATCTTTAAAGCCAGGTTTTTACAGTTCTATTAAGCGCATCACATCAAATCTTATATGATGCATTAGAGTTGCTTCTTGAATCCTTCTTAATCAACTAAGTCTTTATTGCAGAAGCTCAGTTGCTTCCTTTTCTGTGACTATTGTCCATTAAAAAAATCAAAAGCTACTTATCTCCAGAACATAAATATTAAGGCGAGCTTCATTATTGATTCCTTATTTGTTTAACTTTTGCAGATATCCCATGACAATTTTCCGCATATTCTGTTCAAGGGACTTTCAGGCTCTGGAAAGAAATCATTAATCACGGCATTGCTGCATGAAATTTTTGGTGATTCCTTGAAAGTACGGGTTAAAAGAATTAGTTCTTTCACCACACATGTCCATTTTCTATAAAATAAACCTGACTTATTTTCTGCCAATCTTACAGACATCTGATGATCTGAGACACTTCCAGGTTCAGGTACGAAAAAGATTCTTGGATATATATTTAACTGCATATTCAATATACTGTCCTGGCATTGTTTACGTACCTCTAGTTTCTTAGGTGGAAACTTTATATTTGTTATTAAACTATCTATGTGTTGACTTTGATAGGAAACTACGCCTATGCAAATTTCAGTTCCAGTAACTTCGAGTCCTCATCATGTGGAGCTTAACTTGAAGTCTGAATCAAAGAATGCTCGATATGCTTTGATGGCTTTAGTTAAGGAAATAACAAGTGATCATGCGCTGGCCCCTGAAGTGAGTGATGTCAGTTTAAAGGCGGACTATAAAGGTCTCTTACTATTGAACCTTGATATTTCTTCCAAAAATCCTGATTACACTACTTAATTTTATTCTTTTATTGCCCCAGTGGTCATTCTCCATGAAGTTGATAAAGTTGCTGACAGTGTTCAGCACCTGATAAAGTGGATAATGGACCGTTATACAGAAGCATGCAAAATCATTCTTTGTTGTGAAGATGATGCTTCTATCCTCAACTCTGTGAAGACTCGCTGCAAATTTATCTCTGTGGATCCCCCTGTTACAAATGAGGTAAGGGGGTGTTTGTTTCACCAAAAATTTTGGCATTTGGTATGAATTACAAGTTTTGGGATCAAAAAGTGAGTTTTTTTGTATTTTGGGATTCCATATATGGTGTTTGTTTTAAGAAAATTTTTAGAATATTGAATCCCAAAAGTGCAAAAAGTGCCCAATTTTTAGAATTTGTCAAATCCTCTCCAATCCTCTCAATTGGAGAGGATTTTGACAAATCCCATAAATTGGTATGCTTACCTCTCAATTGGAGAGGATTTGACAAATCTCAAATTTGTCTTTTTATGGGAGGTAAGCTCACCAAGATAGCATATTCATCATGTTAAAAAATTTTGCCATTTGGTAATGCTACAATTTGAGCTTGAAACAAACAAAATATTACAAATTGTAGTATTCCAAATCCCAAAATATTAATGAAACAAACAACATTTTAGAAATCTTAACCCATAACAAAACACCTATGGATTTCAAATCCCATGGTGAAATCCATATCCTAAAATTATAGGATTTGAAACAAACACCCCCTAAGAGAATTTCCTTCGTCATCTCAGTATGCGAGATTATCAAAGTTTACTGATATTATATCATTATTATTCTGAAATAAAGCAACGCCTGTTGTGCCCAATTTTGAAAGAAAATTAATTAACCATGTCAATGCCCAAGAATGAAGCTAACATGGCAAAATCTCTAATGATGCATATTATTGCATGTGGCTATTTAGTGTGAGTTATTTTAAGTTATCTAGAAATTATTGCGCTGATGAGAAACTTGTTTGATCTCTTACAGTCAATTCCTAAAGCATTAAATATTCATATTTTACACCTGAAATCTTAATAATTCCAAATTGACTCCTTTTACCAGTTTAGCATGTGTCAAAAAATACACCTACCATTGGTTCTTATTTCTCTTTTCTTTTGACAGATCATGGAGGTCCTGATTGATATTGCCAAGAAGGAAAACTTGGAGCTTTCTACGAGTTTTGCTGCTAGAATCGCTTCCAAGTCAAAGCACAATTTACGAAGAGCAATTATGGCTCTTGAAGCATGCAGAGCACACAAGTATAAAGAGCTCGACTCCAGCAATGTGATTTTTTTTTTCTTTTTTCTAATATATTTTATTGCTTCTGATCCACATGATATTTTTGCAGTTATCCTTTCAATGATAGTCAACCAATTCCAGTGGGTTGGGAGGAGGTTGTTGTGGAAGTTGCAGAAGAAATTCTTGCTGATCCTTCCACAAAAAGGTCATATTAAAGCATTCTCAAAGTTACCTAAGTTTATTTTTTTTTCATTTTTTTAACTATCTGAATTAACCAAATAAGCATCCAAAATTCAAGAACATATTTGGTGCTATAGATCAAAGCCTATTTAGTCTTACACTTTGTAACCTCATAAGCAATAGTAGCATGATTTTATGTGCTTTCCTTATTGTACTGTTAGAACAGATGAATTTTGAACTCATTTTCTTCCACCATTAATGCTTCATATTCATTGGTAACTGGTCACTGCATGTATTCCGCCTGTTTCTAACTTCGTCTTTGTTGAGAATATTGAGCTCCATATAAGAAAAATCTTCATATCCGTATATTCTATGAGAAATTAAGAAAATAAACAAAATTAAAGAAGAGGGAGAAGGGGAAAAAAGAAGCAAGACTTGTGCTAGTTGAAACAAGAGAAGGGTTAAAATTAAATGAATGTCAGAAATTTGTTTCTTTCTTTTCTTTTCTTTCTAAATTTTCTCATGACTACATTTTATTTTTATTTATCTTATTTTATGAGAATTTAATTTTAAGTGAAATTTATATTAATGTAAATTGTATCCTTTCATTCTTCTCTCACTAGATCATTTTTTCAGTCTGTTCTTCATACGTGGGAAGTTCCAAAAGCTTTTGGTGGAATTTGTGCATCCCAAATTGATCCTCCAGGTAAATCTTGCTCGCCTTTAGTTGCAAATATGATGTTAAGATGCTGGGGGAAAAAATCAAATTGAATAGCTTTTTTCTGAACAAATACAGAAACTCGTGGAACAGTTCCTCAAGCGAGTTGAAGCTAGCATTAAACGTGAACTTTATTATTGGCATGCATATTACGTGAGTTAAATCCTTTCTTCGATTTCATATGTTTGTAACTTTTTGCAATATATAAGAGATGTAAATATGAGTAAAACTGAATACATCAACACTGGCAGGAGAAGAGATTGCCTGTTGGAATAGGTGCCCTGCTGAAGTTGGAAGGTAGTTATGATCTTTGATAATTTGTTCTTTAGTTTGTACACATTCAATACAGCCTTGTGCAGTTTGATTCAGGAATATAAGAAACAGGATATCGCTTGTGATTGCGCACAAGTTCATTTCTCCTCTTTATTTCGAAGGAAAAAAAGAAGGAAATAGCATGGGATTAGATGTGTTGGTATTTATTATTGCAGTTTATTGTTAATGATCAAGGAACTATGAAATAATGGTATTGTAAAATTAACCTAGACTTAGTTATTAAGCTTCCTGTGGTATCATCGAAAGTTTCAGAATTGATGCGTTAAAATCTTACGCTATAGTGGAATCAGCTCTGATATAACATGCAAGATAGCAAATTGTCATTTAATGGTATAACTCCATTTTCATTGCAGAATTTGTTGCAAAGTTCATGAGCATCTACAGGAAAAGCAGCTCAGCCCCACAGTTCGTCTAGAGCCAGGGGACCATCTTACCGGTGACTTTATGGCAATCATTTTGCTGCCAATTCTGTTGTCAATTGGAGAATAATCTGACAGATAAATTGATAAAGCGTTTGTAAGAATTTGCGTAGACTTTTGGTTAAAGAATTAAGTTTAAGATATGTAATATTCTTCTCAAGGTTGTGCTTGAAGACCACTGCTCAGAAGGGCAACGAACTCTCTATGTACTGAAGGTGATTATTGATAAATACAAATGCTACATTGCTACTTAAGCACTGGTTTCACATTGATTTTCAGAGTTGCAGGCGCACAATCATGGATGTTGGTACGTTCTCACGTTTATGTGCTCAACATGGTTGCTGAAAGTGGAAGTACAAAGCAGAGCTTGACAAATAAAACCTCAATACAATCTCATTATTATCCTGGACGCAAGGCGCATCAATCAAAGCGGTCAACAACCAAGAACTGAATGTATTGAACCCCACTGATTTACTATATCAGAACATTCAGAACATTCTGTATACGAGGGGAAGTTCAAAATTACAACTGTTCTCTGTGTATGGTTCAAAACATTTTGCTTGTGCACAGGTTTTGACAATGTGTAGTTGTAAAACTCGTAGACTAACATCACCACCATCCGAAATCTAAAGCACAGTAGCGGACGAAACAAAGAGCAGATATGGTTCATTTTCTCCTTAATGTCAGAAACATCAATTTCTAGAAGATTGTACAGCAACAAGTTCAGTAGTAGAAAGACGACAGCCCAGTAAATGGAAATTGCACGGTTGTATTAAATTCATCTTCAAGACCTTCCCCACGACCAACCAAAATAAGCTGAACTTTTCTTTCAACATACATTTCGATGTCTAAATTAAAATTGATGAATATTTTCATATTAGTAGGATATCCACACTACATCAACTAATGTTTCCTCCCGAACTTCCGTGATCCCCTCTCTCTCCTTCCTGCTAGTGATCAGTCCCTGGAACTTGACGGTGAAGCCTTCTTCCCGCCATATCTCTGTAGTAGCCATGAGAAGCAAGAAGCAGGTCAAATGAAAGAAAATAAACATGAAACATATAGTTACTAATTCTTTATCTTTGTTATATTTCATTTGTGAACAACTCTATTTCAACTATTGGTAAAAACTAATTAATGCAGGCAAATGTTGGTAAAAACAGCTCTTACTATAATTAACAGTGCTACTTTCTTTAAATTATTGTTCTTTGTTACTGTAAGATTCTGTCACGAAATGTAGATATGTGACTGTCTACTCTACAGGATAAGATCCATATCACACAAAAACAAGCTGAAATTGAATATTAACCTCTTGCACTCTGCATAGATAAGTAGGTCAGATTTCACATGTAAACTATCTTGAAGCTGTTTCAGTTAAAGAGTGCAGATAACTCTAACCTGCTTCCCAATGCTGAAGGGGACATATTTGTACTTGATCATGTGTAGAATTTGGCGCTTCATGGTCAGAACAAAAAGAACGATCCAGTAGAAAAGAAGTATGGGCCAGAATACTGGAACATCAAATATCGAGAAGAAGGTCATCAGAAATGCCACACAGAAAGCTTTTGTTATGGAGTACCTGAAAAGAAACACAAGAAAAAGGATAAGGGATGCACCGATTGGTCTATATTTTTGTGGATCTCCCACAAAAGGCTCTCATATTTGCTGGTTTTTCTTTTCTATTACTTCTTGAGTAACAAGCTTTTAAATTTGTAAAATAGGGGTTGTCATTTCTTACAGTACAATATAAAACCAAACGAGGATGTTATAGTGGCCACCTTCTACAAATATTTAAATCAGGAGTAATGACCATTGCAAAATAGCTGTAAGATAGATATAAATGCATTGTAAAGGTACAATGCATATGCATCATAACATTTCACAATATTACAGAAAGCGTTAGGTGGACTAAGCGTTTGAGCTAGCGCCTAGATGCTAGGCGTACGCCTAGGCGATGCCTAGGCGTTCAGGTATTTTTTTAAATTATTTAATTATAATAATTGATAAAAACATGTATTAAATTCATATAAATTTGTCAAAAAAAGACAACAATCTTAGATCCACAATAAACTATGCATATTTAAATGCTAAATAGCCAAGATAATAACTAACAAGGTTATAGAAAACGCTAGGAGGTCTGGACCTGTCGCCTAAAGCCTAGGAGGTTTTTTTATTTTTTAATTACAATAATTGTTATTGTAATTAATAAATGTTATTGTTATAGAAAGCTTAGGTGACGGACTAGTGTCTAGGCGGATTTCTTTTTTCATTTATGTGGTGGTCGAGAAGGTTTTGCTAAAGGTCGGAGGAGGTAGTGGTAGTATTCATGTTTGGAGGTTAAATGAGTTTGTAAGCGGTCGGAGGATGTAGAATCTGCAACACAAAATCACGATTAAGGCCTAAATAGTGCATTCTACGTAAGCAGACAATGCTCCCTTAAACACTTCTATAATCCAGGTAGGCAGCCTAAGCGTTAGTTAGGCGGCCTAGGTACCACCTAGGCATATGCGTAGGCGGACAAGGCGGAGGCTTTTTAAAACAGTGACATTTCAGTTTCTTGACCACGCACAATTTCGCCGTTATTACCCAGGAAGCACAGGTAGAAGGGCGTACTAGTCATGTAAGTGGGGGACACCAAGTGTGGTTTAACCTTCTAACCCAAGACAGAAAAAGAGAATAAGAAAACAATAGATAGTCTATCAAATCTCTAGCATAAAACAACAAAGACACCATGTTCCACTAATCTCATTAAAGTTGATAGAAATTCTTATATACACAAATTTCCACTTCAGTTTGTCAATTTTTAATACAGAAATTTGTAGATTTCATCCAACAACAGGTTACTTAGTCTTTCTCATTTACATTTCACCAACCGTAACCTATTTTCCACTTGTCATCCACCTACTTTTCATTTGGATAAACAACTTGGGACCAGAACCTGGCAACAAATCATAGGAAATCAGCATAAGTTTGCCACCGGAAGACGAATCCTTTAAAAAAACCTTCCAAGTCCAACATCAGATCCAATTTTTAATCAAGAAACTTGCATGAGGGCAGTCCGCCGCCATGCGCGCGTGTGTTATATATTATAATATATATATATAACTTATATATATATATATATATATATAATATATTTCAACCCAGCAAAGTGATCTTGCAAAGACTATTTATCACTTTGCCATTATTCCGTGCCTCCCCCCCCCCCCCCCCCCCCCACACACACAGAGGACAACAACAAAAAAAAGACCCTCAACCAACAAGCGGCCAAGGTTAAAGGAGGGAAAAGCCAGAAGGGGAAAAACAAGTATATAGAAGTGAGTAAAAAGAAAAGCATTGTCCCAAATTTCTAATGGGAATATGATACCCAAAAAGGTCATCTATTCTAGACACAAAGCATTAGTTCCAAAATAGGAGTCTAGTGCATAAGTTCACCGATCAATAAGGTGGCAAAATGTAACCTTCAATTGTTTGCGTCAAAAGTTGGTTTTGTCATGGAATTCATTATATCTTCGGTCGATTACAATAAATTCAAAAGAAATAGTCTTTTATAAGACTTCTTTTACACAACAAAAAGGAACAATTGACAAACTCTGAGAAACAAACGCGGACCGTTGTGTTTGATGCGTGCCCTGTTGCGGGGATCTTTGCCTTGCCGGGAGCGTCTTTGACTCTTGTGGACCACCGAATGCACAGATTCTGATTGGAACCCGTGAGGTTTAATATTCTTCCTTCGTTTATCGAAGCTAAGAATTTGAAGCGAATATTCTTATCGATGTAAGATGTTCACTCTTCAAGATCAAGTCTGAGACTTAGCATCTCTAAGGACTCGCTAGGAAGCTTCTGAGGAGTCGTTGTGAAGAAGGAAGGACTTCTCTCTCTTGCTCTAATTCACCAAATACCTCAAGGATCTCTGCTCTAATCTCTATGGAAAATGGCCTCAGCCCCTTGTCAATGAAATGTCCATAGGGCGGTATTTTAGCCTCCTTGCGACAATAACTTAGAAAAATAGCCGATCAACGACTATCCCTTTGACCGCCGACATGCCGGACTGCAGCGGGCTATTGGCGCGCCGCAGCATGGACTGCAGGGCCTTTGGCGCGTGGCAGCATGAACCTCAGCGGCCACAGGAGGGCAGTTACACAGTTCCATCAGTGCTTGAAACGTGTCCTCCCACGAACTTTTAACACCTTTTTCGTGGTTTAACTGCTCTTTGTCCACGGTCAGGCACACGTTTCTTATTCGGGTAGCGCGCCAGTAGACTTCACCACTAATCGATCACTAACTACCTGTAACCGCTGTACGGCATCCCCTATAGTACCGCGCACCATGGATTGGCCCGCCCAAGCCGCGAGCACTATGACTGCCGCGTCTTTAGCCGCTGGTCATCAGCTGCCGCTGACCGTGGCAACCATGAAGCGTCCCGCGCCCACCTTGTAGTTTGCATGTTCTGTGAATCACTTTGTGATTCACAGATCCTTTTTGCTTCCTGTTGGCTTGTATTGCGATCTCCCATGACTTAGATACTGATGTTTATCACCTTCTCTTTGTCTTGAGTGATATTTGGATGTCTGTAAGCATTTTTGACGTCTACATCAATAAACCTTGCCCAAAATAAGCTATCCAAGTGAAAACAAGGGGAAAGTAGTCCCAAACTATGTGCAGTACTTTCAATCAATAAGTGAAACCATGAAATGAGCATTGTTGTCATAAGTAAAGAGTAACGAATAGTAATATAAAATAAAAGTATCGTAAGAGGCCATATGAAACATAATAAAAATCATATGAGATAATCATCTCTCTAAAAGTTCTCAAGTATCTAAATACAAATAAATCAAGTAAAATGAGAGAAGGCATAACGGATCTAAATTGATGAAGCAGCACATAAAAAATGCTACACATTAGCCCCTATTGATGCACATCAAAATTGAACAAAACAGTTAAGATAACTAACAAGAGCATGACGACGTAAAGAGAAAAAATAATTAGAGGTAACTTATTAACGAGTATCGTACACAATGAAGTCCACATTCACATATTCAAAATAACAAAGCAAGCCTGAAGAACATTTGGTTCAAGTCGTTTCAGAGTTTGAGAGCATTGCAGCAAAGATGTGAAGTCTATGAAGACCTAAAACCTATCAGTCAAGAACTGCATTATGAAACTCCTGGTCGAACCTTGATTCACCATAAGCAGGCTGCTTCACTAATGGAGAACCAGACGAAAGCACTACAGATGATGTTGGTTCGATGTCTTCAACAACTCAGTCAGAAAATTCCCTCAGATGATATCTCCTGAAACTGTACCTTTTTTCCATGACGCTAAACCATGCTTGACAATGAATCATGTAAAATTAAAAAAAAAATAGTGACCCCTACACTGATGTAAAATAGAAGGAATAACAATCGTACAAATGAAATGTGATAGATTTTCCCTAAAAATCTCCAATGTTTGGTCGATAAAGCTATATCCTTCACATAAAAATGAGTCTTGATAGTGGTAAATACTAACAAACAAACAAAAAAAACATCTAGCAATAAAAACTTATTCGGGAACTAATCTTGTAGAATATGATACATTAATCTTTAAGCTTAACGGAAACTACTGACCCAAGCCATCCAATATCAAACACATCTCTAGCACCATGACCACGGAAAAATCATGAATTATCACAAATCAACACAAACTAGACATCACGGTATTATATGATCAGTATAGCAGTTAATCCAAGCACAATGCACTACAACCAGATCGAGAAATTACCAGAACTTGAACTCGGGGAGCCGGCGAATGAAGGGCTTGAACTCATCGGACCCCTTCATCGGCAGCGACGCCCCATCCAGCGCCTCGATCTCCGGATCCACCATCGGCGACAGAAACCCTATCAAGAGATTCAGCACGTAGATCGAGAGACCGTACGATATGATATAGAATCCCTGCACGAAGTAAACCCTCATCACGTAGATCGTCGCCGCCGCTAGGGTTCCCAACCACCGGCCGGCG